>NW_019723908.1:1706446-1877805 GCF_002891405.2 Cryptotermes secundus
ACTAGGCACACGCATAAGTAATGGGGTGCGTAGGATGAAAGGAAAAAATCTCTGAAGGGGTAAAATCTGTGAATGGAATTACAGTTAAACGGCTTTGTATTAATGTATCCAGCTTTTAAATGGGAAGAGGATTTCCCCTCGCACCTTTTACCAGTTAAGCCGTGAGACTGAAGGTTGCTTTTCATAGCCTTTCGCATAGACTTGTCTCTTCTACTGAATGTCTCCTTACATAAGAATTAGAAATATTGTAATTGGATTATGTAAATATAAATATAAAAGTGGCTGCGCTTATATAAAAAATACCCGGTGGCTACAAAATACTTATATTTCAGTTTTTAAGATTATGTATAAAATCTAAAACTGTTTATGTACCACATAGTCCGTCATAAATGCAAAAAAAAAAAATGTTCCTTCATTCTTACACTTTCACTTTCGACACAACATGTTTCGGCCATAAATGATCATCTTCAGGTGTCTTACTATACTGAACACTCTGTTTAGAGCTCCGTTGCCAAGCAATACCCTTCTATTGCCGCGTGCTCGTTTGTTGCGGGAATATGTTTAGCTACCAATTTCCTACAAATGGGCATGAAGCGGACCACACAGAAAACGCTCCTTGCAACACCTATTCTATTGTTGCATGCTCGTATTTCAGGCGTTGCTTAGAAATGGATCTATGTGTCAATATATTTCCATGCTTTCGTTATGTATCACTTGGGAATATTAACATCGCCTGGAGTAACAAGTGCAGGAGAGAGGACAGACTTCCAACACGCATCAGTTCAACATAATTCATTGTTCCTTTCAAGTTATATCCGGTGAGAAACCCAAACTTCCTCCATGTAACTATAAACAAAATATTGCAAAAGGGTCCAAAAGGAAACGAACTCCATGTCCTTACATATTTTCGTATAAATACACCATTTAGCTTTAAGATAGATTGAACTCGGGTAATGTTTGCTACTGTTAAGTCCAGAAGCTTTTGTCTTCTCGTCTGCTTTCCAAAAACATAAGAATTAGAATATACAAAATTATAATTTTGCCTTTGGTTCTGTATGGGTGTGAAACTTGGTCTCTGACATTAAGGGAGGGACATAGACTGAGGGTGTTTGAGAACAGGATGCTGAGGAGAATATTTGGCCCGGAGAGGGGTGAAGTGACAGGAGGCTGGAGAAAACTGCACAATGAGGAGTTTCATAATTTGTACTCTTCTCCAAGTATAACTAGAATGATCAAGTCAAGGAGGATGAGGTGCGCAGGCATGTAGCACGAATGGGGGAGAAGAGGAATGCATATAGGATATTGGTGGGAAAGCCAGAAGGAAAGAGACCACTGGGAAGACCAAGTTGTAAGTGGGTGGACAATATTAAAATGGATCTTAGAGAGATAGGATGGGATGGTATGGATTGGATTGATCTTTCTCAGGATAGGGACCGGTGGAGGGCTCTTGTGAACACGGAAATGAACTTTCGGGTTCCATAAAATACTGGGAAGTTCTTGAATAGCTGCACAATTGGCGGCTCCTCAAGAAGGACTCAGCTCCTTGAGTAAGTAAGTAAGTAAGTATACTATTTACTGTGGAGAATGAAACAAGACAGACGGCTGTAGCCGAAGCAAAGTTTGAGATATGATTACGCGACCGCGTAAACCAGGTCTAATGTTCTTCCCATTACATGCCACACATACCGGTTTTGAAGTGGTTTCCGTGCTATGTGCTGCGAACCGACTGATCTCTCTTGCCTTTGTATTCCAACATTATCTTATCCTCTTCCTTTCTGGCCTTCTTCTCCGTCACCTCATCATAACCCTCTCTTAACATCTGTTAACTCCATTCGCGACCGCCTCCAGGTAGAAGTGTGTAACGGGAAAGTGAAGTGATGAGGAAAATTAAGCGTTCAATGGTTCACAGTTTCGACGGCTTTTTGTAAGAGCCACACTTTTCAACTAAGAGACGAACAGAAAAAGAATTTGACGAAGTGTTTAAGAGTAAAATATTAACAGACTATTAATTTTACATATAGCTCATTTAAAAATATATTTTTATGGTACATTTAAAGGTCCTATTAGTACTTTTGGGTACACGATAGCGTAGTTGGTTGCGGCACTATGCTACAATAAGGAAGATCGCGTGTTCGATTCCAGATGAAGTCACTGATTTTTTCAATTGACCTAAATCTTCGAGTCTCAGCCTCTGACAGAAATGAGTACCAGGAACCTTCCTGGGGCGTAAAAAGCGACAGGCTCTTAAAGCTGACAACGTTACCGCCATCTGTGAGCCGATTGTCTAGAAAATGTGGGAGCCTCGACGTCTCACAATCATGTGGGCTTCCACGGCCTATTGCAGGGATAGCTTTAATTTTCTGTCACTATATGGAGTCCAGCAGAAAGATGATTACTGAATAATAAATTTAAAAAATGGAAAAAGATTAGGTCATGGTATAATTCGAAGCACTGGGTGGTGAACAGGATGTTGAGGAGAATATTCGGACCAAAGAGAGAGGAAGTGACAGGAGGTTGGATACAACTGCATAATGAAGAGCTCCATAACTTGTACTCTTCTCCAAGTATAATTACAATGATCAAGTCAAGGAGGATGAGGTGCGCAGGCATGTAGCACGAATGGGAGAGAAGAAGAATGCATATAGGATATTGGTGGGAAAGCCAGAAGGAAAGAGACCAATGGGAAGACCAAGTCGTAAGTGGGTGGACAATATTAAAATGGATCTTACAGAGATAGGATGGGATGGTATGGATTGGACTGATCTGGCTCAGGATAGGGACCAGTGGAGGGCCCTGGTGAACACGGCAATGAACCTTAGGGTTCCATAAAATGCTGGGAAGTTCTTGAGTAGCTGCACAATTGGCGGCTCCTCAAGGAGGGCTCAGTTCCATAAGTAAGTAACTAAACATACTCTTCAGCAACGCCATGACAGTAAATTAAATGTATTTAAAAAGTGAATGGGAAGCAGGTGCAAACTTCCAGAGCACTAGCAACGAGGAAACTGTGGCGTATACAATATGTACGCATAGGCCTACTTGTGAATAAATTATAAATCGATCTGACTTAGTGTATTTAAGGAAAGCGACAGCGAATCCAGAAGAAGCAACCTTTGACTGCAGTCACATTGTAAACACTAATAAAGTTTTGACAATTTTGACAATCCAGTGTAATTATAGTGTAGTCTTTTGAAATTAATTGGACATGCTTTTTTGTCGGAAGATTAGAGGAATTATTAGAGTATGGTGGAGTGGAGGGAATTTTGATGTATTTTTGTTAAGTGGGTGTGAGGAAACAGCGCATGCTAGGATCTGATTCGTCACATATCAAAATATTTTTCCTTCTCGATCAATCAAATGTTAGTCTCTCTTGTAAACGGACACAAATTGACATCTCCTTTAGAAACTGACAGTCGACCTACAGCACAGTGCAGGTCTCATGTCCAGATTTGACGTGGATAATACTGTGACACGTCGGCATTCACAACACCGAATAGATTTCGAAGACGTTCTGGGTTGTGGATATTTAAAGAAAGAGCCAGGAAATACGAACCGCCTCTGTGGTCTAGCGGTCAGAGTTCCTGCCTACAGATCCAGAGGTATTGAGTTCGATTCTCGGCGATTTTCTGAGAAGTAGTGAGTCTGGAACGGGGTCCACTCAGCCTCGTGAGGATACTTGAGGAGCTATTTCAAGGAAATAGCGGCTCCGGTCTAGAGAACCCGAAATTAACGGCCGTGGGGATCCGTTGGGCTGACCACGCAACACCCTCTATCCGCAAATTTAGCATTAACAGACAAGCGGCGGTTGCTCGGTCGGTATAAGTTCCCTTGTGGACTACAGGCCACGAAGTTAGTTTTTTGTTTTGCTAGGAAATAAAAAAAAATAAGAAAGGAATACACTAAGAATAAAGGAACAGATAAAAGGAAGGAAATAAATTCGGAAAAAAAATAATAAGAAAGATATAAAAATATAAGTAGCATCAATTTTGGCCTGCGTTTAATAATTTCTTACATAAAACTCAGCCGCACCGAATCATTAGAACTTTAAGAAAATGTAACCATTTTTGGATTTCGGGACAGTACCACTTCATGATTTCGGTTATAACAGTATAAGATGCATTACTAACAAACATTGAAAATAGTTAATCTTTAAAAAATAAATATTGGTAAATGTAAGTTTGGTAGCCGAGCGGTCTAAGGCATGCACTGTCTTAGTTCGCTCAGAAGCCGGGATCGTGGGTTCGAATCCCACTCAGGGCATGGATGTTTGTGTGCATTTTTCTGTGTTTGTCTACAGGTAGAGGCCTTGCGACGAGCTGATCACCCGCCCAAGGAGTCCTACCGTATGTCTAAGAACTAGAAAAACCGAAGTGAACGGAGTTCATGGAGGTAGGCCTAGGCCCACTGGGGCTGTAGTGCCAAGGAAAAAAAATTATACGTTTGACTGCATAATGAGGAGCTTCATAACTTGTACTCTGCTCCAAGTATAATTAGAATGATCAAGTCAAGGAGGATGAGGTTGGCAGGGAATGTAGCAAGGATGGGGGAGAGGATATAGGATATTGGTGGGAAAGCCAGAAGGAAAGAGACCACTGGGAAGACCAAGACGTAGGTGGGTGGACAATAATAAAATGAATCTTAGAGAGATAGAATGGGATGGTAAGGATTGGATTGATTTAGCTCAGGACAGGGACCAGTGGAGGTCTCTTTTGAACACGGTAATGAACCTTCGGGTTCCATAAAATGCTGGGAAATTCTTGAGTAGCTGCAGAATTGGCGGCTCCTCAAGAAGGGCTCAGCTCCATGAGTAAGTAAGTGATTGCTGTAATGTAAGAGAATATACAGTTCTGGAGGGCAAGAGACTGCAGTAATATCTGCCACATTAATTTCCTCATCATCTAACACTGAACCATGTACTATTGTGATGTGACAGGCCTGTGAACAACTTCTCATGTAGGTGTGATGCGTTCAAACCTTGACTTCAACCTGATCTTGAAAGAGGATTAACAATAAAGACAGTAGGTCGTGTACTATTACGAAGAACCTAGCTCCAATAGGCGTCATTCTGTAATTAAGTAAGTTCACGTTTCAAGAAGGGGAATAGTAGCTAATTAAAAGCTGGACTAGGTCTCATTTCCCCCAGTCGACATGCTGCATGCCCGGCCCCCAGCATGCCTCAAGCCCCTCCTACCGGTCAACACACCGACCCGCCTCTTTAATTGTTCCATCCAGTTTTTGCCACTCTTTTACTTTTTTGTGAATTCTCTATTTTCATCACACACAACAATAGCTATAGATGGGTCTCAAACCTTTCTCTTCCCAGTTGAATATATCAGGACCAATCATCAAAGAGGACCTTAAAGGCTATTCCTGTATCAGGTCGTGGAGGCCCATAGGGTTGTGAGACGTCGAGGCTCCCACATTTTCTAGACAATCGGCTCAAAGATAGCGATGAGGTTGTCAACCTTATGCGTCGGCCGCCCTTTATACTTAAGAAAACCTATTAAATGTATAATAATAAGATAAATAATAATAATTATAATTCAATTCTTTATTATGTTCCGACCGAACAGCCACAAGGCCAGTTACAGACACAGTACAGTGTAAATAAAAATAATTACATTATGGACAAACAAAATATAAAGTCAAAGACTAATTAAAGGTAAATACTGGGGGAGGAACACATTTATTCAGAGAAGTAAACAAATAATAATAATAATAATAACAACAACAACAACAACAACGAGAAGACGAAAAAGAAGAAGGAAGAAAGAAATGGGGGAACTGAATTCTGAACAAAAGAGGTGAAGAGGACAAGTAAGGGCCTAAAATTTGAAACCATTTAATGTTCACACAGCGTACACACACTTAATATGCTGCTCCTCGTGTGTGTGTGTGTGTGTGTGCGCGCGTGCGTGCGTGCCCCAACTAAATGTTCTTAGGATCCTGTTTCTGTTTCTTTTCCTTTTATTTTTGGCTTATTTTTATTCATGACCCAAAGATGTGGGCTTTAGCAGTCTAAGACTATTTTTACTCCAAGCTTGCTTATAAGAGGAAATTTAATATTACTGAACATCTATGCTTAATAATAACAAAGGATAGGATAATTAGAAAGTAAGAACATACAAATTTTCTTGTATAAGCTCCGATGAATAGGCACTCTTAAGTCATTACATTTTACATATCATTGTGCGGGGGCATCGGATTGTGTGTCTACTTCCATTTTGAAGGGTTAGGCTCTCTGGCATATGCCCATTCAGAATTAATTGAATCTTAAATTTGAATTTCATAAACAGTTGGTAGGGATCGACCGCCTCTGTGGTCTAGTTGTCAGAGTCCTTGGCTACAAATCCAGAGGTCAGGGTTAGATTCCCGGCGCTACCACATTTTCTGAGAAGTAGTGGGTCTGGAACGGGGTTGACTCAGCCTCGTGAGGATAATTGAGGAGCTATTTCAAGGAAATAGCGGGTCCGGTCTAGAAAACCGAAATTAACGACCGTGGGGATTCGTTGCGCTGACCAAGCGACAACCTCTATTCGCTAAAGTTGGCACTAACTTGCCGACAAGCGGCGGTCGCTCGTTCGGTATAGTTCGCTTGCGGACTAGAACCACGGAGTTTGTTTGTTTGTTTGTTGGTAGGGCTCCTTGGGCAGGTGACCATTCGTCGCAAAGTCGCTAATTCCACGGCAGAATACAAATATAGAATAAAGGCGGACATCCATACCTGGAGTGAGATTCGAACCCGCGTTCACATTGTTTGAGAGGGCGAAGGAATTTCGTGTCTTAGACTACACCGCTACTGTTATTGGCTGGATTTTACTTAATTTTTAAAAAATGTTTACAACTGAAAAATAAACCAAATCATGTTTTGGCTCCATATGTTGTGAATATTTGAATTTCATTCTCACAGGTGGCATGTTAGGTCAGTATATCATCAGTGTCATCTATGCTCTAGATCAGTAACTGAAACGACACCACATTCCAATTATCCTATCAGTTCGGTTTTCTTACGATTTTCTGTAGTCACAGATTAGGCACTCTAACAGCAAGCATGCAGCAGTGAGCGGCTCTATCCTGCCAGCTTCATGGTACATTTTTGCTTGGCTTACTCTTCCACTCTGAAGATAGAAGCTACGAGGGTAAGTCAATAAGTAAGTTACTCTGCAAATGGATATAGAACTTAAACAAATAAGAGTATTGATATAAAAATGCTTTTATTTCTCAACATAATCTCCCTGTACACTGAGGCACTTGTCCCATCGTTTCACAAGCCCCTGAAAACCAGCAGCATAAAATTCTTCGGGTTGCTGCCGGAACCAGGCGGTAGCTTCCCTTTCTATAGCTTCATCGTCGGGAAAATGTTCAGCCGAAAGATGATGTTTAAGAGGACCGAACAAATGGAAGTCGCTTGGATCAAGGTCAGGGCTATACGGAGGATGCTCGAGGACTTCCCACTTCAAATTTCGCAGCGTCTCATTTGTCTTGTTAGCAGCATTGGGACGCGCGTTGTCATGCAAGAGCAACACGCTTTTGGTGAGGAGTCCTGGTCGCTTCCGTTGATTGGCTTTACGAAGTTTCCTGAGGATGTTACAGTAGGAGTTGGCATTTACGGTTTGTCCTTGAGGCTGGAATGCGGTGAGCAGTATGCCTTCGTGATCCCAGTCACCGCCTGGTTCCGACAGCAGCCCAAAGAATTTTATGCTGCTGGTTTTCAGGGGCTTGTGAAACGATGAGTCAAGTGCCTTAATGTACAGGGAGATTATGTTGAGCAATAAAAGCATTTTTAAAATTAGTACTCTTATTTGTTTAAATTTTATATCCATTTGTAATTTACGTATTGACTTACCTACGAATATGTTTCATGAAACTTCACTATCTTACATCACAGAAGATAAAATTCTTCATTTATATTTACTTCAAAGGGTTAAATAAACTTCGAAATATCCTGAAGCAGACATTATATCTCAACGTGTATGCGTACAAAATAAACACAGTAAAATTTTCCTTAATTCCGGTATTTGGCTTATGTTGTCTTCGGTTTATATAACTTGCCTTGAGTTGGATCTTGTTTCCGGACACAGATACTATCTCTATCGACTGGGTCCCGTTGAGTGGCTTTTTATCTGAGGGCAGAAACAGAGTCAAATCTCTGAAACTTTGTTTTGAATTAAGAAACATGACTATGGTCAGTTTCCAAAAATTTAATAATTCCATAACAAAGGCAGTTTCATACATCCTGACAACTACATGCATCAAGTACTGCCATTTAGTGAAAATATACCAGGGATTAGATTAGTAATTGTATTTATTAAACTCTCACAAATCGTGACTACAAGTAATTATAGTGATTTCGCTTAAATTACACACTACAATAAACTACATCACACACAAATTCTTCTCGGTTAGTCTCCGCTAGCCGTTGTCATCTTCCGCTCATGTCGTTACTGGCTGGCGACTCTCTCGTACTTGAATCATGGATTCAACTCATATTGTCGACTGACTGAAATCTCCAGTTGGTTCTCTTTATACATCCTCGGAGCGAACCGCGAAGAAAACACCGCTTAAAACAGTTCTCTATTGCGATGCCATGTGTTCGCTGCCTCGGAAATGTGTTTCCTTTAACTTTACGTATCAGCGGACGGATTCTCCTGTTAAACTATACCCCCATCAAGTCACAGTATTAACATACACGAACTTAAGCTTATGTATGCATCACAAATTAAGCAAATATGTAGGCCTACGTACTAAAAAGTGTCATTTCCGACATACTACATCGAACATCGTGAGACTAAGGAAATATGTCAGTCAATACAACATCGTCAAATGACATTTAACTTATCTGCCGTACTCAAACATCATGCAGCAAATTTTGTCTTGAGTATGTACGCAGGTGGGTGTGTCTGTGTGTACGTGAGGGAGTAAAGACGTTAAAAAAGGGGAGAGTTGGATCATTTTTTAAGAGCTGGTGCAGCAACTTTGTCGCCTTCTATCCCAATTAGCCCCTTATAAGAATCCCCCTACCCTTCACTCCCCCCTCCCCATCTCACTCTTTTCAAGCTTAAAATCTTCCACCAGCAGCCACATTCTTTAGATCTCAGCTCAAAGACCTTAAAAATCCGACACTTCTGTTCCTCTACACTCACTGCATCATTAAACTTGCACCCAGCAGTATCTTATGCAAAGGGCTATGTTAAGCGCCATTCCCTCACTTTACGTGAGTAGGATCATGGCGGAGCGCGTGTTTGTGTCTGTATCCCATAACTTTCGGGTCGATACAACGAGTAAATGTATGCCGCAGGGATTTTTTCTAAAAGCTGACAGTTTCTCAGCTGCTTGTATGACACTCGAAGGTTGAACACAGTGCTCATAAAAATCGACCATAAGGCACCCATCCGAAGCCAGCTGAATTCAGATAACATGCTAATACACTAATATCCTAAAATTTATTTTAATACTCTACTTCTACAGACACTTAGATTCTGAAAATTGATCTTCCCTTGATATTGTACGATCAAATTTTTTGTGGTTCTTCGTCTATGCTATGCGTGCTATATGACTTTTGATTTTATCACCCTAATAACACACGAAGAGATTCAAATTACGAATTTCCTTACTGAGTACTTTTTTCCGTCGTCCTATTTCTACATTTCTCTTAAATTACCATATTTTCCTTTGTGCGTAAACTCCCTCGATCTGTGTTCTGTTTTCCATGAAGGTCTTTCTTATTTTCCTCTGGAACATAAACTCCATCATTCGGTTGCATGTTTCTAAGGTACTTTATTATCTTCAATAACGAAGACGACATATAACCAAGTGCCAATAAATGGCACGGGAATTCATTTTCGTGAACATTTGCACAAGACCAGACATGTTCAGAACAGAAATTTCCGCGATGTCAGGGCAAGAAATATCCTTGCGTTATGGGTCGCTTTAATGCCATGTTGTTAGAAGTCAACCTGTAACTTCCTTAAGTCCTCATAACCTACTTCGGGAGGACACCGTTTCGAAATTCGGCAAGGACATACACTATCCTGATTGAGATATTTCATTTTTGTATTCAGTTCTCCCGATAGTGCCACAAATGGGTCACAACATCATCATTCCATATTTTTTCAAATTATTTTTTCAATATTTAACCTATCACTCAGCGCGAAACCATCTGATATATACTTACAGCGTCGTTAAATAAACAATAACTAAGTGAATGAATAAATAAAATTCTCTATCTGATTTGTGCGAAAATATTGTCGCGTGCCGGAAATTCGGAAAGTATACTTCCATGGATAAGCAATAACAGTGAGCCGTTGCCGAGGAATCTCTTAAGCAACAAATGCGTTTCCCTGGAGATGAAATGACAACAAAAGATTCGTTGCATGACAGCAGCCGAGATCAAAGGCTCCTACATGGTGCGCTCTATTCAGTCCGAGACAAGGTTATAAAAGTCCAGCTTCGAAGGGACTTGACAGTTGAGTTCTAGAAGTTGCCGAGAACAGTTCAGTTTGCCTCTGACATCACAAGAGTAGTCAGCCTTCAGTTTGGCTTTGACTGTAGCACAAGGAGTAATTGCGATACTGCAAGTGATAATAATTGTACTCGCGAGTGTAAAAGTGAGTGTCCAATAAACATATTCGCTAAATCCGAGACCCGCGTGAATTTATTTGTCGCGTTACGTAGGCAACACGCGAAAATACGAATTGAAAAAGACATGAAATAAACAAAACTTCTCGTCGAGAAATAGGATGTCAGAGTGATGACTAAATTTAAATGGCTGAAGTTAGGATCCAGTCCTCAGCTTACGTTGTAATACAAGTAAAGAAACCTTAGGTTTCCATATAATCAAGAAATTTCTAAACGAATAAAAGAGTAACATATTTTCAAAAAGATCATGTACCGTAAGGTTAGTTGTTTACCTAACATTCCATGACAGAACATCTACAGACCATCCGCTCCACTCTCGAGTAACAACACAAAGGTCTAGCGGTCCCAGGGAAGGACACCCAATTCCTAGGTGGGCTTCAGGAACGGTATTGCATCAGAAAAATAAATGATACTGTAGCAGATCGAAGCACGTGCCTCGGCCAGCCATTTCATGCTCTTGGGCATCACAGTTTCATACAGTTTCAATTGTATTGTCATGTGTTTATGATCCCGTGACTAATAATAACGGATTCTGAATTGGATGATTGGATTTATTAATACCTTTTTTTACAATCTCTCTTATTAACAATCAATTATGCGGCCCGTGTCACATCAAAAACAAATAGGAGACTTGATCTTCCCAATACTTCTTGTTTTGATTGCTGGCTGAAGAAACCGTATAGTTGCTGGCTTGTTTTATCGAAGTTTCGAACAGAATTGGTGTCTACGTTTTCAAGACGCTGCTTGATCACTTTGTATTCTTTACAGAGGCACCATAGCTCTCCGAAAGGTCAAAAATATTGTCCAAAAATACAAATGAAGTCATTAGAATATTAGTTTAATCGATGACTACGGGTGCACTGTGATGATAATTGGTACTGTCTACCGATCTAAGTTCCGGATGATTATAATATTCCATTGCATCATCTGCAGACATCATCATCGTAGTTTGTGTGGTGAACAACTGTATCTCTGTTCCAGCTCTTTGATATACGAAACTGAATACGATTCATCCTGTTCTGACGTCTAGGTTTCCATGAGACACCCTTCACGAAGTTTCATATTTTTAATTAAAATCGTTATCATAATTCAGGGTCGTGTAGAGGTGAAAGGGCAGGATGGGGTTGGAGTGCACCTCACGCCCCAGTATGCAGAACTCGTCTAAGAACAATTTCTGGGGAGACGATGCTTGAGGCTACTCTGTTGTCAGCGAGTTTCTGTGCCGGAGCAAGACACGGTTTCCGTCACCGACAGAACTGAAACCGGTACCATGCAATTTACACTTGAAATGAACAGAATCCTGTAACACGTCTGCGGTGAAGGACCTATTTTTTTATTAAGTAACTTATTGGTAAGGATTACCTTATGATTAGTGTTCGTCAATTATTCTGGTGGAGTGACCGGTAGGAAAACCCTAGAAGTAGATGGAAGGATAATATTAGAGAGAAATAGGATGAGTAGTTGTGGCCTGCAGTCATCTGGCCCAGAATAGAGACCAGTAGCAGGCTGTTGTTTACACGGTAATGAACAACTGAATTCCATAAAATTCGTAGTATTTCTTAAGTACAGGAGGAAATATTGGCTTCTAAAGGACTCAACTCCATAGAGCCAATAAGATCAAAAACTTTGTGGTGTTAATACGTGTACATTAGTACAAATATTGTGTTTTTGGACGTTACACATCGTCCAAGTTTTATTTAAAACAAAGTCCTGTTGTGTTTTCAATAAAAATAAGACGGTGTTTTAAATAACAACTGAAAGATAGATAATGCCCTGAAACACAATAGTCGTATACATAGTCAGTTGATTTTTTTAATTCGCTTAGTGGGGGGTGGAGTCCAGCTGGGTCCACTCGGCACGACGGCCACTGATTGGCCTATTGTAGCCTGCTCCGGTTGATGATGATGTAGAATTCGGCTGAATGAAAATTGGCAGGGGAAACCTAAGTACTCGTAGAAAACCCTCCCCAGCACCACTTTGTTCACCACAAATCCCACTTGACCAGATCCGGGATCGAACCCGGTCCCCGCGGTGGGAAGCCAGCAACTAACCGCTATGCCGCGGCCTTAGTCAGTTGATTAGTATGTAAATTAATTAATGTGACATAAATTTGGTCTGAAGTATGAGACGTGGAAACTCCTACACACAATATTACCTTCGAATGCCAACTGAAAACAGACACCATGGGCAGACATATCTCAACAATCTGATAGACATGAGAAAGCTGAAATACTCGTACTTCATAAGAAACCCAAAGAAAAGAGAGGTGCAGTTCTGTTGACTGTAATAAGAAGAATCTCTAGAAGCCATCTACGAATACATAATACAATTAATGCATACACAATATATCTTCACCTCAAAAACATAATTGTATTTAGAGCCAGGAATCATAAAATATCAGTAACTGCTTTAAATAATAAATTGTACGAACAGGCGAGGAATTTTATCATTTAGGTTGCAGTGTAGATTATATTATAACAATGATATTAACATAATTCTGATTATAATTGAGAGTAGGAGGAGGAGGGGGAGGAGGAGGAAAGAGAAGGAAATATCTATGCAAAAAATAGGTTTCACAAATATAGTTAGATGTCACAAATGTCAACATTTAAAATGATTTTATTTTCAGAGTTAAACTCAAAGCACTGGGGAATGCGAAGGCATAAAACGACCAGTTTTAATACCTCTTATTTGCACGTTAAAAAAACTTAAGATCTTAAACTTGAAAGGAGCAATCACATATTAAAATTCCTTAAGATATATTTTGGCTTAATTCTGAGCTTAATATCCATGCGGATACAAAACGGAATATGTTTACCAGTATCGAGGTAAGTCCATAAACTTTCAGAAAAACAAATCAGTCAGACGTTTATCGTAAACACATGTTCGGTCAGACTATGAAAATCGCATTCAAAACACGAAGAATCCTAATGCTTTAAGCACTAAATTATTCCACATAATACAAATGACAAAATGTTTTAATTTATTTAAACAAATATTTTCAGTTTGAAGTAAGTGTGGTACACGGCGATCCGCAGCTTCTAAAAATACTGTGGCGTATATACCCGTTGCTATACAGTGAGTCGGTAAAAAGCGGCTGTTGTTAGGCAACGTCCGCATCGTACACGCACACGACAATAGAAGAAATGTGTTTTATATGTGGCCCGCTCCTCGACCACTGTTATGCAACGGCCCCGTAATCACATCTCTACAGCAACAGGGTTACTGTGATTTCTGCGTGATCCGTGACGAGGAGTTATCTTGAAGGCAACTGGCGCTGCAGTTCAGTTACATTTGACGAAAGGCCAAGCATATTCGCAAAAAACAAACCCATTTCCTTTTCAGAGAGAATGTTACATAAGGACTATTATGGCAAGAATTCAGTTGAATAAAAATCTTTGGTCGTGGGTCTCAAGGGGGTTGAAGATAAGACAGAACTCATTGACGGTAAACCGCCAGTCGTAAATTAAATCTGACTTCGACATTTTGCAATTCTGCTGAGAGATATTCACAGGACGATGTCGAAGTGGGCGCATAAGCTGGAGATTCTTCATTGTTAAGATTCGTTACCAGGCAACGTCTAGTAAAAATATTTTAGAGGAATAACCACTGTTGGGAGCTGTTACCAAACAACGACTAATGAAAGCTGACTGAGAAGACTTGGCGTGGAGTGTTTTGTAGTGTAGAAATCAACAATAGTGCTGTAATTGGTTGTTTCCTACTGTTGCATACAAGAGGTCAATAAATCCAATATCCAATCCGCACCCAGTATATAGTCACAACTCCTAAGCCGTGACAATACAATATTAAAGGTATCTAGCTATTACAGCTCACAATCAAAAGTCAGTTCATCTGTTATTACTAGAGATACTTATGGGAGAGGATTTATCGCGTTACCTCCGTGAAGAAGTCTATAGATTTTTGAAGGGCCTCGGATTTAGCAAAAAGGTGACTCCTTCTAAAACAATCTTTCTGATGATTAAATTCTTTTCACCTCTAGATAATAATCCCTGCGTCATCCTGCATAAACAAAAGGGGGTTTCTTTTGTCGGTTGTCTGTGTGTCTGGACTCACATCGCGCACCGCGGCGCCTTGATGCACGGAGCGTCTGCAGCCACACGAACTAATTATGGCTTCTCGAAGTGGCAGACTTCTACAGTCATACATCTTTTGGGTTTCCGAAGAATAAAGGGCTCCTTCTTCAGAAATCCAATACCGTGCCACATACGTCTGCCCGCCCTCTTATTCGATTAGGAACGTCAGCGTTTTTCATTTTAATTATTTTCATCATCATAATCATCATCATCATCATGGCCTTCTATTTTTCATCACCATCACATTGTTTTAACCACAATCATCTTCTCCGTCCCAATTTATATACTCCTCGTCATCACCAAAATCATCATCATCATCATCATCATCAATTTCCATCATAATTTTACATATTTTTGTCGTCGTCTACATCAACACCATCGTCATTTTCGTCATCTTTTTGATCGCCATTTCATTCATTTTGTTTTCTTCTCCTGCAGCATCATCATATTTTCCACTTCCCCCTCCACGAATGAAACACAGTTAGAAACTCAGTAATGACACCGAACATCCAGTCAAATCACGCGCCTTCCTATAAACCCTACCAGAATGCGATTCAACTCCCAGGACATAAACATGTTTCTATGTCTATTATTTTAATACATATACATTTATACATGTCTGCATGCCGATCATAGTGACCGCGCAGTCTAAGGCTCTCTTAAACACAAGTATCGCGGGTTCGAATACCACTCTAGGCATGGATGTCTGTGGGCGTCTATTCTGCGTTTGTGCTGTCCTGTGGTCAGGTAGCGGCCTTGCGACGAGCTTATCTCCCTTTCAGTTGAGCCCTACCGCCTGTGTAAGAAGATTATGAAAGTGCAAAGCTGCCAAGGTTCAACAGAGAAGTGTAGAGCCATAGTAGATAGAAAGATACGTAAGTCTGCACGGGCATACGTACGCACCTGTATATCTGTATAATTGTGTGTATGTATGAAAGTAAGCGGCAGGCTTACAATAACATGTTTGTATTATATACTTCATTATGTTTTATTCATACATATACACGTTTTAGAAATTACGGACATAAATCACCAATTCTCTCTTCAATAAGAACTTAGTATGAAACAAAACATAGAGAATATGAAAGAAAAGAAGAGCTAAAAAGAGGGGGAAAAAGAAGTAGAGATATAAGGAGAAAAATAAGATTAGGAAGAACTAGTAGGTACAGGGAAGAAAGAAACGATAAGGGTAATAAGAGCAGGTAGACGAGAAATGGAAGAAAATTAAGAAAACAGAAGAAAAGCAACAAAATCAAAAGAATAAACTACGAATATTCTCAAATGATTCGTAACCGAATTTAACTTCTCAGACAACAAATGTCTGCAATTAGTCAGTGTGAAAAAGCAAAAGTAGATCTTTCCGTTTAAATTGTCCTGTTCCATCATGCAATATTTCATGTTAGTGCAACAAAGTAACCCAAACATCATGCAAATAATTCAGTACAAACAGCACAGTCAGTGTAATGCAATTTCCTTTATGTGGCGGCCACAATACCTGGTGGCATATTATGAATTATTGTAAAGTTGTGTGTGTAAAGCATAGCGTTCATATTGGTTCCTTGCACTTCAACATGCCCCAATCCACTTTTATCTGTCTGTCTGTCTATCTATCTATCTATCTATCTATCTATCTATCTATCTATCTATCTATCTATCTATCTATCTATCTATTTATCTATCTATCTATCTATATATCTATCTATCTATCTACAGCCCTTGTGGATCTTGGCCGCTTTTGCAGTTCCTTAATCCACACGCAGATGTTAGAACTCATTTGGAGGGGGGATCAGCCCGTCGAAAGGCCGCTACCTACACACAGAACAACAACATCACAAAATAAATGCACACAGACATCCGTGCCTCTAGTGTGCTTCGAACCCACGATTCCAGTGTTCGAGCAGGCGAAGACGGTTCATGCCTTAGACAGCGCGGCCACTGTTATCTGCATGTGAACCCACTTCACAATCTCAAAATCTATTGCATCTAAGTTCCATTTTGTTTTTACGTTATACGGTAAGCTTCTAATACTGAAGCCCACCTTTGAATATCATTAGAGGACTGGGCGGGGCACGCAGTAGCGTAGTTGGTTGAGGCACTACGCTACAAGCCGAAAGGGAGCGGGTTCGATTCTCAATGAGGACCTAATCCTTGCAGCTATACCACGGCCTTGGGTTCAACTCAGCCTCTCACAGAAATAAGTACCATGAATTTTTCTTGAATGACGGTCGACGCTTAAGGCTGACAACTTCACCGCCATCTGTGACCCGAATATCTAAAAAATGTGAGAGCCTCGACGTCTCACAACCTTATGTCTCTTCATATTCTGTTACAGGGATAGTTTTTAGAGGGCTGAGTCCATCCACCTCCCATTTTTAAAATCTACTTTTAATACTCTAGTTTTTATTTTCCGTGTATGAGCACATATCCGTGAGTTAACAGTGACAGTCCAGATGCTCTTTCTGCACCAAACTGGATCAAAGACACGAACACAATTCCATTTGACCCCACTTCACAACAAAGGACACTGTATGGTTCATGATTATATTCTTATACTGTGTCTCTCAACGTACTTTATTTACTACCATCTGGAGTCACTTGCAATTTCTTTAACTGTCAGTAATCATTTATAGAAATAACCGCCTTAATTACTATCGTCTTTAACTCCAAGAGGTCATCCGACATATTTTAATCTCCCAATGGACATCCATCGGGTCTTTATCTCCTGCGACCATTTACATAATTCTTCAACCGTATGTGTTACCCACTGCACTTTCAACTACCAGAAATTATACATCTCATTCTTAACATCTTTTTTTTTTCCTGTGGCGCTACAGCCCCAATTTGGGCCTAGGCCTACCTCCATGAAACTCTCCGTTTCACTTCGGTTTACTAGATCTTACACATTCGGTAGGACTCCTTGGGCGAGTGATCAGCTCGTCGCCAGGCCTCTACCTGTAGACAAACACAGAAAAACGCACACAAACATCCATGCCCTGAGTGGGATTCTAACCCACGATCCCGGCTTCCGAGAGAGCGAAGACAGTGCATGGCTTAGACCGCTCGGCTACCGTGACCGGCAGTGTATAAGAATAATATATAAGAATTCAGTTCGTACCTCACAGGAAACAGATCCGAACCCATGATCCCGGCTTCCAAGCGAGCGAAGACAGTACATGCCTTAGACCGCTCAGCTACCGTGACCGGCATTCTTAACATCTGGTCGTTAGAAATCGCGCTTTTAACTCCGTTAACTTTTACTTCGTTCCCAGAATTGTGGCAACATGTTACGCGTCACTAGATACAAATTATATTATAAAACCATAGTTACTAATTGTATATAAAATATACATTTTTATTGATCTAGTTCTTAACATCTAGGGGTTATACGTTGCAATTGTAGCTGCCAGTGAACATTTATCTCCTTCTTCATCCCAAGGGGTCACCTTCCGGTGGCCCGTTCAGCTTCAGTGGAAATTTCCAACGTTTAGCCCTCGTGAAGATTCAATTAATTTTTAAACCACGGTGAGCAGACACATTAGTGTCTAGTACATATTAAGGTCAGTTTCGTTCTGACACAGATGGACCACACAACTTGTCTCGGGCTTTAACGGATCTCAGTTTAATCAAGCGTCCGGTTCGAATCTGAGTCGGGGCATAGACCCTTCTGGCTGAAGTATCCCGTGGTTTTTCTCCGTCCGTTCTAGTAAATCCAGTAACTCACGTTACGACCTCTTTCCTTCCACGTCACCTCTAAATCATTACTCGTTTATCATCCAAACATTCGACGCCATAATCTGAGCTATTCACAGTTGCGTTAAATAATTCATAAAATAAACAAACCAGTAGGAACATTTAACATTTTTATCTTACCCATTTCACGGAACCAGTAGCTGAATTTTCCTCACACATAAGAACAGCAGAGTCAGCATCTGAAATTATACATTATACATAGTATTTTGATGTATAATCCAGAAGATGGACAGTGTTCAGTTTGGAACTATGATAAAATCTATTACAAATTTTATGTTATGTCACTGTTACACGAAAATGGAGTCCGTTCCTTACCACAAGCATCCCCCTTGCGCCTTTGCGTTACAAAAGTGGCTATGAATAACCATGAAGGTTGTCAAGCAATGCTCAGCGTGGTATTTCAAAAAGGAAGGAGTCAAGCTCACATAAGATTACAAAGCTTCTGCTATTAGACCAGTGTTTCTTTAGTTTGTCTGGCAGCCTCCTACTGAGGTTCTAAGTGCCACGCGCTTTTCCTGAGTTCCCAAAAATTTCCCTTATCCTTCTTTTTATAAATCACTATTCACAATTTTATGTTAAGTCATAAGTTAATGATTTTAACAAACTAAATTACCAAATTTTATAATATATGTATTAGTTTGACTTAGAACAAAAGTTCAAGGAAGAATTAATCTCCTCCTTTCCTTTCCTTTCACTGTGATTTAAATATCTGACATGAAAAGTGTCAAGAAAACTTTAGTCTACATTAGTATTCATGAGTAATAAAGTCAATAAAACGATTAGATTTTGGACGCTGCAGTGTTGGTATTACTGATTGGAGTGATTTATGATATACGCCGTTGAGATGACCTTAGGTGGCATGATATACATACCGTGTCTCATGACGACCGGTTCAGGCGTCCAGTAATATCAAAAATATTACCCCAATAATTTGAGAGGCTATATTGTTGTTATTACTGGTGAGAGGGTTTTATGTTGCACGGCACTGAGATGGCCCAAGTGGCATGATATACTCGTAAGTACCAACTTTCATGTAGATTGGCACAGGCGTTCGAGCAATAGTAAGGTTTTGTCTCGGAAATTTGAGAGGCTGATGGAAGGAATCCATGGTGTTCGCCGTTGAGATGAGGTCAAATGGCATATGTATGTATTAAGTTCCATGAAGATCGGTTCACACAATTTAAGTAGCGTTAAGTTTATTGTCGCAACAATGTCAGAGGATGTAATATTATTATTACTAACCGAAGTTATGCCGTTTAGATGGCATGATATACGTACGAAGCTTCATGAGATTGGTACAGGCGTTCAAGTTTTTGCCTCATAAATTTGAGGGGCTGTAATTTTGGTATTACTGATACGAGGGATTTATGAATATACCAAGTTTCATAAAGACTGGTTTAACCATTCAGAAGCAAATATAGGATGTGTATTTACAGACACACAGACTACAATGTGATCTCAGAAGCATACTTTTTATTTTTTCGAAATAAGAAAAGTAGGCTAAAACAGAGAGAACGCGTTTAATTTAAATTAATATAAATGACAAGAAATGCAACTTTAAATAACGAAATGAGTCACAGGAGTTTAGTATCTAATGTGACTGAGTGTTGGCTGGATGTTCGCCATGGGTATAAGCCGGCCGAGAAGCCTAACAAGTCTCCTATCCGACAGGGACCGAACACTTTCACCAGGAATATAACAGCTAGTGTCTGGAGTTAACCGCTCACTTCCATCTGATGCTAGGTTAAGAATGCGTGGAGCTGCAACATGCACCATCTTAATGGTCCTGTGATTGCGTGTAAAGGATTTCTTACCTTTGCTTTATCTTTCTATTGTACAGCAAGGAAAATAGCAAACTTAGGTTGAAAAATAATAAAATACCTCAATGAAGGAGTAGGTTACTTGAGAAGTTCATAGTCAATTATCTTGCCGAAAAGTTCCCTCTTTATTTGGGACCGAATTATCATTACCATCTGTAATGAACCCCATAATGAGCCAGTTGCATGGCGATGATGTCAATAATTATGACAATAATAATCAGTAAGAAGCAAACTGTAATAAAAACGAATTAAATCTTATTCTTAATTGCTAATATATTTCCAAGGCTTGGTTATTAAGACATAAAATTACTAGGGTCTTCGACTTTTTCCATCGTCCGGTAATGTAGAGAACACAAAAACTGCGTTTCGGAAAGTAGGTCTCTTTCCGTCCTCAGGTGAGGGGGAAGACACCTACTCAGTTGAGCTCCTTACAAATAGCTAACCTCAGTCACTGAATTAGTTCTTTGTAAGGAACCCAACTGAGTAGGTGTCTCCCATGTCCCTCACCTGAAGAAGGAAACAGATCCGATTTCCGAAACGTCGTGTTTCCTAATCTCTAGAATACCAGACGATAAAAAGTCCAAAAACCCAGTAATTTTATGTGTTTTACACCATTGTCAGAACCCTTTAAAATCTACTTGGTTATTAAAAATTAGCAAACCGACTCTGCTACAAAGTCCTGCGCTCTTGCACTCTTCTGGAACAGGACATCCCTCCACCAAAGGATACGAACCATAATACTAGACAATATAAAATTAAAAATCTTAGAACAATAAACACAGAAATAACCAGGACTGTGTAATTACACGCACGATAAAAATATAGTAGCAATAATTCGTCATTCCTTTGTGTAGATATTGAAAACTTTCGAATCAGGCAACAGGTCAACACTCGCAATATTAGTTATTAGGTGATGCAAATTAATTCACCCTGTTGTCTGTCTCTTCTTCTTTCTCTTTCTTACTGTCTCTAAAGTTTTAATAGCCGCCAATCTTAACGAATAGCCAGTCCTGCATGTAAAATTATTACATGCACACTAACATGAAAAGCTATTTTATTTTCTGTAATGAAGTCTGATATTCATTAAATAATTCATAGAGGATTGAATAATAAAAAACAACAATTAAGAAAGGCACATTATGGTTGTAAAGGATAGGAGTATACCCTACAAAAGAGTCAGCCACTGACTGTCAGCAGTAGGACGAACACATATGCTTAAGCTTTATCGTCACAACTGTATAATTAAACGGCAGAAGGGAAAAGGGGCAGGTTATATTTCATTCAAGACTTATATGAACCCAAAGACATTTCCTTGCAGCCACATCCTTTTAAAACGTATAATTTTGTATAATTAAAGACATTAATGTGAATGGAAGTAGTCACGAAGATGAGAAACTCAACCAAGAAATGATAAACAGCGCTTCCAACCTGTTGCCACAACGTTTAATTGAATAAAATTCGATTTCCCCATATCTCAATCCGGTTTTTCTTTAACCTTAAATTTGAACATAGCATTTGATTGGATCAGTCTGCATGCAGTGACTCTACTGCTGGACAGATTTAGAATACAAATTATATTATTAAAGAAATGGCTAAACTATGGCTTTTATAGCAAATATTTTCACCAAGAAATTCTAATAGCCATTCTAACTTCCTAGATGTAAAGTTAAAGCTGTCCCTGTAACAGGCCGCGAAGACCCATAGGGTTGTCAGAGGTCAAGACTTGCACATTTTCTAGAGAATCGGCTCACAGATGACGGTGAAGTTGTCAGCCTTACGCGCCCGCCACCCTCTACTCCCCCCCCATAAGAAATATAATCACACTGAAATATAACCTAGGCTTTCCCAACAAAATTATGAGAACAGACAAATCGATAAATGAATAAATCAAGAAAAATCAAGAATTAAATTAACGAGTTAGATGGGGCACATAAGGGGTAAGGGGAAACGAAATATCATACATATCGACACTCATATAAGGCCATAAAGATTTTCATATGTACACTCTCAGAGTTCTATTATCTATATTCACGAAGATGCACAACACCAGAATTCACTTCGTTTGATACAATAGGACAGTAAATAATATCTCTGGCCTACATTAAATTTGTAGTACAAAATATATTGCTCACACTTTACGTATAGACCTGTTGTAAAACACAGCAATGAAACAAACATATTGAGTAAGACACAGCAATCCATAACACACACACATATATATATGTCACTTGTAAGGGGTGTTGCTTGACTTATAAAATGGGGTTTGGTTTGGATGATTGGATTTATTCCACTTTATATATTCACAACTCGGGAATGCAGATCATACAGCGCTAACGCTCATTTACACACTTCACAGTTCCTTGCAGGGTGGCGTCCCGAAACCCGACTCTCCACTTCTCTACTAATATTCTGTCCTGCTGAACACTTTGCTAAACACTTTGCAATGACCACTCAGAAAACAGCATCTATTTTTAAGGAGGCGTGTTTACTGATTTGTTGTCTATTAATGGACATCCCATTCCAGAGCCCGCTGCCTCGCGCGGGAATATGTTAAACGTGCCGTTACTTAGCAATGAACATAAATGTCACGATATATTCGTATTATTCCTTTTGATTAAATTAGGCTAGCCTATCAGACAACAAATTCTCAATAAAAGCTTTGACGATCCTTATATATTCTCTCTCTCTCTCCTGTTACAAATATTTTAATTAGCTCTTTATTCTCAAATGCTAAACGATTGTTGTCCTATCACAGGAGAGCGAAGTAAACCAACAGGTAGAAATACTGTTGCATGTACGTTAGACCTTAATATCTAATTGCTTAGTGAGCATAAAACTGAATGCAATTATTGACACGAAGGATGCATAAGATTTAACTTCGAAAGAAATTGTTACAAACATTTAGAGTGTAGGATTTGAGGTTTCCACGGCGGTGACTATGAAAAATGCCGTCTTCTGGGATGTGGCGCCGTGTAGATATTGTGTTAACCTACATGGCGCAACATCCCGGAAGACGGCATTCTTCAAATATTTAGAGTGTTCATTCTTGTATTTATTTAACCAGTCTTCCTCAAATGCTTACGATAAACGACATAATAAGTTATTAATGTCATAACCTATTTTCATCTATTATGATCGTGATCTGTATCATCTCCTTGTTCCAGTATATTCTTGGAGGCGATGAAAATAAAAATGAAAAACATTGTCAATGAAGCCGGTTTCTGAGACTGTAAACAAGTGAAGCTTCTCCTAAACTCGAACAAAATTCGGTTGACAAAAAGGCCACGTTTTTGTGAGATATCGTATAGAAAATCTAGTTTACAGAACAATATAGCTTAACTGGAATCTTACCGAGTTGTAAACTGTTACAAACATACGACTGTTCTGTTCGAAAATGATCTCTTGATAAACTCACTCTATGCAAACACACATTTTTATCAAGTCTGACTTTCTTTCAGTTCTATTCCCATTCAATCGACTGTGAGGTTCTAGTCCGATAGGAACTGTTTCTTCCGTTACTTGGGATCAATCTAGAGAGGGAAAGAGAAAGCTGAAGGATGCTTTCCATGATTTCAAGTGAATGTATAAACGTGGAACAGGGCCCGGTTTCTTGTTTATGTGACAGCATTATAGTACCAGGAGCAGATCGGAGAGACTGTCTCATCGGACTCCTGAATAAAGCTGAGATGCTTCGGGAATCTTCAAGCTGCAGATAACAATCTTCCTCACTCCTGGTCCATTCCATCTCCTAAAGAATGGAAAACTGCTTCTGGTGTCCACAGTCCTTTGAAACAGAACATGTCACTGCTGAAACATATGCATCGATGATATGCTTAGGTTCTTCCGCAAGGGGGTTATTCGTATTCTGAAGCCACGGACGTTGTATAATTTTATCACAGGAATTCCATAATACGACAGTCATTCCAATATATAAATTTCATTCAGTTATAAGAAAACTGTTTCTTTATAAAACTGTTGTCAGTCAATTGTAGCAAATATTCCACTATGATATACTAATTCCATTATAATGTACTAATTCCATTATATTGTCACGTGTTTTAGTGACTAAAGACGGGGTATAATTCGGTGAAATTTATTTATTGACACCTTATTTACACAACTCGGGATTACAGGCAATTACAGAGCTATCGCTGATGTACACACTTTATAGTTCATAGTTACACACAGACTAGGCTTCTCAGTCGTCACTAGTCGCATCCTGGTAACGGATTTATAACGCTCTCACTTTAAATCACACATGGAATTTTCTTTGCACTGCCTAATTCATTTCTTGCCATTGTTCTGTAGTTGTCAGTTCCGAAGAATCAACTCAGTTCAATTTCTCTGCTCCCAACCTCGTACCCTAGCAGGTTGGCGTCTCGGAACTCGACTCTAATCAACTGAACTCTTCTTTATATCAACTTTGCAATAACCGTGCAGAAAACACAGTCTCTCAATTGTTGGAAGGCGTGTTTATAGCGCCTTTGCATAACAACGGAAGTTACTCGATTGTTGCTTGCGTATTTTTTGCTGCAGGAATATGTTAACAGAGTCATTGTCTAGCAATGAACGTCTATTCTGATTTTATTATTCCACCTTTCGGGCATCAAGTCACAATAATATATAATTCCATTATACACAGTCATTTACATTACAATGAATCTTTCCTTTATAAGAGAATTATTTCTCTTCAACACATTCTATTTTAACATAGTAATATAATTTTGATACAGTAATTTTATTCTGCCAACAGCGTACTGATATAAAAATGAGTTGCTTTTAGGGGCCCGGGAATGTTACTATCGTATGCACAATAGGTCGCTATTAGGCTCTGTCATGAGCTAAGTCAACCACGACAGAGGTTCATATTCTCTGAAGTCTGTTAGCGACATTAGAGTGACTGTCCTTCTGATTGTTTGTTTACATGCTTCGTGCTCGCTGTATGCAGAATCCCGATACAAATACCGGCTGACATGAGGACTTCCGCTTTTTGATGCGCATTCGTATTCATATGCTGTGATACAATATTAAAAGAAACCATAATTGCTTCCACTCACCTCTTTACAAATTTGTCACCCATAATGCTTATATTCCTGGCTACAGATCCAGAGATCCGGGTTCGATTCTCGGTACTACCAGATTTTCTAAGAAGTAGTGGGTCTGGAACGGGGTCCTCTCAGTCTCGTGAGGATAATTGAGGAGCAATTTCAAGAAAGTAGCTGCTTCGGTCTAGAAAACCGAAATTAACGGCAGTGGGGATCCGTTGCGCTGACCACGCGACATCCTCTATCCGCTAAAGATGGCACTAACTTCGCCGACAAGCGGCGGTCGCTCGGTAGGTATAGTTCGCTTGCGGACTGGAACCACGGAGTTTGTTTGTTTTGGTATGTTTTAATGCTTGTATTTTATCATTCAATGATACATAGCTCACAGAGATGTAAAACGTTCATAAAAACGCACTCACCATTCAACACTTTCCTGAGCCAATAAGAGTCGAATGGATTAAAATGAACAAAGAACTTGCCTTAGAAGAATGTCGACTTCTGGAATGTGGCGCCGTGTAGATATCATGTAAACTGACGTTTCGGAGGAACGTATTGCCTCCATCTTCATGGCAGAAGAAATTTTTCGTGGGAGAGGAACCAGTGTGAGCAGATTTTAACAATGTCTACACGGCGCCACATCCCAAAAGGCGGCATCCTTCATAGTCACCGCCGTGAAAACCTCAAATCTTACAACTTGCCTTAGGTTTCCAGTAACTGTACCTTGAGAAAACCTGAAGCAGCAAGCCAAAAGCAGGCAGGAACGCGACATGCGTAATTATTCCCTCAATTTCATGAATGTTAAAACAGCACGAGCTATACACGATTCTGTTCACCGAATTGAGTGCGTAGTCTGATTACAACACTGTCACACTGTGAGCGACTGTACGAGCACTTTGCGTGAGGTAGAACAAGTGTGTGAATACCTTACATGCACCCCACACTGAAATGACAGTGTCTGGCTTCTTCTCACTATATAACTGTAAAGTTGTCCGTGTGCTTAACTAATTCAGCACTACGCCATGAAGGCGTATGGGGGAGAGGATGTATAGATCTACATTTTCTTGACCTCAGCAGTAGTTGGAGATGAGTGGACAGCTTCATGCTCCTTCCACTTTACCCTTAGATAAAGAGCTCCCGGTACCCATTGGATAGGAGGTTGGGTGGACCCCAGAGACAGTCTGGACGACGTGGAGAAGATAAAATTCTTGACCCTACTGGGACATGAACTGCGACCCCTCGGTTGTTCAGTCCGTAGCCAGTCGTTGTACTCACTGCGCTATCACAATATAACTACGTACAGGGCTTGAGGTGGGGCGGGATGGTATCCCGGTTCTTTTCTAAATGGCTTAAAAGCATCCCGTTACTTCTTTGGCAGTAAATGCCTATGAATTAAAAGGGGAAAACCATCCCGGTTCTATTTTCATTCCACCTCAAGCACTGACTACGTATACAAAGATGACTGAAATATTCTTGCGATCCTTAATATAAATATCTTTCCTTATTTCATCCTCTTTTTTCTCCTTCCTTTTTCATCTTACTTCTTTCTTTCTGACGTTTAATTCTTCTAACTCCTTTCTTTGTCCTTCCTCTCTTTTTTTTTGTATTTCTATGTCTGTCTGTCTTTCTATCTAAAGTTATAGAACATAACCTCCAAAAAGTTCCTCACTAATGAAATGTTTTTAGAATAAACATAAGGAGACGGCCAAGAAAACAGGTATAAAACGAAGAAGAAGAAGAAGAAGAAGAAGACGTAGAAGAGGAGGAAATCGAGAAGTACGTAAAACAAGCAAATCTGGAGCAATGATTTAACTTTCGTACCACCCTATGGGACGGGCAGGTACAGACAAGCGCTGCCTGCTGGCAGTATATACCAAACATAACTATGCTGCAGCCAAATACGTCATCAAGTTACGCCCAAAACAAATTTATTGGGTAATTCGAGTTACCGGGTGCGTAAATATGTAGAGTTGCGGTACCATCCTTCAAGAACAACGTGTAGCAGCTTACATAGCTTGTGCTATTAACAGCCTCGTTAGCAGAACTGCCTTTGAGGTTCAGGCCAGTCGGCCCATATTACAAGACCGGTGTTTATTAGCAATCTCACAATTTACTGCACTTTATATATAATCTTGGTGAGCTGGGATAGCTCAGTCGGTATAGCAACTACCTACGGGCTGGACGACCGAGGGGTCAGAGTACGAGTCCCGGGTGTGTCAAGAATTTTCACTTCTCCACGTCGTCCAGAACGGCTCTGGGGTCCACCCAGCCTCCTATACAATGGGTGACAGGGGCTCTTTATTTGGGGGTAAAGCGGCCGGGTCGTGAAGCTGACCACTCACCTCCAACTAGTGCAGAGGTCAAGACAACGTGGGTCTATACAGCCACTTCCTTATCCGCTTTCATGGCGTAGTGCTTAGTTAGTTAATTACAGGGATAATTTTACCTTTTTTATCTAAACTTCAGAAAGCTAACAGTACAAAAGTACGACAAACGACTACCTAACTAACAACCTACTGTCCAACTAAATAAACCAAGCAATCATCATCATCGGCAAAAGTAATTTTTTTCTGAGAAATACTTTTCCTTAGAAGATTCTATCGGATTTCATCTGAATTCCATTTCTTTGGATTTTACAACAGCAATTTTTATAAGAAGCAAGGTCGTCAGCCTTAGACCCAACCGCTATCCTAGAGGACCAGGTCTCTATAGAATTTACGTGTATGTCCCCCAGTGACAGGGTGCCCCAGTTATACGCAAGGCACCAGGTTCTTCTTTCTTCGCCTTCTGTGACCATCAGATCTACGGTGGAGGTATTCTAACCCGCCTCCACAGGGATAAACCAAGCGATATCATGAGGAAATTTTCTCTTAACAAGTTGACAATTCCTGAAATGACAACCAAATTTCCAGTCGTTAGGGAATCCGAATTTGAATTACTGTGCTCAAAAAAAAAAACTCTTTATTAAGCTCTGCCTTCAGTAAATTGGGTCTAGTTAATATATTAAACGTACGTCACTGATAACGTAAAAATTAGTCGCGTCTGTACCAAAATTATTTTATTTATCTGAAGTAGCATGATCATTAGACAGATTTGACACAATCTACCGAAATATTTTCTCGTATCTCCAGGAGCCTGACATTAAATTTTGCCTAAGTAGTTTTCTACCTTGCTAGCAGAATTAATTTCATGCAGTAGAGACTTTATTCAGAAGCTGATATTCGCTCAGCTAGTCATGACATTCCCACGTTCTTAAGGACACGATGGTATGTAAAATGATACTCTCGCTAGATCGTATTTTTACCAATTAAAATTACGTATTCGACACACATATATAAATACACTGTTAAGTATCCTTGTAGGGCGACCAGTACTTAATGGGTTCTGGATTAGATGAATAGATTTATTGGATATTCTCCACGCGGAACTACAGTTAGTTGTGACACAATCTTACTGTAACTACACCACATAAAATAAAGACTTCACTTCGGAATTATTTTGACTTCTGTTTTTCTTCTGTCTTCTATCCTATTCTGTCTCCTGGATTCTCATCTCCAATAATCTCTAGTAATCTTCTTGAAATCCTCTTGAGGTAGCTCTTGGCGTACCGAATAGAGGACACTGAGTCGAACAGTTGATTTCTCTGTTCTCATGAAAACACTCCTAAATTTAAAATTTCAACAATGTCTAAGACAGGAAATGATGGCATGTGAAGGTTTGATGGTACAAGAAATGCATTTTGAACTCTGACGACTCTAAAACATGGGTGAGTGGACAGCGACCCGGTGGCTATATCCTGTAGTAAAGGGAGATGGAAGGTCTGTTGAATGTAGTGTTAAGAAGAAGAAGAAGCGTACAGTGCTGCCAATAAAGTTGCGGTCATCAAGCCCGTATCTCCTCATATTATTAGCTATTATCCCGGCTTATCCTACTACTAACATGCCAATAAACACGCAGTAACTGCAAATCTACTTCACAAATTCTAAACTCTGAATTTCGTAGAGGGTAATGTTGCAATAACTGCTGACTCACATCTAAACCTACTCACAAATAAACAAAGCGTTTCTTTCGTAAGTTTCATTAAAAATCTTAAAAACTTGCGCTAATTGCTCTAATTCATCTCCAGTTTGTCTTGTAGGCTCCTTGTGTTTGCAGCCTGTTGACGCGTTTATGAATGGAATTATTAAGATGGCCCTTGACTGCCAAAGACTTTGTACCCATGGACATCTCGTTATGCGGCCGTGTAAAGAACGCCTTCTATATGCCTCTACGTCATGCGATGAAGATTCAGAAGCCATGAAGTTACTGGAATTAAATATGGTTACCAGAATTTGAAAAAAAACTGGAGCGCAGTTGTGACATCTGCTGTCGTACAACAGAAGTGAACACGGAACTAACTCCATGGGGTCCTTCTTGAGAAGCTGACGGCTGCTAAACTTAGTCAAGAAATTCCCAACATTTATGCAACCCAAACGTTTACTACCATGTTAAAATATCCCACCAGTAGTCCCCATCTTGAAGCAAAACAATCCAGTCTAAACCCCCTTAACCTATTTCTTTAAGATTCATTTTAATATTATGCTCTCATCTAAGCCTAGAACTCCAAAGTACTTTCTTTGTTACAGATTTTCCTCCCAAAATTTAGCATGCTTGTCTTCTTTCCTATGTGTGCTACATGTCCAGCTCACCTCATTCTCTTAGATTTAGTCATTCTAATTATATTCTGTGAAGAGTAAAGTTATGAAATTCTTTATGCAATTTTCTCTAACGTCCTATTTTTTTTCATCCCTCTTGGGTTCAAATATTCTTCTTAGCGCCCCTCTTCTAAAATGTTTTCAGTCTAAGTTCTTCCCTTAACAAGGCAAACAATGATTCACACCTAAACCAAACAACAAATGAAATTACAAAATGTTATTTTATTTAGATAGTAGGTGGGAAGACAAAATATCTTAAGTGAATGAAAAAAAAATTCTTCGAATTTAACCATCTTCCAATTTTTCATAAATGCAATTCTGATTTTCAGGAAAAGGAGGATTACTCCTGCCATTCGGCATACATTTTATTTCCCTGCCTCCAATATCACCATAACTGTAAATATTTGAAGTTTTAAGTAGATTTTTTATTATCGTATATTTCGATCTGCAGGTCAGTATTCAGGACTTGTCACGTGAGCTTCGTCGGTCAAGTTTGTCACTGTAATCACATCTTGATATTGCATCAGCTATATCGAGGCGTTTATCTCAAACCATAGGCCCTAACGCTTCTGACTTATTTTCTGGAGGAACTCAGTTCGATTCCGAGGCCTGGTATCGGCTATCAGACTGGTGTTTCCTCGCTGTTACCCAATTCCGGGCGTGTCCGGACAATTCCTGGAATTGGGTCATACCCTCACTTCACCGTCCATAATCGCTGTCTCATTTCTCGGAGGATCAAAGTATCCTATAAAATCCCCTTCGAAGAGTCTTCCTTGAACAATAGATGATTACTGATTTGATTAAGAATTCCCTGTTTACATGTAATCCTAAGATTCAATCTTGTCATTGATTGTCGCCCTGAGTTAGGTGAGTCCTGTTCACACCCTCACGCTCTTTCCGTTATTACTCATTTCGATACAAACACCTGCTTGCGCCTGCGCACCTGTTTCAAATTGCGTCTTATTTTAGACATTGTATTATGCTTACTTTTTAATTTCTCACACACGTACTGCATTTCTTGACTATCTCACCCTTTAGAACTTAATTAGCCAAACAGCTTTAGGTGAAGAGTACATATTGGAAAACTTCAAAGTATTTTCTTCTCTCAGAATGAGGAACCAAGTTTCACGCTCACGCCTAACAAACAGGTAAGTTTAGTACTGTTCGAATTATCTTCAGATAGTAGAAGAAAAATGGAGAAATCTGATTTGAATATTACAATAAATTTACTTAATTTTGTCATAATGATTTTTCTTCAATGGCTCTACAGTCCCATAGGGCACTGACCTCTGATTTTTAGTTTCATGATCATTTCACAGAAGGTAGGACTCCTTGGACGAGTGATCAGTTCGTAGAAAGGTCCTAAAAGGGAAACACAAACACAGAATAAACACATATACATATCAAACATTCATGCCTTGTGTGGGATTCGAACACATGATCCCGGCTTATGAGCGAGCGAAGAGAGTATATGCCTTAGACCGCTCGGGTACCGTGACCAGCCCATAAGGAATTCATTAATCATAAAAATATCTGTACACATCCATAATCTCTTAAGCTTACCAAGTCACTTCTCGAAGTATATATAGGTTTATTTAATTACTTTTTATTTTTAATTGTGGGTTACATTACCGACAGATCGACAGAACAACCAACCAATCAATCAACCAACTTTTAATGTTTTAGAGTGTTTCACTGAATGTTTTAAATAAAGCGTTTAAAGGAGGGAAAATGTAAACTGACACAGCAATAAAACCCATGAAGTGTGGAAGAGTTCAATATTAGTTAGAAGGAATTTAAAGTGTCAAGGATATTAATATAACCTTCCAAGTGCTAATTGCTTTTCAGATGGTTACCAGGAAGCCATTTCAAGTTAAACTATAAGTCAATACAATAAACACTAATCTACAGAAATAATCGCCATGCTATCAGTAAGTGATGGTGATTGCGCATGTGCAGATCTCTACAGAGGCTCATTTCCTAAATTATTTCCCTTCACCTGGAAAATGTAATGGATCAGTATCCGAATACAGCCAACGTGGGTTATTATTGATGAAGCTTGCTTCTAATCTGTAAAAAACTAATCAATATTAATTACACGGAACAATAGAATGATTGAAGAGAGAGAGAGGCGAGGAGAACAGGATGATTGAAATTAGTTTGAGAGGCGATTGGAGTTAGGTGGAGCTACAATAATGGCACCACCAATCAAATCCCATCTCTGTATAATTTCAAGAGGAGATCAACTTTTTGTTGTTATTAAATGTTAGAATGTATTTGAATGATATATAGAAAGGTACTTTTATGATATTAGCACCATTGTGCACTGACAGTAGAAATCATCATTAAAAATGATTGCACGTCACGTTTTAAAACAAAGGAGTTTTAATTTTCTATGATATTGTGAACAGAAGGGCTCTGACATAATTCAGACACTAGACAGCTTTCTAAAAATAAAATAGATATGTCTTCAGATTTTTAAGGGCAATGTATCTGGAGGAATTTGAAATTGAAAAAACAGATCTGCCTTAATTTTACATAAAATATTATATCAACTTTTCACTGAATTTATAGAAGGCTGTTTTTGAGTTCGGTAACTTAAGAAAGGGTAAATAATTTTTCTGTCTAATTAACTTACGTAACATGTTAAGTTCCTATGTCTGGTTCGTTACTGGTTACAGCATTAGCACTAATACTTAGCTATGAACTAAATATATTATTTGGTTCTTATGTAATTTAATTCTGATTGCTAATTTTATGTAAATAAAAAAACTTGCTGTTAAGAAAAATGTAATTTAACGATGCTATTTCAACTACAGTCATCATATGGCGCCGATAAAAACGGGAAATAATACAAAATGGTGAATGTATAAGGATGGGGTCATAAGGAATTTAAATTACTATCTAGAAATTGCCTGCAGAGACTTAGCAAATTCTAGAAAAGTCTTACTAAGAACTGTCTGTAGCTACTCCAGTTCTCGAAATGACTGCATTTTGAATCCAAGTTGAGAAGATTTTCTGTAAATTAAGCTGCTTGCTGCACAAAAAATATCAAAGTTAATGTGTATGATGAATTTAAAAATGTGACAGAAAAAGAGTTGTGGCCTATTTTAAGGTATATAATCTGAACTGGCCTGCAGGCTCATTGAAGTTACTCCTACGTCAAAAGAAGCGAACCTAGGAATAATTCGCTTCTATTTATATCTTACTAATATATTTTTTATCCGCTCTTCATTTTTATGTATAATAATAATAAGTGTCTCTGAAGGCCATTTTAATGTGTTTCATAAATTCTGTTTTTATTATTCTTAGTAATCGATAATTTTAGGACATTATACATAACTTTCAAAAGGCAATATATACTGAGAGATCACAACATTCTTTAAATTGATTTCATTTAAGAATAAAAAATAATAAAAAAAATTAGCTGCTGGAAAGGAAGTGGAGTTATGACTCTTTCAATGACCGTAGCAACAATTTCTATATTCAAGAGACGCATAAATGGAACACGTAAGAGATCAACCATGTATTATCATATGGCTCTCAACTTGTCTCGAAAACAATTCTATGAATTTAATGGAATTATTTCTAGAAGTTTATATAACATTATTTTTAGAATTAATTTAATTAATTCTGGTCCATATCGGCTCATGAGGCTGCCAATTTTATATGAAACACAAATACAACGTCGGTTCAATATTTAAAAACGAAACAGATACTGGACATGAAACATAAATAGATACCATGACTTGTATATGAGATTTTAGGCTCTCGTGACGGTTAATGTAGAGACATGATCTTCTAGTATATAGCGCCATGTTCTCTTGGTGGACAGACACTGATATTTTGGAGGCTCTTACTTCATCCATCTTTAGGGTAGAAATAATTTATTCCCCGAAAATGGAGAGAGGCGTCTCTCCAAAACGTTTGTTTCTATCTACGAAATCACACACGTCATATTACTGACGACTGTTCATTCATCTGTAATCTGTCAAGACGACAGGTCCACTGTCTCTTCCAAAACAGTTCCTCCACTTAATGCGATCTAGAGCTTTCTCCTTCAAATGAAAATATCCTCTTCTGTCCCCAAGGTCATCCAGCATCTTCTTACGTCTTCTTACTCGTCTCCTGGTCACTTGTATCCGCCCCTCTATCTTTCCTTCAATAACTTCTTTTAGAAGGCAGTTACCGCGTAAGATATGACCCAATTAGTCTTCCGTTTTCTTATTTCGTGCTGACGACTGTAAGTAATAATAATTTTAAATATTTGATGTTTAAAGCAAAAGAAGGGAAAATTTAATGCCTCTACGTGGTTCAGTATCTCAGTTGTTAATTAGCTTTGTCTTTATCGATATATAACTGAAGTAAGTAAGCATCAGTATCAGCCAAGGAAGCTCTGGATGCGTTAAAATTGTGAAGATAATTCAAATTCTCTCTCTGTTCTCTTCTTCAACTCCCTTCATCTCGTTTATTATAGGATATCTGTCTCAGGAGAGAATGAATTGTGATTTCCTCGCTTCCTCTGCTTGTGTTCCGTGTAAGGAAATTCCCAGGTTCGGTTTTCTGCGGTAAAATCGGTTATTTTGAATGCGGTTGTTCCCAACTTGTGGGCAAGAAATTCTGAAATCTTCCATGACGGCCCCTTTCGTTGTATTTCGCAATTTGCCATTAACAACAAATATTTCTTTAGGCGCTCTGTTTTCTTCATACTTGATCTGCTCCAGAACTTCCGCATCACATGACCAAAAACTTCCAAAAGCATCAAATGTTATTTTGAACACCTCATTGGTCTGGTTGCCTACAAATTGAGAATAAAAATATATTTTTCCACAGCTAACCAAACCAGAGAAATAACATCATATAACCCAATTCAAAAAAGTTAAAAAGTTAAATTAATTATAACTACACCATGAAGGCGTATGGTGTAGTGATTGTGCAGCTCCATCATTCTTGACGTCAACACTAGATAGGAGTGAGTGGACAACTTCACGTCTCGGCCTCCTAACCCCCGTGTACCAATTATATAGGAGGCTTTGTGAGTTTCAGACCCGGTGTAGACGCAGACTAAGGACGAGAGAGAAATCTTGCCACTTCTTGGAATCGAACCCCAACGTCCAGGCCGCAGCCCGTCGCTATATCGACTGTGCTATCCCAGCTCCTTTGCACCATATACTTAGGCTTCATTTCCTTCTATTCTTTAAATAAACACTATGCGGGAACTATTTCAAGTAAAAAAGGTAAAATGTCCCTGTAACAGGCCGTGAAGGGCCATAGGGTCTTGAGAGTTCGAGGCTCCCACATTTTCTAGAAAATAGGGTAACAGATGGCGGTAAGTTTGTCAGCTTTATGCGCTGTTCGCTCTTTAACCCCAAGATTATTTCTGGTACTCATTTCTGTTACAGGCTTATTTGAGCCCAGGGTCATAGTGCGGTTGAAAGGATTTTGTCAATTGAGAAATCCAATTACCTCATCAGGAATCGAACCCGCTACCATCCGGCTCGTACCATACTGATTCAATCAACTATGCTACCGCATGGCCCCTTATTTCAAGTAGATATTACAAATGTTACTTATATATTTACAGCAAGGTCAGATACATTTATTATGGAAAGACAGAAAAGACTGTTCATTAAACTACTGATGTAGAATAAATCAGAAAAGACGTTCTATATTCGTTGACTCTTGTTTGAGCTTCAATTAATATGTGTTATTTTGGATGAATGCAAACCGAAACTAAATTTAGCCGACATCTTATAGTATAATATTACGAATACCAAATTTAATCGAAATTTGTTCGGCGGCATCAGAGATAAAACCCAGTAGGATGGATGGACGTAAGGCCAAAAAGTGTGTCCTACAAGCTGCCAATTCGCGTTAAGGACACACATCAAACCAAGTCATGCTGCAACGGACGCGTTGCTGTTTCCAGAATTCATTCAGATGCCATCCTTCCCCCTCCACTCTGTACTCCCCTACGTCATCACCCACAGCACGAACGATTATATATAATTGCTGCGAGATAGGAAAGGGGGAAGGGGGAAAATAGGGAGGTGAGAAATTCCTTTTTCGATTGCACTCGATATTCGAGTAGCATTTTGATTGATTAATGGTCATTCTACAAGAGCAGACTCGGCCACTGCACGGCTAGCGTATGTGTCGACGTACAAGAAGGGCATATCTCCACTCTTATGTTTGTTACAAGAGTCTCAAGGCTTACAGAGTCACCTTAAAGAACTGCAGTGTGTGTTTAAGTGCCTATAGCAGAATCCCAATTACAATTAACAGTCAGTTCATTAAAACAACAACTCAAGAAAGACCATAGACAGTCCATCAGGGTGGTAGTGTGTAGGTTCAGGACTAACCTAGATTTCACAGGGAAGTTTCATGGATCGTGATCATAAGATCAAGGGGAGGGAGTAAATAAATTATCCCGATCTGAGACTAATGGGAAGAAATGTATGATAAAGAACCCTTATAATTGACACGCTGGTTTATTGTCACGTATAGGTAACTAAAGAGTGAATAGGGAAAAAGAACGATCCCATTTTGTTTTGCAGGAAAATGTGTGAATAATTGACAAACACGTCCCATTTCAGGGACACATTTTTCCTCACAGTAACGAAATGTTACCTTGAGAATATGGATCCGTTCATTATTCTCTTTTCTAAGGTTTTCATAACCATTTTCTTCGTATTGCCTACATAGGCAAGCCTATTCATGAATATTCAAAATTGAACACTGAGAATGGAGACAATATCTTCTCCGAGACATCGATATGAACTCATAATACGAACACGTACATAGTCACAACGCAGGAGTCCACAATCTTAAATACCACAATAGTAAAAACCTCAAGCTTATATCCTGTGGGCAAGGCATTATCAAGCACGCACACTCCCTGTGTTACGAGGGACGTTCAAGTTCTAAGGTCTCCGATTTTTTTCTCAGGACTGGGAGCAGATATACACATACAGTATAAAATACGTGTGCACTCTTTGTGAATGCGTGACAGAGATGGCAGCACTGTCCGGCACACAGAACTCTAGTAGTGGCGGGATAATTGGGATAACTCGACAAGTTAACAGCATATTTCCTTCTCTCTGACGGAGTGGTTGTCTTCAGCTCACGTAGTCCTCAATTCTGTAATTCTCTTATTCAACAAAGCTGCGGAATGTTATTGAAATAATATGATGTTAATGAAACGATTAATACATTCTAGGATGTGGAACCTTTATATCTGACAGACTGTCATTGCAATTCCTGAGGAAGCAACATACTCCTTCCATCTTCAGTTTCCACTGCTATAACAAACTTAAAAATCCGTGTGGATTTAAATCTTTCAATTATTCTGCTCCTCGCTTCTGGGGTTTTCGAAACGAAATGTTGCAAGAAATGGTCTAGCTTTGAAATGCCTCCGTCTGTTCGTCAGAAAATATCTCCGATTTAGCAACGCGAGAACCACTTTTCACGAAAGGTTATGTCGAGGATTTTAGACCCCATTACATTTTGTCGACCCTTTACAGTTTCAGTTAAATATCGGCAACAATAACGGACATTTCGCATCATGATGCAAGAGTATGTCTACGCACATCTCAGTCTTAACTTCCTAAATATTTATCGGAAGGAAAGTTACTTCAAACAAGTGCCATGGAGAAGAAAGAAACGCATATTTTTTTCCCAGTGTACTTTTCCATTTTGTCTGTATGGTCTTCAAGGTAAAACGAAGTGGGTGGTTTCAGAGGCAGCTAGTGTCAAGCAATGTGTCCTGATTATGCAGCATTAGTCTCCATTAGTCTAATTCTATTTCTTGTTGAACATATATTATTTGTAATTTATTGTAATCATAATGTTCACATCATCAAGTATGGCAAGCATACATCCTTCTGTTTCTGAACTACTACTACTACTACTACTACTACTACTACTACTACTACTACTACTACTACTACTACTATTGCCACCACCGACGACGTCGACGACAACAGAAAGAAGAACAAAAACAACAAAAATGAAGACGACGCTCTTCTTCATATTCGCCGATGACTTGGTGCGAGATTGTTTTCTGGCAATACAGTGATTCAGAAATGGAGGTTAGATCAACGTTAAACTGAGTTTATTGAACGAAATGAAGGAACAATTAAGAATAACCTTCACTTAGGCCCTTCTTCCTATACGACAGAGCCGTGACATCTACACGAAAATTGCTGGCGAAAAAGAATGGCTGAAGCAGTGGCGACAGGGCGGAAACAAAAGGGAGAAGCATGATCCGTCCGTCCGTCCGTTGCCTCGGCCAGACGAACAAGGCCTATCAGTTCCGGCTGTGTAGATGGTCTATGAAAGGTGGCTGGCTGATAGGTGTTGAAAACTAATTTGTACACAAACATCACAAGAGGGTTTCAAGACAGTTTTCAATATAAAAAAAGGGGTTTCATGTTACAATATAAAAGGAAGAGACATATGGAACGCGAGTGAAATTTTAATATCCAGTAATTTTCATAATGTCATTAGAGGTGACAATGGATTCGGGGCGAAACCGAAAGTTTCGATACGTCAGCTGGTACACTGCACACGGCACGTACGTTCATTTCTCTATGCGAGTCTGTTTCTTCCGGTCTCTGTCGCTATTCACTTATTTACTCATTCATTTGCCTCTATTATCTATCTATTTCAGTATTCTTTTCTGCATCTTTATTTTGTACTTCATATTCTCTTCCCTTTCTACCCCACTTTCCTTATTTTGAAAAATGAACTAAGGCTTATGAGATCACCTTGCTATCTGTCCGTGTAACACTGCGTGTCTGTCCATCTGTACGTATATCCCTTTTATATATATATATATGTTTCTCTTTCTCGTAAATACGATTTTTGAGAGATGGCACAATCTTGCAACTTATATTAATTAGTTCTACAGTCTTATGTGCAATGATTTCATAAACGCATTAACACACTTTAAAAGTCTGGACGACAACCAAAGTGGTCACCATCAGGTGTTAACAGTTATGGGTGCGGAAATTGCCGTCTTTCTGTGTTTGTGTGTAGTTGATGTATAGTCCCTCTAGCGCGTATGAGCGTATTCCTTCTTGCTGTGTTACATTCTTCGTCTTGTTTACAACTGCTTCTGCTTAGAACGTCCAGAATTTATCAGCCTCAATGGCACACATTTCAGTGTCTCCGCTGATATATTCGGCTTAATTTTATGCATATATAAATGTATTTTAATTAATTACTTCCTTATTATTAAATATAATATATAAATTCAACATTACAGACATTTCTTTGTTACTCTATTAATGTACCTTAAAGTTGCTGTTTCCAGTCTCCCAGTGTCTTTATTTCAATACCAGCCAACCCTCTTTCGCCCCCCCCCCTTTCTTTCAATGGCTCTTCCAGCCCATTCAGGGCCCTGGCCTCTTCTTTAGTTCCGTAATCAATTTTCACAGATGATAGGACCCCTTGGACGAGTGATCAATCCGTCGCAAGGCCTCTACTTAAACACAGGACAACACAAACACAGAATAAACGTATACACACAAACCTAACATCCATACACTTCGTGGGATCAGAACTCACGATCCCACAGTCCGAGCGAGCTAAGACAGTTCATGGCATCGACCGCGGGGCCACTGTGATTGAAACCCAGCCAAACCTTACCTTACATAAAAATTTGCTCTTGCTCTCTTGTTATACTATATCTACCATATGAACAAGACCGTCATGTCTTCAGTAGAAAGTCCATACATTCCGTTTTCAACATAGTTCTATTTATAGGTAAAACATAACGGTAAAAAGTCTCTGTAATTAATTAGGGACTGCGCATGAATCCGTATGGGGGAGTGGATTTATGGATCCACATTTCCTTCACCTCGCTACTAGTTGGAGATGAGTGATCAGCTTCACGCTTCTGCCGCTTTACTCCTAGGAAAGAACCCCCGATATCTATTGGATAGGAGGTTGGGTTGACCCCAGGGTCGGTCTGGACGACGTGGGGAAGAGAAAATTCTTGATCCTACCAGGGACGTCGATCCCTCGGTCGTCCTGCCACTAGCTAGTCGCTGTACCGACTCAAACATACTTGCACAATATATTTCCTCCGTAAGGTTGCCTACAGAATGTATGAAGTATTCTGGTACTATATATATATATACACACACTTTGTCCGTTCTTCATAATACTGATTTCTCATAAATTATTAACATACATTTATAACTTCACACAGTAAAGTTGAAACCTCCGTGATCTGTAAACGCCACTAGGATCCTACCAATGGCAGTCCTATTATAAAAATCCTATTTAGTAGCATGTCAGACATACATCCTTAGATATACACACCTGTATACTGTTTATTAGGTACCACACAGTATAATTCTGTATAGTGAGGACTATGACAGTTTCTGCAATCCTATTTGTGTATGAAAATAGTACTAATGAGGGACTTAGCAGTAACAACATCTATAGTAACACTGATGTTGTAATGCTTATAAAGTTTGACTGCTTGTACACTCCACGCAAAACCCAGTTAGATTTCGATTAAACTGCCACCCCTTTACCCGCCCCCCACACCCTTTTCGTCTCGCATATACAGCAAGGCAAATAATTGAATTACAACTTGAGAGATTAACTTGGAATCGAATTACCATAAGGCACCGTAGCGTTAAAATCATCCTAATGAATATGGGAGCGTATTAATTAATATTCTGTTTTTATATGAAAGGGTTTGTGAAAAAATGAAAACGATGGAAAATGAAAAACACATGAAAAGTAATCTGATTTTAAGTTCCTTCATTTTTAAATGGCGGTAAATTATTTACTTTCCATTTTGAGAAAAGAGGGTGAGGTATGAATAAACTGCGGACTGAAAAAAAAGAGATACACTGAGGACTAATCGGTTATGATGCAAATCAGAGTGTTTCGTATTGATAGAACACTGCTGCTGTCTGGGTTATATTACAACATGAAAACATATAACAAATTGAGGGGGTATAATTGCAGACCGGCGCGTAAAAATGTGTTTTTATTGTATCCTCAGTCGTGATATTAAGAGACGTTGTCAGGAAAAAACTTTTTATTTTCTTTATCGATAAAGACATTAAATTTCCTTTAATTTCAATACTTCATGACCACTATACAAATTGCTTCTCTCTGTTTTATGTAACTGATAACTGAAACAATTTGAGAGCAGAATTCTCATCATAATCAAGCATCGAACTCCTATACTTTATCGTATAATTTCTTTTTTAGTAATTTGTCAAGAAACTTTCTGCTTTAATGAAACCTCTTTTTGAAATCCAGTATATAACTCTAACCCGAAGTAACTCAATCCATATTAAATATTAAGTTATCTTATTAAACTGAATTGATATTAATTATCCCTTCACCTATTTCCAGATCTTTCAAGTAATTTCGCCCCTCGATACTATCTAATAAAATTTCTATGCAGTTTTTGTTCCCCATGCAGATTACATGATGTTACTTTTATGCCGGTAATTTTTCATTTAATAACTCGAATGTAAGTCTGATAATCATGTTATATATTTCTCTGCATTTACCTGTTGTTTCAACTTTATTGGTCTATTATTAGAGAAAAATATTGGCTCAAAACTTATATTTTCGTAAAAATCAAGATTTTTATCTACTATATTTAATTCCTTCTGCGGAAGCGAATAATCATGACAAAGTTTGATGTACTAACTGTCATTTGCCTTAAGGAAATGAGGAAAACCACAAAAATTTACATCATGATATCCAGTCTCCGGGTAGAGATTTGAACCCGTGACTTCCCGAATACAAGTCGACTACGATGTTTAGTGCCCTTTTATCAAAACCCCTCAATATCTATAGCCTATATCATATGTAAAATTTCAATTAATTCAGTTTTTAATTATTAATAATATCTTTTGCTGGGTCTAGAGACCGGAATGTAATTTGTAAGGACAGCTTGCGGTTCGTGGGCCGCAGTTTTCTTATCCTTCCTCTATGCACTGTGGTTTCTGTATCCCTGATTATGACTGTCAAACTTGTCAACAGAGTCTCTGTTCCCGCAATTAACTAACATCGCCATGGAAAAGGACGAATTTAGAATCTTTGCATAAGCTTACTTCAAGTTAAGGAAAGCTATATTTTTCCATTCCTGTTGCTTTATGCACACTGTTGACATATCACGGTTCGTTCTCGTGTCTTGCCATTGGCTGAAATAATGCGAAAAGCAATAATATACTAAAAGAATTGATGGAGCGAGTGAGTCTATGTTACACACATATCTTGAGGCGTCGACTTACACTACATCAGCTGCAGGAGAGAGAAATTTTCGGGGAAAAATAGATGAGAAATGAGAGTGATAAATAACACAGGAAAAAATAGGGAAAAGCCCAAGGGAATCAAACAAAGTGAGACAGAGAGAGATGAAAGAAAACTTGGATATGAAAGGAGTTGTCGACATCACCATCAAAATTGCAACATCATGTACATCATTGGCAGTTTTCAGAATAAGGGAAATCATAGAGGTAAATCCTCATATATGAAAGTATGATAGACTTTTCAGTTATAGGCTAATGTAACTTTTTAAATAAGATAAAATATATTGTTCAACACTCAGACGTTATCTCAGTGGTACAAGAACCCAATGTTCAAACCTGTTAATAATTACGGCTTCCATCAGTGGCAATGAACAGGTTTTCTCCAGTAATTCGGTTTCCTCTGCCAGTTCTCTAGTTCACTGAATGCTCAATATTCCTCTATCATCCGGGGCTAGTGAAACAGGCTCAGCATTGGCCGACATATCATGTATGTTCGGTCCAAATCCACCCCACGAATCAAGAAAAACAGCAACCATTACAGATGATCCTGAACGCTTAAAACATCCCCCCATCCTCACAATATATACAGCCTATCATAATAATAATTAATGTTATTCTCCTGTCATATTCATGACCTTCCAATTGGCCACTTCCTAAACTAAAATTGTGAACGAACTAGAATTCTGAAAGGAACTGATCGTCGATATCTTAATGATCTACGAGTGAGCCAAAGGGAGAAATGAGCATGAGGTTGGCAGCAAGCAGAGAATCAGTTGTACCTACTCTATTTTTCTGTTCTGTGAAAACTGTAACGATATACTTGTGTATATAACGTTAGGTACACCAATAGTATTTTAAACGGCTCACTGGTTCGGACGTACCGGCAAACAATAGAAGCAGAGTACTTTTCAATAACATTAATCAATAGTTTATGAAAACTTCGAGGGAAGTAACTTAAAAATTAAATACAAATTGATAGAAACATTTCAAATTATAACAACAAATTTTTAGATAAATTATATTTATATTCATCACAGCACATAAGAAAATTTCTTATGAACTGATATGAATAATTAAATAATTGATTTTAATATTCATCAGAGTGTTTCATATCCTGTTTCACACGCTTCACAAGAAACAAAAACAGTGAACACATGTACACACTTCTTCAAGAATAAATTATGTGCTTTCTTTGATAAATAAATGTATCACTTTAAGTATATCATTTCATGTAACTAGATTAAGCGAGGCAAGAAATGCATACAAAATTTTAACACATAGTCATCGTGGAAAGAAGTGAATCTGGCAGACTTTTATCCTTTTTTTTTTTGTTTAATAGTGGTCAAATTTTTTCCACTTTTCCCCAGTACTTAATTTTACATATATATCCAGTTTATCATATTAATCAGGAATATAAAACTGATTTAATGTTGTATAATCGATTAAATTTATGACACTTTTCAAGAAAATAATGGTAATTAAAAATGTGTCATAATTTGAACTATGTCCTGTTTCTGCTACACGTATAAATTAAAGTCATTAAATAAAAGAAAATTATGATATTATATATTTTGTGAAGCTTGAACAACGTTTCTGTACAGCCTGTAGGACTGTTATTCTATCTTTGAAACAAACTACTATCGATTTTCAAGGAAATTATAATAGTACGGCCCCATATATTAACATGTAATTTATTTTGCTATAACTTTTCCGTAAAAAGTGAAAATCTCCCCTAGGTGTATCAGTAATATGAAAAAGTGGGGAGATAGTGTTGGCGTTTGTGTAAGTAAAAAAATGTTTCACATAATGCATTTGCAAACAGGTCATTTGTACAAGGCTGATAGCTTCGTGCGACCAACCAATCCTTCACAACTCATGTCCAAGAGAGAGAGACAGAGCAAAGGGATAAGAGGAAGTGTATATAGAACCCAAGGCACAACAAAGCTTATGTGGAACAAAAATAACAACATCGTAGCTAGCAAAAGCCAACAGAAACATAACGTGAAGAGAAAAACACGTTCCACAGAAATCTTGATTTAATGATAAAAACATTTACATTTTATACAGGATTATAAGTAAGGCATAAATTACAAACATCGTGACATGCTTTGTTGCTGCTTACACAGGAACTAGACTGAGATCTTAAGTTTATTTATATTTGAAATAAGTTTAGATTTACGGGAGAAAATTTCTATCGTCTGAGAAGGATGTGAGGTTCTTAGAGCGGTGATTATGAAGAGTTCTATCTTCTGAGTTATAATAGACTACATGGCGTTAAATCCAGGAGATAGAACTCTTCTATTTTCTGGGTTATAACGCCCTGTAGTCCGCTGAAATTCAACTCAAAATTTCAAGGAATTGATTTCAACTTCAGGGTTGAAGTGTAAGCCGATCAAAAGACAAGCATGAAGAAGACAGCAAGCAGGGCAAAGGGCGTGCGGAAAGTATGGAACCTATACAGACTACAGGGAGTCTTGCAAGCCAAAGCTACATTGAGTCAAGTTACTCCGTGGTTTGAGTCCGCAAGCTAACTATACCGGCCGAGTGACCGCCGCTTGTTGGCGAAGTTATTGTCAGTTTTAACGGATAGAGGGTGTCGCGTGGTCAGGGCAACCAAGCAACAAAATACAAAAACTGCAGTAGACAGAGCTCGAAAGAACTCTGTGTAGCTAGGTCAACAGCAGGACATGTAGGTACAAATCAAAGCTCGCCGCTTGATATCGAATCACTTCCATCGGCTTCTCTTCTTCCCAACCTAAAACTACTTTCTAATATTCGCGTAAAATTATTCTTCCATTTATCGATCCTTAAAATGGCAAATTTTCAAGACGATTCCCCAAAATGTTAAGTACACCCGTCTTACCACCTCAAGCCTATCTGGATGTACAGTCTTCCTAATTTCACTGGCCCAATAATAAGAAGTTTTCTATTATATAGCTTTCTAAACCGACAATCCTCCTTATGTAAGTAGCTTCCATTACAGAGTTCAGAGAAGTTCATTTTGTCCATAAATTGCTAATTTTTTGGAGTTGGTGGATCATTACCGCTTTAAAAACATCTCGACCATTTTTTTTTTAATTTCTTGAGGTTGGAAAGCACTGAGTCCACTTCGTACGTCAGTCACTAATTGGCCTATTATACAAGTCCCGGAGGATAATGATTAGTGTTGAGCAGTCGGTGGAACGAGAATTAGCAGGGGAAACCGAAGTACTCGAGGGAAAAACCTACCACAGTGCCATTTTATCCACTAATAATCTCACGGAACTTGACTCGGGTTCGACCCTGAGCCGCGGAGATGGGAAGCCGGCTACTAACCGCCCTAGCTATGACACGGCCTTATCTCACCGTTACATCCTGTTTTGAGCCAATTAAGTTCATGAAATATATATATACTCTCTTCAGCTGCAATCCAATTTCAGAAAAGGTGCGAATAACTTGATCAGTTGAGTTAGTGTGCTCTTCTCGAAAGATTGACGCGATGTATGCTCAGTTACGTGATTTGGCCATTTTGGGCTCTTATGGTCTAGACTGCAAAATCTATGACATGGTAAACAAGGCTTTTATATTGTGGCCGTATTATCATTGTATTACACTGACTTAAGAGTATGTCAATGTATGTCAAGCATGTACTGAAAATATGGATACAAGTTTAGCGTGACTGATATTCCCGAATATCATCTGTCGGCACATTTACAGCGCAGACGTGAGTACCTGTTTACAGGTCAATGCAAAGATTTCATCTGCTGATACATATATACATATATTAACAGAGAAATAAAGACATTATGAAATTAGACGCTTGAACAAGTATATTCGTTGCCTAACATTATTAGGGTGAATATATATATATAGAAGCGATCGGATGGAAGGGGCAAGCAAGCAGACTGTCTCATGTATGAGAAACGAATTAACGTACAATTACAATGCAACGGATTTGATCAAAGAATTGTTAGGCAACGATTCGGTAAACGCGTTCCAACGCGCAACAATAGAAACTATGTCTCAGTGGGCGAATGTTATAGCTCTTTGTTAGGCAGCAGTCAGCGTGCTAATGAATTCGCTATGCAGCAATCACGTGACTTGTGTTCTCTATGTGGTCTCTGAGGAGCATATATAACCAGGACCTGTTGTGGTTTAGATTAGTACAGTGCAGCTGTGAGTACAAGGACGAGAATGGAGTATGTTCTTAATGAGTTGTGAAGATTAGGTGAGTACAGATTAGGACAGAGGTGTACAGAATGACTGAAGACAAAATAACAAGTACTATAGTTTCTGTGTTGAGAGCCGTTGCCAGGAGACGACTAATGAAGAGGGAGAATCTTAGCGTGTATGCAGTGGAGAACTGAAAATTGTGTAGAATAGCGATAACTTTATAATTGAGTGGCAATAAATCCAATCATCTGATTTATAAACCGTTATTTTCGTCACGTGGACTCCCTATACTTACAATAATATTAAAACACGAGAGAAGAGAGCATATGAGATACCGAAGTTTAAGCTGGGATATAATAAAACGCAAAAGCAATAGGCAGAGTATACACACATATAAACACAGGTAGGTAGGTAGGTAAGTAAATGGATTATGAAGATCAAAACCTATATAAAACTAATGGTAATATGTAAATGAGGGCCATTATACAGCAGTGTCTATATTATATGTTAATATAGTCGACTTTTAATCACTCTGATGCAGAAAATGACCCAGTTTCAATTTGCAATAAAATTTTGTATAATTTAGACGTAATTTGGCCCACATACTTTCTTCCAACGAGGAGTAGAGAAAATTAAGCAATGCCAGCTGGGGAGAAAAATGGGGGGGGGGGGTCTGAAGTTATTTTTCTTTCCTTATATTCTAAGTTTTTTTTATTATTTTACTGTCACTGTCATTTGTTTTTTCTTTGTATTGCAGCTTGAATCATACTGGAAGATCATTTGCTGAGTATTACAGTTGCCGCTGCTGCACTAAACCTCAAATTTTGCTTGAATTAACAGCACAAAATTGAAGGTCAACTCATTCTGTTTACTACTTACCTCGCTTTTCCCCCTTAGAGGAGAGTTTAGCTCCATAAATTCGTTTCAAATCTAAGTTTCATAGCCGTAATTCATTGGGGACACAACTGTCTCCTGCAATCGGCAGATAACCAATTACAGTATATTAAAAGCACTAATTATAACACAGTGATTGCACTTTGAATACACTTTCGAGATGGATAGAATGACTGGTATTTTGGACTCTTCCCATCGTCCGGTATTCTAGAAAATAGAAAACACGACGTTTCGGAAAATTGACCTGTCTCCGTCCTCGGGTAAGGAGGGAAGACACTTACTTAGTTGAGCTCCTTAGAAAGAGCTAATCTCAAATCACTGAAGATGGAAACAGATTCATTTTCCGAAACGGCATGTTTTCTATTCTCTAGAATACCGGAAAATGGAAAATGTCCGAAAACACAGTAATTCTGTATGTTGTACACCATCGTCAGAAACATTAAGGATCCACTCGAGAAGGAGTTTAGTTACTTCAGTCGGTACAGGGACATGGTTACGTGGCTAATAACAGAGGAAACAGATTTCGGTTCACGGGAGAGGCAATTCGATTTTTCTCCTCTCCACAGTGTTCAGATCGGCCCTGCATCTCATCCAGTCTTCTATATAATATGGGATAAAACGGCAGGAGCGTGAAGCTGACTGCCCACCCCGATCTAATGTAGAGTTTAAGAATAGCGGAGGCATATATCCACTCCTTCATATATATTCATGGACTAGTGCTTAAATTTTTTTTATTGCTAGTGGGGTGGGACTAAGTCCCTTGTACTGCGGCCTCTTCTGGCCTATTGTACCAGCCCCAGATGATAGGTGAGGGTGATTGTGGAGCATTGGTGGAATGAAGATTGGCAGGGGAAACCGAAGTACTCGCAGAAAATCTGCCCCACCATGTCCAGCACAAATTCCACTTGAAAAGAACCGGAATCGAACCCGGGACGTCACGGTGGGAAGCCAGCGACTAACGGCTTGAGCTATGGCGCGGCCCTTAGTGCTCAACTTAGTAGAGGGATTACTTTATATATTCATGTACCGACTTTGTAATCAGCCTGTGCAATATGGAAGGCCTTCCAAGTTCACTATTGTATCCAGTGGTCTATAATTCCCTCAGCATCTGGCCTAGATATGTCTTCCTAAATTCATTTCATCCATAAATTTCCCAAAGATAATCATGGCCACTGCATCCCTTGTTTTGTTCTACTACGCTTCTAATTCTACACCCTCCCATTGCAACCTGCAGCAAATCAATGACAGCATATTAGAGCGGCCATTATAGCACAGTATTTCTTGTGTTACTGCGAGGGATAAGTTGCGATATAGATACATATGCCTAGACTCAGGTAGAGCTTATGGCTTCAGCCAATGTCGTTAAAGCCAGTTGAGGCCTTTCAATTAGGCAAGTCCGTAACGCTATTCTAATACCTTTAGTATAGTTTAATTACAAGGAGACAAGCTCCCACCGTCCCTTTCACGGTCAATATTTTAAGACCACCACCACCCTCTCTACATACAAACCCTTCCTCAAGTCCTACGTAAGACCCCCAGAAGCTAAAACACAACTCAAACGTTGGGAGAACTTTACAGCATATTAAGCTTACACGATATTCAATAGCAGTGTTGGAGTCAGGCCATAGTAAGTCTGCCTTAGGAGGACGAGACTCTGACAGTGTCAAGATTTGATTAAGACTCGAGAAGAGAAAAGATGAACCAGAGTTTAAAATATTTGGACACGAGAAGGATCGCTTGCGAAACCAGGCAGACAAAACTTCTCCCAGGTAGAGTTAACTCTCACAAGTTGCCGCTTCTGTGTTCAAGTCGTAATAATTACCAAAATCCGGTCTCGTTCATGAGATCAATAACTTTAAAACAAGTTTTAACTTTTAATCACAGAAAGCCAAAACTATAAGTTCATTACGTATGTAAGGGTGTCCTCATTAGCACGTAATTTTATTGACATTATTCTATGAGAAATTAATCTGGCTCATAATAGAGTGTCGGACATCTGTGAGCATGAATATCATACTTTCACAGAAAACACTCCGTGGCCTGTAGTCCGCAAGCAAACAATACCGACCAAGCGACCGCCACTTGTCGGCGAAATTAGTGCCAACTTTTGCGGATAGAGGGTGTCACGTGCTCAGCGAAAAGGATCCCCATGGCCGTTAATCTCGGTTTTCTAGACCGGAGCTGCTATTTACTTGAAATAGCTTCTCCATCATCCTCACGAGGCTGAGTGGACGCCGTTCCAAACCCAGTACTTCTCGGAAAATCTGGTAGAGCCGAGAATCGAATCCGGAACCTCTGGATCTGTAGGCAGGAACTCTGACCACTAGACCACAGAGGCGGTCGATATCATAATTTTAATGCCATAAATTTTGTTAGAGACTATTTCGAGGGCCTAGGTGTAGGTTGGAGAAAATTTTTCAACAGATTATTAATAAATATAATAAGAGATTTTGGACTAGATCCATTTCATTTTTGGTAGGGACAAGTAGAGCGCTCTTGTAAACTGTGTGAAGAAGCTTTCGGGTTATATAACATTTGGGAAATGTCTTGACTAGCTGATTTAATAGTTCCTTCTCAAGAACGACTCTACACTACTGAGTTAATTAGTCAGCTAGTTAGTTAGTTACTTTGTTAGATAGTTAGGACGATTATATGAAACATTAGAAAATAAACAGGAGATATCATACAAATGGTGGAATGAGAAATAGTCTCGAAAACTTAGTTCCTCTAGCGAACACACACTTCAGGAGATACCGCCGTACACGAGAGGATATTATTAAAATTGAACTTAGGGGAGTAAGATGTAAAGGCGGAGGCTTCAGCTTTCTTATAACATTGTTCAACGGTGAAGACGAAATTAAATTATACAGTTCCAAGAAAGTAGAGAATTTCTTCATCGCCTCACGGAATGCAAAGTTCACAAGAAAGCCTGAACACCACTTAGTTATTAACACGAAGAAGAACATCAGTTGCCTGCGTTCCTTATTGCTTTGCGGTGAGCACTGACCAGCGGCAACCGCTACGGATGCAGACGGAACCCTCGGCAACACGACGCTGCAGTGTCTGCATACGTGTCGCAAAATTCGGCAGTTCTCCCTTTGGCACCCCGACACCACGTAATAATTCTTATGTTTGAATTTCAATTTTATCTCCTTAATTCGTTTGAATGTCAATAATTTTAACATTCATGTCAGAACATAACGTGATTTTTCGGGTAAGAGAATATATTCGGAAGACCACGCAAGAGAAACCACGGGATTAAACTTATTTATTTAACAGTTATTTATCTGAATATTTATTTAATTTCATTTTCCTCCAGTCTCGCTGCATACTTTTCATCTCTCTCTTGTTCCTTTTCTATGCGTTTTCTTCGTTCTTTTCTTTCTATATTTTTTTCTAATATCTTTACTCGTTTCGTCCTCTATTCATTTTATTTCTTCTTCTTATCTTTGTACTTTACTTTTTGCATTATTGTCTCTATCTATTTCTATTTTAACAATCTAAGGCGCAGAGCATTACTGAGCTGGCACGTTACTTTTGTCACATTCAGCCTTAGCCCAGCATCGAACCCAGGAGTAATTTCCGCAATGGTGGGGCATGTGTTATTCCCACGACCCTTAGCATCAGTCTGCAGGGCTCACTCAAACATTAGCCCTACAAGTAATTTCACTGATTATTGGATTGACCGCCTCTGTGGTCTAGTGGTCAGAGTTCCTGGCTACAGATCCAGAGGTCCTGGGTTAGATTCCCGGCGCTACCAGATTTTTCTGAGAAGTAGTGGGTCTGGAAAGGGGTCCACTTAGCCTCGTGAGGATAATTGACGAGCTGTTTCAAGGAAATAGCGGTTCTGGTCTAGAAAACCGAAATTAACGTCCGTGGGGATCCGTTGCGCTGACCACGCGACACCCTCTATCCCCTAAAGGTGGCACTAACTTCACCGACAAGCGGCGGTCGCTCTGTCAGTATAGTTCGCTTGCGGACTACAGGCCACGGAGTTTTTTTTATTGGATTGAGCACAACGTTATACCTAGACGGAATTTCTAATACTGACACATTCGTCAGGACTCCACCCGACGGAGTACAAAGTCCACGTATTCTGATAAAGTAACTGACGGAGGTCCCACGCAAGAAGTAACTGCTATTACAAGTTTACCAGTAATTCTATGTTTCGTGAAGGCCACCCCACAAACATCAAACTCTGTTATTACATATTTAGTTCCACAATCATTATCTTTCAAATTTTTATAAGATTTTTTTCCAGTTCTAGAAAGACGAACCTAATCTTGGCTTTGTAAAGAGACTCCTTTATACCGAAATATTGGGAATGTTTAGATCAACCCTTCAGACATACGAAGAGTTAACAGTGGGCGTTAGAAGGGTGGTTCAAGGGGCTGGAAACTATGACTTCCTCTCGCTTTCCGACCTTATATATCCATTTTCCAATTACGTCTTTAATAAGGATATGTCTTATATATCTACCAGGCTATTCAACTACTTTACTCTATGGCATGACTGTAGACAATTTTAATGTATTGCAGGTGTGGTAATACAGCTCTAAACCTCGATACTAAACGGATTCTAATGGATAGAATCACACTTCGTCCATTTTACACCACGATAACAGCAGAATGTGTTGCTAGACGCCTAGGGACTCATCTGATATGACAAAATCCTTGACCTGCTGGAAGCACATCTTCAGTTTTCTATCAGTACTGTATACTATCTTTTCACCTTGCTAATAAATTAAAATTCCTTCTGATAAGGCTAAATTTATGATACCTATATGCAAAATCAAAGATGAAACTGTATTCATATTGTTTGAAAATCATTAGAATAAGTACTATAATTTGATTTCAGATCATTTATAGACACTAAAACACTTATATTTCCACTTCTAATGGAAATTATATTAATTCGAGAATGAGTACTTTTTTAAGTATAATTGCTTTATTTCACATTATTCTGTACAGTGAGACAGTTTCATGACGAGAATGTTTATAATTGTGAAATGACGCCTGAAAGCCGGAAGTCTGCAGTCAGAGAAGCAAAACAAAAACATCTGTTGATGGATAACGGCTTGTTAAGCGCTTATGCTCGCAGCAACGAATTAACATACGGTTTTGTGGAGGTGGATCCATAGAAAACAACTAAGTACAAAACACGTTTCCGCGGCAACAGGAAGTAAGAGAGGAATGCACTGTTCTACTTGGTGTTCTATATCTAGTTCGCATGAGGATACAGACTCTTCATGTTTCAATGTCTTACCAAGCAAGCAGACGTTGAAGAATTGTTTTTGTGCTATAGTTACGATAATCTTCAGAGTGTTATAATTATTTCTACTTACGAACTGTGAGTATCCAATAAATCGATTCAACAATCCAAACCCGTCTACAAGTCATTGATACACGTGACAATACTATACGCTCTGCAGGAGCAGAAGCCACGTAACTTTCTTAGCAATAAAATACTAAGTAAATCCTATATCAGTATAGGAACACAGATGTTTACTAGGCCGCACCATAGCTCAAGCGGTTAGTCGCTGGCTTCCCACCGCGGCGGCCCGCGTTCGATCCCGGGTATGGTCAAATGGGATCTGTGGTGATCAAAGTGGCGCTGGGGCAGGTTTTCTCCCCGTACTTCGGTTTCCCTTGCCAATCTTCATTCCACCAATTACTCCACAATCACCCTCACCTATCATATGGTGCTGGTACAATAGGCCAGAAGTGGCCGCAGTGCAAGGGACTTGTCCCATCCCACTAGCAATAAAAATAAAGGTTTACGACTTATAAAGGCAAAGAATAAATGCCGAAGAGAAATGCTGCTGAAATCATTAAATTTAAAATTTAATAAATAATTGGGACAAGCTAAATCCCTGGTTACCCCTGGTATGACATCCAAATGAAAAGCTTCCATCAAGTTCTAGCGCAGTGCAACAGTTTCAAAACGTGATCAGTTGCCTGAAGATGGTCAAGCAGGGCCGAATCATGTAGCAATCGATTTGATTTTAATGTCATTTTAAATTAAAGAGAGATTGTGAACAGTATTAATTTGCACTAAGAAGGGAGATGAATGAGTGAGTGACATATCAATGCAACAGGAATCAAAAATGTAACATTTTATTTATGAATTGGGTGCGATTGGGTCCCTTTTCAGCGGTGTCTGTAGTGTGTTGAGCCCTGATGAACACAATGACATGAGTATGAAAGATCGGTAGAAAGTGACTGGTAAGGGGACATCCGAAGTACTTTCAATTCCTGTTCCATTTGTCCTTCATATATGCAGCATGGATAGTCTTAAGATTGAAGTCGGTTCTCCGAAGTGAAGAGACGGGCTGCGACCGTCTGATCTGTGATACGATCCATAAAAGGTAAAGTTGTCTCTATGCCTAACGAATTAAGCACTACGCCATAAAGGCGTATGGGAGAGTGGAAATATAGATCCACGTTTTATTGACCTCGGCATTAGTTGAGTGGTCAGCTTCATGCTCCGGCCGCTTTATCCCCTCAGAAAGAGCCCCCGATACCCATTGAATAGGAGGCTAGGTTGCCCCAAAGCCAGTATGGACGATTTGGAGGAGAGAAAATTCTTGACACTACCGGGACTCGAACTCCGACCCCTCAGTCACCCAGCCCGAAGTCAGTCGCTATACCGACTACTCTACCCCGGCTCCTATGACATAACCAATATTCACTGTACATTTATATCAACTGCTACTGATACAAGTACGAAAGATTTCATGTCGTTGAGTAGCCCACGCTCAAATTATTGGTATCATAACCACGATGTTTCAAAATCCGGTCCTCGGTACTACCCAAAGGAGAAAATTATATAGCAGTAGAATTGCGTTGGCCAACTCAGACTCCAGCCTAGTAGAAAAGCATTAGAAGATGAGGCAGAACACAATAAAAAGAAAAAGGGCACATACAGTACTCGTATAATGATCCCCGGCCCTGACTAACCATGCTCAGAGACCATCACCACATTTATATTCCGGCCCTATTAACCTATTTCGATCAAAGCGAGGTTCTCTTTATTAAAAAAACAATTCCCCCCTACCTGAAACCCCATCCCAATTTTATAGTTTATAGATATGAAATTTATACTCTTACATTTTAGTTGTGAGTGAAGGATGAATGATTACCTAACGAAACATTGCCTCAAGAAATCTATACTTTTATTTTTCTATATTTTTGTTATATTATTATAGTTTGGGGAGGTGAGAAAGGAGAAGAGGAGAGAGGAAGAGTTTTGGATGGGTAAGTTTCTCGAACGTTGTTTATAAAATGAACGTAAAATCAACTTCTATTAAAATAGACCACAAGAATGGAAAGGTATATCGCAAAATAAGTTACAAATGCACGGACTTAACAGTAGCACAAAGCAAAACTTCATGTGATTGCTTACATTACTTACAGCCTAATTTGTTTATTTCACGATGCTTTCTCAAGTATGTCTTGCAGGACTGCTGTAAACAGAAAAGAATATGGAAGATGTGATTGCCCATTTTAAGGGACACTATCAAAATTTCCATTTAAATACCAAAATATATCTTTATGAACTTTAATACAGCACAGTGGTCTCTGGCTCGAAATTCGAACCAGGAACCTGTTAAATATGGAGCTTAAATCACTAAGCCAATTGATGACGATGCAATAACTTATTAATATATTTCCCCTGGAAATTATCTAAAAATATGTATAAAAAAACTGAAGTCTATTTTTTATTCGAAGTGGCTTTTCCTCCTAACTCCTCTAGTACAATTTAGCCTCAAAAGAATATTGTTACTTCACAACTTTAATAGCCATTTTATTCTAGCTTCAGTAAGCTAGAATTCTTTTGATAATTCTCTTTGTATTATATCTCAAGCCCCAATAACATTTCCTGTTCCGCATTTAAACTTGTTTTCATTTTCTTTTCAACCGATACCCTTTTCTATAATAATATAAAACACCGAGATGGTTAAGCTTTGGCGACCTTATCTTAAAATATATAATAGTGATTATATAGCGCCCCCTCCCCTCTCACTTCTAACCCCTGTTCCTTTTCTGTGCACAGACCATGAACTTGTAATATGAAATAGCGGTGTTAGAATTCTACTATCTCGAACTCTCATGAGAGAAAGCGTTTCCAAAAGCTTTATTGCGGCCATGTATTTTGTTTTAATTGCATATTAACTTATGAAGGAAAACGATCTGCTTTTTGTCTACGTATATATGGTTGTACGCAGTAATAATATTGCAAAGAATGGATGGGAAAATTTACTGGTGTGATTTCATTCAGAAATGTTTTCATAATTAGATAACGCAGTAGAAGGGGAAGGTTTCACGCGGAGTAGAGTTTCCGTACAAGAAAGGTGCACGAAATGAAATACGGTGGAGGCATATTCTTCTCGAGTTACGATGACACAAGTGCGAACTTGAAGCGGTGAAAAATGAAATGAATTCACTTCAGAAAGGCGAAGTTTGTTTTAGTCGGAGGAGTTAAGAGGAAATTACCGATTCATAATACGGCCGTTTTACATTCCAGACGGCGTCATACATTAGCACACTGCGATCCACAGCTCGTGCCTCGGGTTCTGCATCCAAATAAATGGCTCTAGAAGGAATTTTATGAGTTAAGTACTGAAAGTCACCGTTCTTCGCTGAAGATTTCTTGAATTAATATTATTAAGTTAATAAATTACTTCAATATTCTGTAACGTATTATCTGTTCTTTAACCTCCTACCTGAAATGTTAGACTTAGTACACTGCAAGAATTAGACGCTGGATTAATCGTACTTATCAATAAATTAAACTTTTAAAGATGAAGAAATATGACAAACACATAAATATTAATGTACTGCCACAGAGGGATAGACTCAAAGTGAAAGAACAATGGTTGGTATATAAGTTTTCAGGTTTTCACGGCGATTACTATGAAGAAAGTCGTCTTCTGGGATTTGGCGCCGTGTATTCTTTGTTTCAGCCGACGTTTCGGAGGAACGTCGGCTGAAACAAATAATACACGGCGCCAGATCCCAGAAGACTGCTTTCTTCAATGGTTGGTATAGATCACTTTATGTATTAATAATTGGTACAGTAGCGTAGCAATAGAGCCAGACATTGAGAAACAGAGGAAAAAATTACTGACAAGAGGCAGTACAATATTGTTGCTGTTTCCTGAGCTACTTAACTAGTACAGTTTAGAATTAAAAGTTTATGTAATATCGAATACGACGAGAAGATTATTATGAATATTGAACACTCAAGGATTTTAGAAGGAGATAACTGAATTATCACAGTTTTTTTGTGAACTGAGGAAAACCAAGATAGATTTAATCTGGGACAGCCAGTGATCGAGGTTCGAAATCTTATCCTCCCGAATATAAACAGTAAGTGCTGAAACTTCAGGAAACTGCTCGGTACATGCGAGAAGAACAGGAAAACTATAGACTCCTGACATGATCGGAGCGGCTACGAATAGTATAGACGTAACTCGGGTAGTCTAATGGAAGGCTGGGTGCCACACGCTTATTGTGTAAACCCTTTGAAAGCTGAACTTCAGATGAAATGACGTATGACAAGGAATGATAAGCGTATTCCATACGAATTCATTGCTACTTTTGTAAGAAATCAGGTAGGTGGTTGGATAAGTAGGTATTTATGTAAGTAGGTGGGTAGTAGGTGGAGAGATAGGTCGGTAAGTAGGGCCGTGCCATAACTCAAGCGGTTAGTCACTGGCTTCCCACCGCGGCAGCCCAGGTTCGATCCCGGGTCTGGTCAAGTGGGATTTGTGGTGGACAAAGTGGAGCTGGGGCAGGTTATCTCCGAGTACTTCGGTTTCCCCTGCCGTTCTTCATTCCACCAATTGCTCCACAATCACCCTCACCTATAATATGGGGTTGGTACAATAGGCCAGAAGTGGCCGCAGTACAAGAGACTTAATCACACCCACTAGCAATAAAAAGTAGGTAAGTAGGTGGGTGTGTGGATATGTATGTAGTAGGTAGCAGGTGGGTGGGCGTGTGCATGGATGGGGTGTTAGGTGGGTGTTTTTGGAGTAGGTAGAATGTAGCTGGTATGTGAGTAGTTAGGTAAGTGTGTTGGAGAATGGTTGGGACGGTAGCTTAGGTAATAGGTAGGTAGGTAGGTAGGTTTATCAGTTGGATAGTCAATAATAATTGGTTAAAAGAAGAAATATTATCAGTACTGAATTACAGATTTCTATGTTTCACACGAAAATCTTCCATCATAGCTTTGAAACTTCATCATAATTGCAGACCCTTGTTCCTAACATGCAGTATTAACTTTGCTCTTACAAAATGTCCACTTAAATTATCTCTACCACACGAAGCAGAAGTGGAGGGATAGAGCCTATTAAAATTTGAAGTAGACGCATAATCGTACTGAGTCCCCATGTCTTCAACGTCTTGATGTCCATTTACGCGTTCAGCGAGGCCCCGCCCAGCAGATGGGCAGATTGCAGCTTTCAGGCGTCATGCCACAATATGAAATCACGACTTAAAAACAGAGATTGAAAAGTCGTGAAGTATTCGATGAAGAGAGCAAATTTTGAAGTTTCTCACTGTGCACGTTTCATTCTATAACTTCCTCTCTGTTGGGTTCAGATATTCTCTTCAGAACCCTGTTCTCAGACTCCGTGAATCTACGTGTTTATGTTAGAGTGAATAAGTTCTTCGCGCACACAAATAGTGCTTCAAATATAAATGAGGAGAACTCTATCTCCTAAACTACTGCTGGTCTCTTGTTTTATAAGATGCTGCCTACAGAACTTCTCCTATGTTAATACTAGTAGCAGCGCTGTTTAAAACACAAGTTTCATTCTACTAAAACATTCCATCAGAACGCCCTTGAATCTGCACAACGGTTGAGGGAGAAAGAGAGAGTTATTGTCGTGAGAATGTGATGTCGTCCAAGTTTTAGTTGTACAAAGTTCAAACATTTGACTAGTATGAATTCCATTAACATGTCAAACTATAACTTTACTCAAAAGGTTCTAAGTAATCTCACTTCATAATAGGCCCAGCATATTGTTTAGTTTAGGTTATATTCTGTGGCGGGCTGCTATTCAGTTCAAAATCTTTTATCTTCCTCTATGAGATTTGAAGTTTCATGGAGATAAATATTAACATTAAGTTCTTCTAGGTTGTCGCACTGTGTAGTTTGGTATATCGGTTGATAAATCATATATGGTCTCTTTATTCTGAAGAAGGAGTTGGAAAATTTCTTCGAAATGTTGATACCTACTTATGAAATTAAACGGTGTTATATCCCAGAATAGTACAATATTTGGTCTCAATGACTCGTGTCTAAAATTGTACTCATAATAAATAAAATTATAATATTATCTGTTGTTCGGTATTGGTGTGAAACTATGTCTTTGAATTTAAGCTAAAACATAGATTGAAGTGTCTGAGAACAAATACGAGTAATAACAAAATTNTTCATAGTCACTGCCGTGAAAGCCTCAAATCTTACAACAAAATTTATACTTGAGAGTAAGTTAAATAATATAATGACGGAGAATCTTCCACAAAGATGAGATTCATACTCGTAATTTGAGATGGGAGACGCATGGGAAGATGAAAAATGCTTGTAAAATTACAGCCGGAAAGCCTAAAGGGAAGGGAATATTATGAAGATTAGCTATAGACTAGAGGATACTATGCAAACAGATTTACAGAAACAGAATACGAAGCTGAGGAGTAAATTCAACTGGCTCATGAGGAGGTTCAGTAGCTCTCTCTTGTGAACATTGTAATGGACCTTAGGATTCCATAAAATGTGAGAAATGCTTTGGATGGCTCAAAAGGTCTTTATGGACTTGTTTTAGAACTTACTAACACTAAATACTAGGGCCTGATTTTATGGCCCTTACACACACATACAACAATAGTTACTACATATATACTACTAGCAAAATTTTGATTAAATTTTGCTAAAATTAAAATCCTCTTTTCTTCTTCTTCGACAATTTCTAAGCCCTACAGAGCACTAATTCAAAATTAATTCTAATATATTCTCTCACAAAATTTGTAGAAGCTCTCAAGGGGGAGGAGAGGACGGCTCATCGCAAGACCTCCATCTACGAATATAGAGAACAACACAATACAATAAAGAAACGCAGACTTATAATAACATGCGAAATCACCATGCAAGTATATGTTACTTATTCCCTTCTTACTGATCAGTAACTATTACATACCCTACATGTTTAGGTCATAAGATAATCATCTTCAGAAAAAATTAAACATCAAAGAAGGGTTTAAAATGTATGTACATAAAAGATTTAAAATCCCGTACTTAACCTCATAGAACCAATAAAACGGTACTGCGCAGTGTGATACAAACACAATGAAAACTAACACTGACACTGTATCTAAGAGCTAGTTGTATTAATGAAACTCAGCATAACATTAATTTTAATTAACTGTAAATTTTGACGACTGTATTTAAATTACCTAGATGCTTTAAACCTTTTAAGTCCATGTATTGTAAACTAACATTTGGTATCCCTTGAAGATAGTAGTCGACCGAAATATGTTGGCAATATAATAGGATTTTATCAGTAAAAATAAATACAATATTTATATATATATATGTATATATTAGTATATGAATGATAGTTCTGCATGTAAAGTACATCAAAAGAATGAAAATTATTGACATATATTTATATTATCAGCGGGAATTGAATATGCCGTCACAACGTTCGAACGGCTAAAAACTAAACGCCTGAAATAATGTTGCTACTGGTATTAACAGACTGAGTTCTCCTGTTCCCTAAACATTTATGTTCCTTGTAAAAACTCTTTTAATATTAAAAAATTAAACTGTTAGCCTATTTATTTTTATCCGTAAAGACTATGATAGACGACTATCATGGAAACGTATGTGCTAACTGCGTTATTAGTACTCAGACCTGTCTGATCTTTACAATAAAAAGAAGCTCTTAGTGTAAGATTTGAGATTTTCACGGCGGTGACTATGAAGAAAGCAGTCTTCTGGGATGTGGCACCGTGTAGATGTGGTGTTAACCGACGTTTCGGATGAATATATCGCCTCCATTTTCAGAGTAGAAGGAAATATAAGAAAATCCGCAAGCGAAAAGACCATGAGAACCAGGACAAGCAGACTGCTCGCGGTTTCTTCGCTTGCGGATTTTCTTATTTTTCTTTCTACCATGAAGATGGAGGCGATACGTTCCTCCTAAACGTCGTTTAACACCACATCTACACAGTGCCACATCCCAGAAGACTGCTTTTTTTCAAGCTGTTAGTTGTTTACATGTGCCTCCCTTACGAGAACTCGTAACAGTGTTTATTAACGAGAGGCTAACTGTAAAGCACACTAGAATTCCGGCTGTGGTTTGATTCTAGTACTTGTACCGACGTTACTGGTGACTTTCAGTTAATTAACACAGATTTACTGTGGCAGAAACAGCAAACTGAGGGCAGCGGAATTCGAGATATTTTGAAAGTGTATTTACTCTTTTCTTACCGAAGTGAAACGGAGAGTTTCATGGAGGTAGGCCTAGGCCCAAATTGGGGCTGTAGCGCCACAGGAAAAAAGAAAAATTTACTCTTTTCCTAGCCGTCGTTTTCAGATTTAACTTAACCGTTTGCTTACAAACAGGTAATATTAAGAATAAATTGCATAACCGGCATAGAGATTCATACGATTATTTACAATTATTTTAGCTTTCGTAAACTGTAAAGAAACACAGACTTCTGACATGACTTCTTATGCACATGTAATTATCTCCCCGCAGAATTATCACCTAGCAATTTTTCAACCAATTGGTATATTTCTATGAAATTCTGAATTTGGATCACATTATTAGGGACTAACCCATTTTTATTACCACCAGTTTCCTGATATATATTAATGACGTTTCATCAGTGTTAACTTCAAACGTGGAAGCTGTTCGTACCTAAAATTTTGCAATTTTTTTGTTGTAATATATAATAAAAAGGAATAAACCTTCACTGAGATAATTTCTTGGCGGAATATAAAAAATAGCATTGCGGTAGCACGAAATTTATATTTATCTTTCAGTGTGGCTGAGATAACTAGTGAAGAGCTGAAGAAGGTTTGTGAATATTGCGTGGAGACAGGTGACAAACATATCCAATTTTTGGCAAATAATCATATCATATATGTTAACAATTACAAACACATCGCTCGGCCCGCTGTATCTATTATAGCAGAAGTGTAACCTTTGAGTATGAGAGTCATTTGAAGAAGGTCAGAACTGTACTCAGGATGCAAGCCAAGTGACTATACATTTGGGAAGGGGGGGTAATTCACGACGCTGTTAGCATCTGTGTCATATAGCGTCGATTAATAATATAATTGTAAAGGATTTGAAAGGAAGGAGTTGTAGCCCAATCGCTGTAATATAACGGCGTTTGTATTGGTGTGAGGAAACAAAGAAAATCCTCATTCAGGATAATTTGTGTGACAACCAAAATTCGAACCGAGAACCTCCGGACGAGAAATCTAGAACGTTTCGGTCGGACCGGCTAGCTCGGCTTTATTTTATGGGATAAACTTCTGTTGAATTCCGCCAGTTGAGAGAAACAAGTTCTGAGAACTGGCAGTTCCTAAATTCCATATAACAGACCTACTTCAAATCATATGAGGAGCCTAGTTGTCCCTGTCCTTAATTAATTAAGAAATAGTCAATGAAGAAATATGGAGAAGGGCAGTTATAGCTCCACCATTCTTGACCTAAGCACTAGAAGGAGTTGAGTGGTCAGTTTCACGATGAGGCCGCTTTACCCCCAAGAAACTCGTCCTCGATATCTATTGAATATGAGGCTGAGTGGGACCAGGGGGTCTAATAAGAACAAGAAATTAATAATTAAATCACCTCATGATCAAATTACCCAATCTTTCAGTAGTTTAGGTAATTCCAAATTTAAATTGTACAGATATGATCTTAGAAATTTCAACTTTCCTCATATTATTATCTTAAATATTAATGCACAAGAAATCATAGAGAATTAACAGGTAAGTAAGATTTTAATCTTTCACATCTGATGCGTACATTAGAATATTCTCTGGCAACCAGACGCTGGGTGAAGGGCCCATTTTTTCATACATTTTCCGTCTTTATCACCAAGATAAAATTTACGGATATATTTACGATGTTCTCACACGCACATGCTTAAGTACTCGGTATTTATAGCCAAAACATTTTCAGAATTAATGGCATATACATTTTGTCCTACCGACATGCTGTTTTTTTTTTCTTCAAATTTTACAAAATAATTGCACTAACAGATTTTCATATGTTCTAAAGAAAATAACCGGATAGAATTTACGTGTAGTACCTTACACTGAGTGGTGCTGATGCTCTCTGACTTAAGGATTTCTTACTGCTGAAACGTTAATATTTCAGCTGTCAGGAATTTAAGACATGGAAATTTGCAAGGATCCTTCAGTTCGCATGATGCTTATTGCGAGTATCAGAAATATCCGTTGGCAAGGATCGTGAAAACATTTTGAGGGATATTTCTTTTGGAATATTCGAAATGAAGGCATTTCTTTGGAGTCATATGGATGTAAGAGCAGTAGGGGCGAAACACTTTCATGTGTTTCAGGGAAGAATCAATTGGCAGGCTTTGCGACCGTAATAAACTCTTCGGGTTGCACAAAAACAGAGCATTTCTTCACGAACTCAATATCTGGTGACCACTCAACTGAAGATCTTATCCCACACAATCCGTCAGTTTCTTAATTAATCGGCCTTATATTTTGTGAACTCTCAGTCTCTTAGTCGGTTTCTTTAGCATTGTGAAGTTACATTGTTAGCCAGCTTGTCAGTAATTTGGTTTCGTTACATACTTAATTCCCAGCAATTTATGGAACCCGAAGGTTCATTACAAGACAGGCGGCAAAAGTTCGGCCCCCGTCAAGAAAGGCGATAAGAGAAGAGACACGAACCATTTGGTTTATAAATTTTAACTTAATTAACAAAAGTTTTTAAAAACTTTAATATACGAAGACAACCGCTGTAGTTGTAAAACTTTGGATTTTGTATATATTGTGCATTACAAACACCCACTGTAATAGTGGTTTCCAAAGAGTATCGATGTCCCTCTGATGATGGTCTATAGGGACCGAAACATGAAAGGGTGTTAAGAATTGAAGTAGTAAAAACTTTAACAGTCACACTGGACGGAGTTGTTTTATCTTTTATAATATTATTAGTGTGACAGGCCAGAAGGAAACAAATCAAATTCATTACCGTGTTCACAAGAACCCTCCACAGGTTCCGTCCCGTTCTGAGGCTCTTTGTGACATTTCGTAAGAAACTTATGTTTTAGGGGATGCGTTTTAGTCACATGCCCAACCCTTAAGCTGCAGCACCATCTCTTGTCGGTAGTCAGCGACTGCTTATTCAATATCTTCACAGCTTCCCTCCATATCTGGAGGCCGTTTCCTCCATCCACAACCTGAGAACGCGCCATTCCGTGGTGACAGGGACGCACCTAACATGACTTTAGATACATAGTGTGTTATATTGTTAATAGGTTCTTAATTAGTTGGTATTTACATCATTCTTTTAGTTAGTATCTTAGATATATCGTAACTTTGTTTTCGTTATTTAGTTTGTGAGCTCGTTAACTGTGAAACATGACACTTAAACCCTTCTAGCAGACAGTATCCAGTGACAGCAGAGTCAACAGTTAAGTAGCGACAGGAGCGCTTAGTGGTCCTCCAGTTCGTCACATTCTGTTGGCATGTCTTGCTGACGGCAATGCTTGTCGTCAGATTCTGCTCAAGAAATTTATTGAATCTGATAGTTCGTGGCAACGACAGGGTCAGTTTGTGTTGACCCTTCCACGTATTAGACACAGGATTCTGCGAGGCGGGACATATTTTCTGTTCATCTTAACAGACAGGCGTTTCGCTCCAGTAGCCTACTGTAAGAATTCAGAGGCCTCTTTATGCTACCATTATTTAAATTTGGCATGCTATTGGCATGACCTGAAAATTTTGACAAACATATCGAGCCTAGCAACACAAAGTATTGGTATTTACTTGGATGCTTTGACAATTTGTGAAACTTGTGAGCAAATGGAAATCAATGCTAATAATTCACAATAAAGTACCATTTCCACATAATAATAGAGAAATGTAGGCAAACTGGAACGAATTAAAAGAGGAACGCACTGGAGACGGTTCAAAAATATAAATATTCTAAGTTTTTTTGTTGTTAGTGGGGTGGGACCAAGTCCATTTTACTGCGGCCTATTGTACCAGCCCCAGATGATGGGTGAGGGTTACTGTGGAGCAACTGGTGGAATTAAAATTGGCAGGAGAAACCGAAGTACTCGGAGGAAACCTGCCCAAGCGCCACTTTGTCCACCACAAATCCCACTTGACAAGACCCGGGATCGAACCCGGGCCGCCGCGGTAGGAAACCTGGGACTAACCGCTTGAGCTATGGCGCGGCCCAATATTCTAACTTACATTGATTTATTTATAAGAACTAATGAGTCTAAAAGCTTTCATGCTCTGTAAAACGATTCTGACTTAAATGTGTTTATGAGGTTAGAATCCGCCACCGTAGCCCTGTGAGCAGTCGAAGGCGACGAAAAGGGAACCCGGTGCCTAGGGGTATAACTGCGCAACCTTGTCACTGCGTAATATAATTACAGGGACTTAGTCCTCCAGGTTAGAGATTGCATGCAAAGCTGACGACCTTGCTCTCTAAAGAAATTGTTGCGAAAACCAAAGAAGTGAATACCGGGCGCAATCTGGCAGAATCTTCTAACGAAGGCTATCACTGAAAAGGGGCTGTTCTTTCATTGACGATGGTGAAGATATATTGAGAAATTATCGTAATTTATTTACCTGCATGCAATAGAAGATTGCAAATGGCGTATTCCGTAATGTAATATACAGAATTCTAGAATATATACGGTTTTATGTAGAAAAAAGAATAAAAATTAGCTTCAGCTAAAATATTTTTGGCATGTCACATGAATTTATTAAATATTTAAGACATGTCTGGCAGAATTTTCTAAGTCGTTTTTTCAAAGATGAAAAAGATCTACTGTTAAATAATTTATACTTGTTACACAGACGCGACATGGACCCATTCTGAAGTATAAATAAATATAAATACCAAAAATAAATTTTACTATTCCAAATATCCAGTAATATTTATAAGAGTTTACATGTAATTTCCACATAACGATGGATATCTAATGATCGCAACGTCTTATTTTTCATAAATAAACTTTGTGAGAAGGTTTACAGTGGCCGTTGACGTCCCTCTCATATGTATTTCCAGTTAAACTTCAAGAACTTTTATCGCCTTTCTAAATCTCTGTTATTTTCAGAAACTTCATAAACTTAATTTTATATTTTGTTCTTCCCACGCGTTGGTCCCTCACACGCCCCTTTCAGGCGCACCCATCTGGTTGCAATACCCGTAATCTTATAAACTTCCAACACCCTTTTCCAAAACTTCCCCAGGAAATGACTTCTAATGGGAGGCTATTTGTAACATGAGGTGTGTGTTTTATGTTTGTGAAGATATTCTTCCTTCCTTCTATTTTATTTTCTTTCCCACTGACCCCAAATTGTCACGCAATGGCTTTAAAGAAATTATCACAGTTCTCTACATCTTTCGCCACCCCCCACTCCAGCGCCAGTTTACCGCTTACGTCACTATAATAGCGTATCACAGTCCTTTCTGAACTTATTTGTGTCGAGGCGTAATGAAACATGACAAACTGTGAATCAGTGACGTATATAACATAACATTACCGGTAAATTCGATAAAATTCCTTTATTTTTAAAATGCAAAAATTTTAATGTAAAAAACAAACTCCGTGGCCTGTAGTTCGCAAGCGAACTATTCCGACAGAGCGACCGCTGCTTGTCGGCGAAGTTATTACCAATTTTAAGGTCGCGCCATAGCTCAAGCGGTTAGTCGCTGGCTTCCCACCGCGGCGGCCCGTGTTCGATCTCGGGTCTGGTCAAGTGGGATTTGTGGTGTACAAAGTGCCCTGGAGCAGGTTTCCTCCGAGTACTTCGGTTTCCCCGGCCAATCTTCATTCCAGCAATTGCTCCACAATCACCGTCACCTATCACCTGGGGCTGGTACAATAGGCCAGAAGTGGCCGCAGTACAAGGGACTTAGTCCCACCCCACTAGCAATAAAAAAAAAATGAAAAAAATATTGCCAATTTTAGCGGATAGAGGGTGTCGCGTGTCAACGTAACGGATCCCCACGGCCGTTAATCTCGGTTTTCTAATGTATTCTCGTGAATATATTTAATTTTAACAGGAATAATTTATGTCATATTCGAGGTATTCACACCATTGACTATGAAGGATACTATCCTGTGGGCTGTGACCCCGTGCAGTCCAAGAGGGATACACTGGCACCATCTTTAGGATCGATCAGTAAACTAAGTCAGAAGTCAGAACGAATCAGGCAAGAAAGAGAGCAGACGCCTCGTTCGTTTCGACCCCAAATAAGGAAACAAAATATTCGTCCGAAACGTCGAAGGACTTCTATAGAACATCATGGCATTGTATTGTTACGCAATGAACAAACAGTTACTTAGGAAATGCTAGCCTTACTCAATACAAAACACCTTATAGAAGTGTTTGGTTTGATCCGTTGTTACGCAACGAACAATTCGTTGCCACTGATATTCCTACGCAGCCCTCTGTTGGTATTCAATTCATCCCTGTGGGAACGCAACATTTTCCAAGTATTCGTTGTCGCTGAAATATGCGTTCCCATTGCAGCCGTTGCGCAGCTATGGACGTCATATAGCACGCCACAATTTTGTTTTAACTTTCCCCGTCTAACAGTAAGTCAAAAATGCAAGGGCAAGAAGCAGGCACCAAGCGGAGCAGAATCAAATAAACAAGAGACTTGTGGTTCATTGTTATGCGGACATTACCACCAATATTCACGCCAAACATGTTAACCCACAGACGAGTCCCATTTCCTCTACCCTGTCTTTAAGCCAGTGCAGAGATTGAGTAGCAGCTCAGTTACAATCACATCATCAATATCGGAACCTGATGATCAAGTTTATTGGTAAAATAGTTGGATTGATATCCTGGTGATGAAACCTACAGGAACTCCATTCGTAAAGCGAATGACTGGCCCATTAACATTATTTCACGGTGAGATACAGTACGGGGAAATCGACACAAGAGTGTAATTGCTCAATTAATGTACTGGTTGGTCAGTATTGTACGTGGGTGGGGGAGGGGGGTGGTGGATTTGCATGCTGCTACAGATACAAACGTATGCTCAATAATCGACTAAATAATTGCAATTGCTAAACTGATTCCGGAACGGGGTGAAGAGGTTATGTAGTTGGAGTGAGGTGTTAAAATAAAATGTCATTTTCAGTGGAAATTAAAGAATGACATAAGTACATTCAAACATTTAGACCAGCGTTTAGAATGTGAGATAATTCAATTTTTGGAAGAGAATATAATAGGCTTCTGTGACAGCTTTTCAAAACCTTGTATTAATTTCTTTCTATGCCATGTTGATTAAATTAATCGATTCTCACTCTCTTCGAAATATCTTTACGAAATTAACACAAAAAATTTGCAGATTTCAACAAACTCACAATATATTTTCATGGAAATCTACCTTCAACTTACGGCCATATCCACTTTCATCTTATACGCAGATATAGACTTTGGCGCATGTAACTTCACCAGAACCACCGGAAGACTTGCTTCCATCAATGACAGTGGGTTAAGAAAGAAACAAATGTCATTTTTGTTTTTAAATCTTCATTGTTGCTTTCATATATTTAGTGCTGAATTTCTGAATATGACCTTAAGTCTTACATGGTTGACAAGTTGTACGGTTACGTCACAGATGAAAACACGCAACAAACGTAATTAAGATGAAGACAATAATGTCTCTATGCAACGCATCTCTTCTGTAGCGTTTAAATGTTAATATAAATTCATTCACCAATTATGTATATAATTAATTTTCATTTATTTTTAAAACTATACACTCTGTTAATTGATCGACTCTCGTGGCAGAATCAAATTTTCGACACCCATATTACCAAAACCTGACACTGTACACGATCCTTCGCCAGCCCCATACATTAATCCTCACAACTTATACTTCTGAGGTCAACAGTAAAGTCCTCCTTCTCCTCCTCCTCTTTTCTTACCAAATTTCTGTGTCTCAAGAGGACCTAGCATAACTATTCCCAACTATATAAAGGATATCAGGTGACCTGTATACTTTATTCCTAAAAAAGTAAACAAACCTATCCCTGTAACAGGCCGTGAAGACCCAATAGGGTTGTGAGACTTCGAAGCTCCCACATTTTTCCTAGAGAATCGGCTCACAGGTGGCGGTAAGTTTTCCCACCTAACGCGCCGGCCACCCTTTATCCCTCAAGAAGATTCCTGGCATTTATATCTGTTAGAGGCTGAGTCGACCCCAGGGCCATAATGCGGGTCGAAGGATTAGGTAAATTGAAACAATCCACTTCATCGGTACTCGAACCCGCGACCTTCCGACTTGTATCATAGTGACTCAACCAACTACGCTACCACGTCCTATAGGTTAAAAAGTGAAGTAGATCTATCCCTGTACCAGGCCGTGAAGGCCCATAGGGTTGTGAGATGTTGAGGGTCCCACATTATCTATATAATAGGCTCAAAGATGGCGGTAAGGTTGTCAGCCTTACGCGCCGGCCGCGCTTTACTCCCCAGGAAAATTATTTAATTAATTCCTATAGGTTATGTTTCTTTTAACACATTACACGCCAGAGAGAAAAAAATGCTAATGTGCCATTTCCATATTTGTCTGAAAATGAAAAACAACCTTAACGCTTTAATTTCGTATTAGTTTCCTTTCCGTAGATTAGAACCATATAAAATCATTGCAAAACAAATAACAGGGAAAACATATGCCGTTTTTGTTCAAAGCAGTGGGCAGCGGCCGGTAGATTAGCACAGTTTATTTATAGGAATATCAGTTTCTGCTGAAATTTATATCGCAAATTACTTTCGTAATTCGATTCGCACTTTGCAGCATCACGATGCTAAGTGAAATGCTATTAACGACAATTATGATTTTTGACACAATTTAGTTTCACCCAACCCTTATGCTTGAAACTGCTGTGCTCTGGTTCCAATTGTTAACGTCTCTGGCTGTGCAAGCTTTCGTACGTTCATTGCCGTTCTTACAGGCCCAAATCTGCTTTAATATAATTAGTTTATAGGCCTATTTGTGCTAGTCGTTAAGGCCAGGGGACATCATTTGTTGTCAATAGTACGAGTAATGTTGATGTCCCCCGTCCAAGGAGTCTTACCTTCTGTGTATAGAAGCAATAAACCGAAAAAGCGGCCAAGGTCCAAGAAAAGAACTGTAGAGCCACTGGTGGGTGTATGGGTGGGTGTGTGGGTGGATGGAGATATAGTTCTGTTGATGTAAAGGTATAAGTGAAGCTGTCCCTGTGCTAATTGTTGGAAACCATGTAATGAAGACAAATGGGGAAGTCATGGTAGAAATAAATGCATTGTTAACAAAGGCATCAACTGAAGATGAGTGGTGAGCTTCAATCCCCGGCCATATTAACTCCGCCTAAAGAGCCGCCCATGGTCCCAACAGGAGGATCAGTGGATCTAATAGTCCGTGTGGAGTGTGTGGAGACCATAAATTTCTTTTGCGCCTACTGAGAGTCGATCTCATATTCCTCTGCCTTTCAGCCCAAGCTCATCGCTATGCCGACTAAGCTATGGTGATTGTCTTGTTGTTTATTGTTACCGTTAGAATATTCTCATTATTCCAAGCCCTAGATTATATCTTGAGCCAGTTTAATCCAGTGTACACTATTTTCCCTTCCTTATTAATATTATCCTTATATAAGCCTATATCTTCTAAACGGCTGTTTTACGTTTATTCGAGGCATTTCGTATCTTTTCAGTGCATTCTACATCCATATCTGTTTCATCCTCAATATTTCAACACTTTTCAGCATGAGGTTCAAGTAAATTCAGCCCTTGTTTCACAGAAAAAACACTGCATTTCTGTTACAAAGACAATGTTAAAGTTCTTTATGGAAAAAAATATCGTTAATTTCGTCTTTTGAGAACCATACGAAACCCACAAATTAGCTCTCAGCAAAATGGAAGCACACTGTATATATAGAAACTGCTACACCTGAAAGGGTTAATCATCCTCACAATATTCCTATTTAGTAATGAGTAGAAGTCATAAAGTACTCGAGTATGTAATTTTCTCAGTGCTTCCAATATTTCTTTATAATAAACTCTGTTCTTTCTGAGTGAGAACCCAAGTTATACAGCTCTGCAACACAGCGTGTAAGAGCATAATTATCACAACACACTGAAACACGTGATGCTGATAGATGTGCGAGTTACCACATTTTAACAAAGCTTTTCTGAAAACATCCAGCCTCTGGAAACGAGACAGAACTGAAACGCATGTATCGAAGTGTTACGGAGGGGCAGACAACGGTGATGCGCTTAGCCCTTACTGCGCTGTGTCCCAGGCGGAAACTCCACTGTTAAAGCACTTTCCAAGGCAATATTAACTTCTTAATATTTGATGTCGAAATAGAAGCCAAGTTACTGTGTCGCTAGGGGCGCTGCCGTCTTCTTACTCCGCGCCACAAAGTCTTATACCGGGTCACATTCAACATTCCGACAGAGGCCTCTAACTGTTGTAGTTATTTTGCATAATTTAAACAAGAAGTTCAGGGAAGAACTTATGACGCCTATTTTCTTACTTTAGTGAGCCACTTCTAACAGTAATTTTCACCAGTGAAAACTCCTACTGAAGAAAGCAGTCTTCTGGGATTTGGCACCGTGTATATGTGGTGTTAACCGACGTTTCGGAGGAACGTATCGCCTCCATCTTCAGGGTAGAAGAAAAAATATAAGAAATCTGCAAGCGAAGAGACCGCGAGAACCGGTAAAAGCAGCACGGTCTCTTCGCTTGCAGATTTCTTATATTTTTTCTTCTACCCTGAAGATGGAGGCGATACGTTCCTCCGAAACGTCGGTTAACACCACATATACACGGTGCCAAATCCCATAAGACTGCTTTCTTCATAGTCACCGCCGTGAAAGCCTCAAATCTTACAAAACTCCTACTACTAGGTAATTTTTAGATATAACCTCACTTTTAGGAATGATTGCTAGCCTGATTTCTACATGAAAAGGTAAAAAAGGTTCATTATTTCACAATAATATATGTCTGTGTCCCCAATTTCAATCTTTGAAATATGTTACCGAGTTTCACGAAAATTGGTATGATCTTCATAAGACTGGAGGCAAGTTTATCCCTTTAAAGACTGAATTCCTCTTAAATAATACATAAAATTTCAGTTCGTGACATTCGTTACAACCTAGTATAATCATATCACCTGCATAAACCAGCAACTGATGTGTTCCATTTAATTTCAGTCGCACCTGGTTTGCCTTGACCTTCTTAATGGCCTATACTAAAGTGAAGTTGAACAGTAGTGGCGATAAAATATCTCCTTGTTTCAAACCATTTTGCATAGGAAAATTATCAGACAAATATTTACCTGTACGGACTTTAAATTATGTTTCGTTTAAACACATTTTAATCAGCCGAACTAGATTTCTGGGAATCCCAAATTCTATCAGAATGTTGTACAATAATTACTACAGTCAGTTTTATCACCTTCTTGTGAACTGGTACAATAATAGACTGTTTCTACTAATCAGGAAATTCTTTCTTATTCCAAATAGAATTAATTTGCTTATGGACCTTAGAACGTAATATTTTACCTCCTGCTTGAATCAGTTCTGCCGGAATTTGATCACTACCTGGTGATTTATATCTTTTCAATTTTGAAATTGCAGTTTCAAACTCAAAAAGGGCTAGGATCAGGTACTAACGGCTCCGCTGTATGGATTTCTGTCTGCCTAACATCACTGACCCTATGTACATTAAATAACTGAGAGTAGTAGTTCCTCCACCTATTCAAAATGTTGTGGGAATCTGCAAGCAGATCACCATTCTCATCCTTCACTAAGTTACTGCTAGGCTGGTAACCCCTCTTAAAGTCATTTATTCCTCTGCACAGGTCTCTAATGTTCTTGATATTACGTCTCTACTACAAAGATATCAGTTAATGCTATTTAGGATAACAATCTCTGTTTATTAGAAGAACCATACGGAATGCCAGTGCGCTCTGTGAGAAGACTGAAAACCGTTGGAATGTTAAAGTAGGCTAATATTTCCGGCCATCTCTCAAAAATTAAAACTAATAATTTGTGGCTTTACAACAATACAAATTATTCACTATCATGTCTTTTTAATTAAATATCAACTGCTAAGCATAATCTTGGCCAGTGCTCTAAATCTTTTCACTATCGCTTCATCATTAATAATACTTCTGTCTTTAAAAAATGTACAATCTACACATCTGGCAAAGTGTCGTTAGATGCAAGAAATATTGAAGAACAGACATTACTGAAATCGAAACCTGCATTTTACGATTAAAATTTTTATCCACAGCGTAATTTTCCTCTTCATAAATAACGAAATTTACGCAAGAATGCTTTTGAACGCTTATAATAACACATCATTAATTACTTCCCTTTTTCTTTCGGAATATAAAAAGGATAGTAGTGAAACATTTCCCTTTCCTACTCCTCCCGTCTGTCTTGTATAACTTTATCCCTGTTTCGAGAAGGGTTACGCAAATGACATATGGTCACTGGACACAATATTCTTTGTAAAGCACTTGGGGGTGTAAGGGACAGAGAGAGAAGGCGGATAAAGAGCAAGAGATAAAAGGAAGATGAGAAAGACAGAAGATAGAGAGGCAGATGTAATTGTAGAACTTGGTAGTAGCACTTCAGCCAACTAATTGCTCTCTAATATTGCCGTGCCAGTGAATTTGACTCCACTGGATTGAGAACTGGCAGTCTCTTTACGTACTAATCAGAACATTCAGTGAATATAGCAGTAATTACAGAGGGTCTTCTGTGTCCAAAGTTTCAGCAGCAAACACAACACAATGTCTGTTTGGACAGCATCTCCCTTTCTACAGTTTTCATTATGTCTCCTCTTGATTACAGGTTATATATATCATCTAGTTTGAGACTTCTTGTAATACTAGTGTCGACTCCTACACCCCACGCTGTCTCATATGAAGGATAATTATTTAATTATCTGTGTTACTGAGACGTTTCTAAAATTAATTTTAATAAAATGACGGATGTTATCTTTGGTTCTGAAATTGTAATCTCCTCTTTCAACTGCAATGAGTCCGTTTCCTTGCCTTCTAACAATTATTCTTAATCGGTCTATTATAATTAGCATAATTACACAAATTAAGAGACAGAGCAGGTTTGCACTGCGGTTACACTCTGTAGGTCTGTCTCTGTTCGGAAGGCATCAGGTTTATAACACGATCAAGTTAATGGCTAGGCATATAATCACTGGGGTTTTCATGTCTGTTCTCAGTTGCTTCAAGTACAAACGAAAGTCATGATGTAATGATTAGTAGCCCTGCTTCCTATTAGTGAGATACCGGTTAAGAATATGAGCCCGAAGGCCGGCTGTCATGCCAGTGGTTTTTTGTAGTTTTATCCAGTCCCCCTCAAGTAACACCATAATTTGAATTATAAAACGAACAGTGGAACTAGGACAATATTGGAATTCTGCAGACATTTTCCAAAACCTCGGGAGTTGTTAGAGGTTAATTTATTGAATACACTACGCCATCTAGATCTGGGAGGAGGAAAAGCTCCATTCATTCATAACTTTAGCACTAGATAAAATTTATGGTAAATTTCGAGTCGATATCTCTTTTTCCCCCAGAGGGAAAAGTCCCCATATCACAATAAATATGGGGTTAGCATCAGCACTTCCTCAGATTTAGGTACTTTCTAATTTACAGTACATTAGAATCTAAGCCTTAGTATCCTAACAGTCGGCACTGTATAACTTACGCTACCTAACCTGCACTTTGTGAACCAAGGTTCGCTAAATAAACCGAAAACCAGTATATTTAAGTAAATCATGGAAGTATAACTCTGGGTCGCGAAGCTGACCACTCACGTCCAACTAGTGTCGAGGTCAAGAGAACGTGGATCTATACAACCACTCCCCCATACGCCTTCATGGCGTAGTACTTAATGAGTTAAGCACAGGAACAACTTCACTTTTTCTGTGGCCTATAACCATAAACGGATCGCTGGTAACGGTAGCCGAGCGGTTTAAAGCTCGATTCGCAGCCGGTATCGTGGGTTCGAATCCCACATAAGGCAATCATAATTTCCGAGAGTACCAGTGAAGAAAGACACGGAATATCATGTATTCAGTCTGCAAAGAATTATGCTTCTGTGTGAAAGGCACTTGTACCTGTGTTCTGAAGACTGCAGAGCACTGACTGAGCACAAAGATGCAGAAATATTGAAGCTGTGGTCCCCTTAAGAGGGAAAGATACGCAAAGGAACTGCGGTTTCTCTGCTAAAACAAGGGCTTAGAATTTTCAGCAGGTATGGCATGTTGCATTTAAGACGCGTATACAACATTGTAATTGGTGCAGAAAGTAGCAGGTCTAGCAGTTAGCAGGTCCAGAAGTTTGGAAGACTAGTTGAAAATGAGCTGAAGACTTTAAAGAAGTGCGAATTTTTTAAATCCATTCATTATATTCATTAAGCACTGACCTTTTTATAATACCGGCTCATAATCTATTAATTTTTTCCAAGTATAAAAAGTCTAAGTCTGATTCGCATTGAGCCGAAGGATTGTAACATATAATTAACGAAATACTGAAGCTCTGTCCTCACCCTAACAGTCATAACCTCTCGTGTTGACAAAGCGGACATCTCGTCACTCTGCAGGTTCGTCTGTTGAGTACGCCAAGTGGGAAGCTAAGTTCACAATGAACTGATAGTTAACAAAGAACACCAGTGTTATTTTTCACATTTCAAGTTGGTTCTTTAGTGACGCTGTCAGTTTCGAAACTATGTAGCTTCTATAATGGGATGTTAATGCAAGCGGAGCAGCTGGTATAGTGGGAATTTCGAATTCATTTTATTACAATTAAGAACTAATCATTGTCCTATTGGCAACATGGATATTTAATCGTGGTACTGATTTCTTTGTTTCGTGCGACGAGTGGAAGTCCTATTTTATAATCGGCTGATAAATAATAACAAAGGTGACCGGAAATTCTAAACGCCGCTTATTAGAGCTAAGCACCATTCACCGCCTTCTTGAAAATGAAGTGTAACGTTCTACAGGGGTTGATGTAAACAAGTGCGAGGCATCTGATTTGAAAAGAATAAACCCTTGTACACAATGAACCAACGGATATTAATACGGGATTTTTTAAATTCTGTATGACAAGACACTAATCGCTGCCCCGTTGAAAATACAGGCATTTTTTATTTTATTGGTACCTCTGTGACCGCTTCTGTGGTCTAGTGGTTAGAGTTCCTGCATATAGATCCAGATGTCCGGGTTCGATTCTCGGCGCTACCAGATTTTCTGAGAAGTAGTTGGTCTGGAACGGGGTCCTGCTTTGTTTTAGTTTACTTTTAAATAAAATTTCCTACGGTATATCATTTATGCGGAGAAGTTCATGGAGGTAGGCCTAGGCCTACTGGGGCTGTAGTGCCAAGGAAAAAAAAATATCATTTATGACCATGAGACTGAAGGATGAATATGAATTAAAAATTCACAGTTGCCGTTCTTTTCAGTCTAAAAACAGTTTACCTCAACAGATATCCATATCTTCCGATGACGTAATACCATACGTTATTTCAAGGCATAAAACTAGGGAACGTCTGTGTCCCTCCAATTTCACCAATTCACGCGTTCATCGTTGTGTCACTATAAACTAAAGGAGTCTTAGCCAGCGCAAAAACGTTAATGCCATATTTAGTGAACATCATTTAACTGGCCCAGATTTGAAAGGGAGGGCACACCTTCAAACCCAGTGTGGCAACCTCATAAGCCTCTATTGAGCCCAAAATGGAAAACTACCGAGACTGCTTAATTGGTATAACGACCAGTGTACAGGCGGTGGAATCGGGGTTCGGTTCCCGGCGGGGGAAATAATTTATTCTCTTCTCAATATCGTTCAAACCGACTATGAGGTCCACCCAGTTTTCTATTCAATGGATATTGTCTGCATTTTCCCTGGTAACACCACGGGGGGGGGGGGGGCTGAACACACCCAAACACATCTAGTGATGAGGCCATTAATGGTGGAGCGAAATTTTCACTCCAGAATATGTCTTTATGAAGTGGAGCTTAATTAATTTCAAGCATAACTCTAATTTAACTTCAAACTATCCAACAGCTGTTAAGAAAATATTTGCGAAATTCTGAACTGTGCATGATAGAAGTTCATGGCAGCAGGCCACGGCCTGCAACTAGCCGGCATATATTTACATAAGTTCCTACCACAGACATGGCAAAGAGAAGTGTTTTCCACCTCTAAGTAATTTTACGAAGCAGCTATTTGTTGGGAACTCACAGTATTTAAGTAACCTTGAAATCCTATGTGCTTTATGAAACCGGAAGTGTGTTTTTTTTTGCATTAAAGATCATCGTATTTGACGCCTTGTAGACTAGTATACGTCTACTGACTTTTCAGAGGAACGTGCTGTCATGTTTTCATGAGAGAACGTTCCTCCGAAACGACTTTAAACTCTTACCAGACTATACGGCGTCGCACCCGAAAGGCAGCAATTCTCATGGCCACAGAAATTGTAAATTAAAATCTCAGGTTTCTTATCATCTTCACACAGAATCCGATAATTCTAAGCCAGTTTAATCCAGAATAACGCTCTGTCATTTTTCCTTCATGTATTAATTTTATTGCCGTCCCAACTATCTGTACACTTAGGTCACATAATGGACTCTTTCTTTCATGTCCATGGTTTCTGCTGACCGTCTTACAGTGTATACACTTTTTCACATTATTCTTCACTTCCACACTACATGTTTCAGCACTGATGTGCCATCTTCAGGTGTCTTCATGCACGTTAAAACTATTGTACTGCATGCCACAATGTCTCCATTCTAAAATGACTAAAATCTGTGTTCGTCATATAGGACGATGAATTCTAAATAATAAAACTTTTCAGGATTCTTCCTACGTCGCACTCAAACACGCGAATTATGCCAATCCTCTTTTATGTGAGCATTCTTCTTACATATATTTGTGTATCGTGTTCTGTATTGCGTTTCCTCCTGTTACTGCATGCGTTGTACTGCTGGATCTGTGTGTCCTTTCATATGTGAGAATAAAAAAGTTAATGCAAACCTTTTTATGCGTGCTTTATTCGCTGCCCATCTCACCATTCTTGAATTAATGGCGCTAATAGATGTTAAAGTTCGGAAACAATTAAGATCCATATTATACAACTCTCTTTGTATTACTGTTTTTGTCTTATAAGGTGGAAAAATAGAGTAAAATTGTTTATATTTATTTCTTAGTTATAACAGGTGTACACGATGAATTTCAATGTCGTAGTTTCGGAGTGACCGATGTAGTTAGCAAAATACATTTCTTTATAAACAACTCTATAAAAACGGAAACCTGTCTCCGAGGCGGAATAATCTTCCGGCCCCCTGCAGGTAGGATCATACTATAACATTCTACAAGTGCAAATAAATCGCTTTATTAGTTTTGAAACGAATTCAGAGCCACTAATTTTGGAGCTGAGTTCCCTGACTGTTAACATGAATTAGCACGCAGTTGACTAACCCAGAATCAGCAGGGAGAAAAACAAGAAGTTTGACACGAAAAGTTGTTAAACAAATTCAGGCACTTTGTAGTGCATCCTGTCTGTGGCCGGTGCAAACAGAGCGGTGTATGGTTGCTGGTCTTGACCTCATCCTGAGGAACCCGGCGACCAGCAACAGGCGACTTGAATCATTCATGAAGCAAGCCCCTGTCTCTCTCGCCTACTTGCCTAAGCGGATGCACAGCTACCAAATCGTGTAAGTTTGACTGCATAACTTAGAAGGTGCGAAAGTGCTTGGGTGAAGTATTCACCACAGTAATATACATATATATATCCCACTCAGGGCATGGATGTTTAGTTTGTGTGTGTGCGTTTTTCTGTGTTTGTGTACAGCTAGAGACCTTGCGACGAGCTGATCACCCGCCCAAGGAGTCCTACTGAATGTGTAAGATCTAGAAAAACCGAAGTGAACGGAGAAGTTCATGGAGGTAGGCCTAAGCCTACTGGGGCTGTAGTGCCAAGGGGAAAAAATATACATATAAGGTATTTCGTTATACCTGCATAATATGCTAAATTTTCTACACAAAAAATTATGGCTATGAATGCTCGTTCTATTTTTAGCTCTCTTTCTCCGTGCATAAGAAATTAGAACCATCTCCTTGCTAGTGTGTGTGTGGGGGGGGGGACGCGTGTGTGAGTGCGCATATATACTTTCGCCTGCCCGCCGTGCGTTTGCTAAATATGTGCGTAGATATATGTGTGTGTATGTGTACGTGTATATAAATGCCTAAGTTTAATGTGTGTACGAATAAGAACATGTTACTTGTCAACGCTGTGTTGAGAGGCGTATAAGAAAAGTGTTTATAATGACTAATCATATTAAAGGGAAATTATCCTCCACGTCAGAACGGAAGTTAATATAGACCAGAAGATAAATCAAAGAGGAACAAAACCCAAACAATATAGAAATATAAACATAAATCATTTGAAAATATTTCATGTTGTAAAAATTCTGAGTCGAAAATAACAAATTCATTTTAATATTAAAATAATAATGAATCCTAGAAATGTTTCCTCTTAATCAGTTTAATAATAACCTAATTTAAAGTGACCGAATCCAACCTGATCAAATATAACTTGCCTAATCTATCACTGCCCAGTAAAACCTAAATAATATAACTAATGAAACAAGGGAAAGGAATATTTAATTTTGGCAGCAAATCAGTTTAATGTAGCCATTGTTTTATACGAATCTGAAGAGAGAAGCGTAACCGAAAGCATTTCGATTATTAAAACAGCCCTAAGAAAACCTATCCCATTCACTTCCTCCTGCTAACCTCCATAAATCTCCAGTATCCTTAAAGTAAACGCGTCATGTAATTTCTTGAGAAGATAAAGGACTGACATTACAGTCCAATGTGTGCCTTGTTTTGAGGATAAATTTAAGGTCTTTCTTACTGATCGACATCAGACGAACTGAGACGAGGGTGAGGCGTCAGCGACTTCGCTTCTGGGAAGAGATCGCAATATGCATTGGTCATGAGGCCGAGTGGGGGAGACAGGCGGTTTGTACGCTCTAGTTTAAACAAAAATCTTCGTCCCAGAATTCAGAAGAATTCAGATTCTCCGTCACTCAACTAATAATTTTTATTGCAATCAATAAGCTGCTTTGCTTAGGACATCTTAATATATGTATTAAATATGCCTCCGTTTTCTATGTAATACAAAGGTCGTATAATTGAATTAAAAGAACGACATAAACCTTAATATTTAAACATATCAATTATAGAATGCATCCAAAATGTAACAATTAATTTATGGTTACAAAAACTTCAATTCATGCTGTTTTAGCCTAATTTTCTTATTTTTAAGGAATGAAAGAAGGCTTATGAGATAGCTTTGCTATCTGCTTGTTTGTCTATATATATATGACTAAATTTGTTTCTTGTTGAGAAAGCCTGAAAATATATTTTTGTATATATATATATATATCGCAGGGAACTGGATTTATTGGCTACCAAAGTGACTCTCTCATCACATGGCTATATGTATCAGGGGTTATTCTGAACTTCTGCCGATATTGAGAGAAAAGTTTGGAATTCAGATCACGCAAGATCCTTTTAATTTAACCAAATTAATGCTTAATTGTTAACATTAACGTTATTATGGCCAGAACCTTAAAATAACGACTCAACTATGCCTCCCCGATAAGTAGACAAACGTGTCTGATCAAGGATCACAATAAACACCGTGTGAACTGGCGTAATACCTTGTTTAATTATTGCTACATCATCTTGAGGCAAAGAGTCCTATTTAAGTTAATTAGAGCATACATCACATTGACGACCCTGAAATATACACAGAGACAGGAAGTTCACTGCAACCTGGTCTAGTTCCTACAATATTCAAGCCACATGCAACTGGAGCATGGAGAGCAAAGGGGGATAATTTTAAGGGGTAAGGGAATTGTATTTTTGTCACCTAGTTTTATAAAATGAAATGTGGTGATGATTGGATATAAAGAATGGTGTATGGTTTACCATCATTCATTTACACCCTTCAACTAACCCCCTTTCAAGCAAAATGTGTGCCCACAACTCCAGCAAACCATGCAGATGCCAAACAATGCATGTCAACACCATATCAGCCATATAACCAAACGTCCAACCCTCAGAACATGCTTAGCGCACACACGGAACACCTCCTGCGAGTATCTCCTGTTACACACATAATGCAGTGTCGTCTGCATATTTTATCAAAAGGAATTTCCGAACTCTCGTCTTTTCTAACGATGCTGCAAAGTCACAACAAGAATATTTTCTGCTCGGATACATAGACACTTCTGCTTAAATCACCAGAAGCTGAAACATGATTTGAAATATTTTCGGTAATTCGCTACAAAATTCCGTAAAATTCAGCCGGATTCAACATAAATAAAGAGCTTTTTTTTTCTTTGAGGAATATGGAGGCAACATGTCCTCCGTTGACTTTCAACGGACCATAAGTTATATTAGGAAGATCAAACTACACATAAACACGGCTGTGAGAACCTCAAATCCAATACAGTTCGCAAGTTACCCCAATAATCTGCAGAGTACACGAATGGAAATTTCTTCCTTTCACACCCTTTGTAATTTTGTTTATTTTATCATTGCTCATTTTCATTGTTTCTGTTGTCAAAAAGCTTAAACAATTTTGTCCATGTAAGATTTGAGGCTTTCACGGCGGTGACTATGAAGAAAGCAGTCTTCTGGGATTTGGCACCGTGTATATGTGGTGTTAACCGACGTTCCTCCGAAACGTCGGTTAACACCACATATACACGGTGCCAAATCCCAGAAGACTGCTTTCTTCAATTTTGTCCATCTTTGACCCATATGAGTACCAGAAACAGGCCTGGCTAAGGGCTGAAATAAGCGAGTGTTTCCTAAGCAACAATGGAAAGAGGAGTATACAGACAAGGAAGTAAATATTCGCAATGTCTAGAGCGCGGAATTACACTGACGAGGAAAGTCAGCTTCATGCTTGAGCGTTTAGCCACCCATATGCAGGGGGCTGGAGACTCAGGGGTAACTATTGCTCGTATGGACATTCGACGAAAAGTTGTTGCCCTTATGGCAAACAGCATACTGATCTTACTGCAGTATCCTTATTGACTGAGCTATCGGAGCCAAGATTTCAGTCTCTTTGACGATAATGTCCAAACTGTGAAATTCTGTTATGATATAACGTAGTCAGATGATGACTTTTAGGAGGATCACAGTGCTTCAATCTTCAAACAGACGTCACTTTTTATATTCAAAATAGAGACGGTATATTCCTTCGAAACGTTGGAACCAAGATACCAGAGTACACAGTACCATAAGCTCTAAGATCGCAATGTTAATGTGCCTCCGTAAAAAATTCAGCATAAGTACCGCGCCATTATAGCGTAGAAGTGGAAGGAAAATACGTCTCATATTCAGGAACTGAGCAACGATGTAGCTGATTGGTTCGCTATACGCTGGAAATAATAGGACGTCCAGACGTTGTGATAAAGGTAATTCTCAATTTTAAAGGTCTTCAATCATTTAACGAAGTCGAGGCCTACTTGCTGAGCTGTACTATCCCACGGCTCCAGTTTTAAAATAATACTAATTCGCAACGACACCAGACTTCGTACAATGTGTCAGAAGCAATGAACTGAATCCAATGGATCACAGTCTTCCCAGCGTTTGAAAGACATCCGTGTGACACGAATGAGACGACTCGCTGCGGACAGGAAACATCCAAAATGTTTGACACTCCGGCATTGTATCCGGGAGTTACGATGTTCGAAACTTAGATGGAGCACTGACTGAGATTATCCGTGATTTTCTTTCTTCGGCCTGGCTGAGTCATGATTTATTTATCTAGGATAATTGAGGAGCTATTTCAATGAAATATCGGCTCCGGTCTAGAAAATAGAAATTAACGGCCGTGGGGATTCGTTGCGCTGACCACGCCATACCCTCTATCGGTTCAAGTTGGCACTAACTTCACCGAAAAGTGGTGGGTGCTCGGTCGGTATAGTTCGCTTGCGGACTCAAGCCACGGAATTTAGTTTAAAGGGGGCTACGACTGATTCTTCTCATGTAATTCCAACTTACTCTTCATCACAGTCTTACCAAGAGACGATTATAACCTACAAAGTTGAAGATTTGCGATTAGACATCCCAAGAAGTAGTCGATATAATATATCTTCAAGTTGAAGATTAGTGTTGCAGTGTGCTGCGTTATCGCAAGATTTTGCCTAGTGTGTGAGTATAACCGTTTCAGGGAAACACATAATCAGCAGCGGATCACTCATGGGGATCGAACCGGCGCTACCTGTTGTGTGAAGCGTACCATAACCAAGAAGTCCACAACGTGCAGGATAGAAAGATATTACGAGTAATATCCATTTTTAGATAAATACACAGATACTGGTAGCTTAGTGATAGTTGCAGGAAAGTTCTTATTTAGAGTGTATTTGTTTTCCTTAAATAATTTTTTGCTTAATTATTCATGTACTGTGAGTCGAAGATAATTTCATTGTGAACTGATGTAATTTTTAACAGTTGATAAATGGGCTGATTATGCAGGAACGCACGGTAAGAAATCGTACATTTCTTATGCACTGTACGCTTACCACTGTGCTCACTTTCGCCTTTGTGCCTGTAGATGGAAGCACGTACTGATCCAGTATCGAAGCTCAATGCGGAGAATATGTCCGCATTCTCCTGTAGGAAAGCAGACTGAAACGGATTTGTGTATTATATTTTCAGGTGATTATAGAATGTGTTTGGATTGGTGACTCGATTTATTGACACCCTACACATCAAAAGTCTCGTGACTACAATTTACAGATCACTGACACACACAGACTAGTGTCCTCAGTCTATTACATTCTCCACTAGCCGTTTCCTAGCAAAGGATTTTAACACAAGAACTATAAGAGTCTCACAGAATTACATACTGCGAATATCAGACGTAAAGTCTTCTCTTGTAAATAACTAGTCGCCCCAAACTGTCCCCCCGGTTATGACATCTCGGCACGGACCACATACTAAACACCATTCCTGTGTTGCTGTACCATTTTTGCGTTCGTGCCTGTTGCTGCGGGAAAGTATTTACCGAGCCGTTGTCTGGAAAAGGCTCTGATATCTTTGCTTATCTCGCGGTTGTTGCATATTAACTGCTGTACACACTATAATGTATTTTCTCAGTGGTATTTTCCATTTAAAATCATGCATCTGTGTATGTTTTCTAGCGTAACAATTCATATCTTCGTTTTCGTTAGAAGTGCATAGCATATTATTTTTCAGAAGTGAAATATTGTACATATTTTTCGATTAATTGACCATAACTGCGGTAAAGTTAACTGGCATATCGTCGTTTAAAAAAAATATAATTTCATAATATCGTTACATTGGTAGGTTGATGGGATTCAATATAATTCCAAAATTTGGCCTGATTATACATAAAAAATATTTGCTAGATATACCATTTTGAACGCGAATGTAATATTCTCTCAGCTATTCCAAATAAAGTTTCTAAAACTGTCTTTACTAAAGTTATGAATTCACCGTGAAACTACAATCCGTAGGAACCGAAGAACACGTCATGAGCGTGCAATGGAGTATCACTAATTACTTCGTTTATAAAATTAATTTTTAAACCACCTGATGAATATTAGATTAGGTGTAGATAATGACATCTCTAGGAACATGAAAACTGCGCTGCTTATGGAAACAGTACAGCATTCCTTTGCGAATTGTGCAATTGAATATGAAGTTTCTAGTGACCTTGTCACATCGATGTGAGCTTGTACAACAAATTTATTTCGTATTCTGCATGTTGTAATGTTATATCATCACATTCAATCGTGGCTTTAGAAATTTGTATTCTCACAACAAGGGCCTTTGACCCATTACTGGAAAAAAAAAGTAAAATTTTGCACTTAAAAAATTAATATAAATTTCTGGCACGAAAGGGACAGAGACTAAGAAAGATAAAATATAAACATGGCATAAATAAGAACGGATTCCATAGGTGTTATGTGGCCGAAATTCCTCTCAGATTTCTGGGAAGTCAGTTTAAACCTCAAATGTGGCCTACGTCCCATTCTTCTTTTTTTTTTTTTTTTTGAGACTGTCCTGTCAACACCTACGTATGGAATCATAAACGAACAGTTTCTTGTTTGACCATTCATCCATAAAATTCGATAGTTCATGGGTTAGTTATTCACTTGACTGATCTCCAGGCTGACTTTCGAACTGGGGGCCTCTGAATACGAAATAAGACTGCATTACACCGCGATGTTCTGTCGCTTATGTCTCAACTTAATGGAAGACAGAAGAGAGTAACTACAAGACGGAAATCAGTACTGGTTACAAGAAAGATTCAAATAGAACAGCATACACGGTATTGACATCTAGCGATAGACCGAAGGAATAAGAAAAACAAAAGAAGAAGCGTTACGAATTATAATGGCGTCATGCACGACCCAAGCCTTGGTCATAAATACAAAATTACCACATGTAAAAAGCAACACAAGGTATGAACTTTCGAAGAACAAAATGGAATTGGATGGCTTCAACTCGCAGGAACTTCGCACTTTAAATAAGTGAGGAAAGAGACAATTACAAGTGTCGGTTGGGAGGGCCACCAACCACCCAAGCAGAAGGCAGCCGCAGAAAAAGATACGGCGCAAAAACTCACCGAACAATGCCGTAATGTAACGAATTTAAACAACTTCATAGTTCATTGGGCACAAATTTTAGTGTAACAGCTGCTTAAACCTCTTGTTTATGCGTATTTATTCTTAAACCGAGTAACAATTACAGCGCATGAGAGAAGATTAAGTAGAGTTTGATACTATAATTAAAGTCCTAAAACACAGTAATTCTAATTTTGTTGTAATTAACCCCATGAAACCGGATCCTTCATAAGCTGCAGTCTCTAACCTAGTTAAGACATTCTTTGTCACTTCTGGACCCCGACGGTTTGTTATCGTGTTCCCAAGAATCCGCTATTGGACCAAATCTCCTCAGCTAGCTGAATCCATTGCAGTCATACACATTTTAATATTGTCCTGAAACAAATGCATTTGCCTCCCAAACTTTTCCTTCCCTTCAGAGTTTCTAACCAAGATGTTGCATGCTTTCAACTAAGTCTCCGGCTACTGCATCCAAAATAGGAATACTGATGCCAATATTGCCACTGGAAAACTGTGAACCAATTCCATCAAACTTCTATCTTCATGACCTACAACCACGTATTAGACTTAGAACGCCTTCTCAATATTTTAAGTTGGGCTCTTTCAAAGGGGTTTCGTCACCAAAACTCTTGGGGCACATATTCTCCAGCATCTAGATAAACATCTAGACCATTGCAATCCACTATAATTCAAAACAAACAAAAGTTTTCATCAGGACCTCGGGCGGAAAAAAAATGATTTAATTCAGTAAAATAACTAGTTAATTGAAGATTCGTTCATTAAATTAAAAACCTCTATCTGGCGTTTCCTCCGGTCTAGAAAACAGAAATTAACGGCGGTGGGGATTCGTTGCGATGACCACGCGACACCCTCTATCCGCTAAAATTGGCACTAACTTCACCTACTAGCTGCGGTCGCTCGGTCGGTATAGTTCGCTTGCGGACTAAAATCACATAATTTTTTTTTATTTTATCTGGCGTTTCCTAACTTTATATTTCTTCAGAAGTTCTTCTGTTATTCAGTTGCTCATGAAATTCTTTGCCTTCAGGGGACACAGAGTTTACTATTATTTTCAGATAAGCTCGCAATGCGCAATATTCTACGCTATCATATATCATACATGTTCGTTATCTTAAAAAAATCACTAAAATCCATGTTAATATTAAGTTCTTACGTAAAGTTGCATTTTTCTAACAGAGCGCGCTCGCATACTTGCGGGTATACACATACACGTATATCTCCTATGTGGTTTCAAGGGGAAGTGTACAATTTATTTGCATACAAGACAAGCACTTTTATGTATACTAAACTCGAATCTTCCAAATCTCCGATGAACCCATAGGCCCTGTTACTAAGGAAACAGTGTTTTGAAAGAGAGCTGTAAGAAAATCAATCATGGAGCTCTCAGAAATTAAAAGATCCAAATCACTGCCGCCTCAACATCTCCTCCCCCTTCATTTCACAAAACTCTACCCTAATTCATCCCCCAATCTCCACTTCTATTAGTTGATGTAACGAAAAACCCATTAATTCATTCTTTCTCTAGCGCCTCGATCTCTTTTTCCTCACGTCTAATGTCTTTTCCTTTAATTTAAGGCCTACTTTTTTTTCAGCCATTCATAACCCCCATATTCTTTGTATTCGTTAGATTTTTGTAAAGCACCCTCAAAACGATACGAGCAGTCCTTCTGTCCCCTGAACATTTACATCTTTTTTTTATTCTGTCAACACCCATGAATGTTAACACTGATTTTGCAAACCAGGACTCATCTCAGTTGCTCAAGAAGCATCTAACTCCATCATGTAAAATTTCAGTTGACAGGTTTAGAGTTATTAATTCAAGCAGGATATTTCTTGACCGGCTGACTATTCATCGACCAGTTGACCACCTATCGACAAAAAGAGGAACCTTCTGACCAAAAGACTCGTTGACCCATTCTGTGATTTACTGCATGATTGCCTCCATGGTAGATCTTCACTGATCACTTAAAATTAACTTAACAAAAAATGTCCTGATTCAATTATTTATTTTTTGTTAAGCAATTTACTATAAAATTAATGTTCCCCTTGACCAGTTTAACATTATTCACTGAAATTCATTGACTGACATATTTATCGAGTGGCTGCATTATTTAGTCGATTGTTGTTTATCGAAATTCCATGATTCACTTCCTGAAGAACTGACTGACTCCACAACACAAGGCTCTGTTACCCACACGAAATTTCTTTACATAGGCAGTCGCTGCATTACTCCGAATTTTATGGAGTGATAAGATACTACATTTAGTGTGTGCCCAAAGTAACAGCCAGAAATATTCTGCTGCTGACTTTCTATATAAACGTCTCGGAATCTAGACCAGACGAACCCTGATATGTTCCCGAATGTTTCCTTAGCCTTCAGAAACCTTTGCACTATTACAAGTCATAATGAGCCCCACTGGGCCCAGGATCCGATATAAAAATCTGTGAGAATTTATTTATACTTATTTCTTGATTATAACCCCTTTTGCAATAACAGTGAAATAAATATCGAACGCATGAATTTTACTGTATATTTATTTATTTTCAAACAGATTTTCAATAATCTGTCTTCCCCGTTTTTTAAACTAATAGTAACATATTTATTATGTTGTCTTTGAACAAACTATTCAAAATCATGCTTGTATACTTCCTCCCCGACATTATCTATGGCTTTACAGTCCTTTGTTGAACCTTGGTCGCTTTTTCAGTTTCGTAATCCTATACACAGTCGATAGGACAATTTGGAAGGGAGATTAGCCCGTCGCAAGGCCGCTACCTACACACAGAGGAACACAAACACAGAATAAATGCAAGCAGACATCCATGCCTTGAGTGAGATTCGAACTCAAGATCACTGTGTTCCATCGAGCGAAGATAGTTCATGCCTTAGGCCGCCCAGCGGGCACTGTGATCGACCTTCCCCGAAACTACCGGGCAGAATTCGATTTAAGCACTAAAAATCTGTAATATCTTCCACGTCCCCAAAATAGAGTCGAACGAACTTAATTCTGGTTCAAACGGCAGAACTGCCATTTTGCATTCATGGTTTCCCCACGGTTCCTACCACAAGACCCGCAGTCACCGTGGCAGCCTTCCGCCGCTCTGACGTATGAAGATTCAAATGGGCAGTAGACAATCTACACGAGGGTCAAATTCAGTATCGATTTGTAAAGAACGATTATTCTCACAAAGAACTGGTACATATCACAAAACACAATTGCACTTACAACTACAAGCTTATTCAAACCATTCTTGGATGTGGTGTATATGAGGACATTAAGTTATATAAAATATTAAAAAGAACAAAACAAACAAAACAAACTCCGTGATCTAAGTCCGCAAGCGAACTATACCGACCGAGCGACCGCCGCTTATCGGTGAAGTTCAGTGTCAACTTTTGCGGATAGAGGGTGTCGCGTGGTCAGCGCAACGAATCCCCACGGCCGTTAATTTCGGTTTTCTAGACCGGAGCCTCTATTTCCTTGAAATAGCTCCTCAATTATAATCAGGAGGCTGAGTGGGCCCCGTCCCAGACCCGCTACATTAAAAAAGTAGAACGCAGATAGAAAAATATATATTCCCCATGGGATCATATTTATTCCAGTTATATCGATTTAACAAGGAAATTAGGAAGAATAATCGATAATTCTTTACAAACTAGACAATTCTCCTTTGGCATTATACTGGAGGCCCCTTAAGTTCTCTGCCGTCTCTCAGTAATAGCGCTGTGCTCGGGACTTCTTAGTTCTGTCTTCACAGAGCACACAAACGGAACACTATCTGTGTTACACCGGTATAAATCGTAGCATTGCTCTGCTGGCCTGTATTTAACTCGGTGTCTTGGCCGCAGACATGAGGCCTGGAGCAGCAGAGATCGTGTGATGGGGCCTTTGATTTCTCCTTCTTTTGGTGTCACTATTCGTCGTGTCTTCTTGCATTCAATTATCAAGCATTCATTAATCTAACGTAAATGCATTCTTCCGGTTCCTTTATCCTCCAATTTTCGTCACTTCCTTCTCATCATGAAGTCATGTTTATGGCAAAGCTTGATAGAATATTCCACCACAAATGTCGTATTTTTCTGAGTCCTTCCCTTCTTTAGAAGAAATACTCGTAAACAAGTGAACGAAGGATAATATTCTCTGTAACGTCATTTATAGAAAATTTGGAGGAATGTACTACCTGAAATTCCAGGGTTGAATGGTGATGCGAGAATGTTCTACCAAAGAGCACGGGGTCACATGTCAGAACACAGTATTCTTCATAGTCACCACTGTAAGAACCTTAAATATACCATAGACATAAAATATTTTGGTTCTTGGGTTAAACTTAAGAGGCTTAACATTTCTTGCTACAACTAATTTACTCTTAAACAGGTTCCACGATATTCCCTGGTCACACTTTACTTTTCTTGTCCTCAGTTTACGTCAATTTAAAATATTAAGACTACGCCCTTGATGTACAAATTAAGAATGTGTAACTTTAATCGGTGTCTCCCATGCTTCAATTACATTGCAATTTTCTTGTTAACGGAAAAGAATAATTTGTGACTGTTATCGTCTCCTTTAGAAAGTACCAGTTACAAGAAGCGTGTCGTAGTAACAGTTTCCCGTGGTTAATAATACAGTTCCTTAACAATTTTAGGGGAGGAGGTGAATCTCTTTCCTCTTTCGATTTCCTTGATTAAACTGATATCATAGAACTAAGCCATGTGTAACATTTTAATTGCATCGCTAACTCGTGACTTACATCGTGTTGGAATATCTGATCAATAATTGTTTATATAAGTAGGAAAAAATTATATGCTTCTCTCCTATGCACATTAAGATCATGTCTGTTCCGGCTTCTTGGCCACAATTTGAATGATCTTCCTATTCTGTCACTATACACCTTCGGTTTATAATGAGCTGCAAGAATTACGTGTCTGCCGTTGTCCGCCATTATGTTCAACCACGTTTTCTCTGATTATCTATCCTTCCGCTGTGGAATAAATTTGTTGTTCCTTCCTTATATCATTATCTTTAATTTGGGTTAATCTCGTACGCATTCTGATGCTTCTAAAAGAAATATATTATTGTTAAATATTACTAACCTAATTTGAATGTCCTGTTTATCCTCTTATGCTTAACACCGATATGTTCTGCTGCTTACGGTGCTGTATAAAGATTAAATTAGGAGTAAAGACATTACTAGAGCAATTGCACGTCATGTTGCATGATGTAATGTCATCAGCAGCTGAGATACAGTATCTGCACACGGGGCAGGCTACCATTACGATTAGCGTACATATCTTGAAACTTGGTTTCTTGAACTGTGCAGGAAAATAGGAGGAGGGCAAGGAAGAACTAGGTATAAGAAACAAAACCTGGACCTACTTCACAAAGGAAAAGAAGATACAGAGAGCGGGGAAGAAATGAAGAGTCAGAGGAGGAAGAAGAAAGTTGAATAAGAAATATTAAAAGTCCAGAAAATGGAAAAGGAACGAGAAGGATAAGAAAAGAAGGAGAAATACTTTGAAGGTAGAAGAAGCTCAATGAAAAATAAATGAGGAAAGATTAAACAAAAGGATGAATGGAAGAACAAACAGGACAAGAGAATGAGAAGCAGAAGGATGAGGAGGAAGAGGAAGAGGAAGAGGAGGAGGAGGAGGAGGAGGGGAGAGCGTTTTCAAAGGTACAAAATTTTCATTCTACCAATTCAGAAATTTCTTAAAATTGATACCTTTCTCCTAGAGCCTTAACGGAACTTTCTTCTTGTCTGTTACAATTCAGAAGTGACCACCTTCATGCAGCTGAGCCCTTCTTGTGAAGCCGCCAGTTGTGCAGCTACTCATGAACGTCCCAAAATTTTATTGAACCCGAAGGTTCATTACAGAGTTCACAGGAGCCCTCCGCTGGTGCCTATCCTGAGCCAGAAAAATCTAGTCTATACCAATCCTTAAAAGATCCATATTAATATTATACACCCACCTACATCTTGATCTTCCTAGGGGCTCTTTCCTTCTGGCTTTCCCACCAATATCCTACATACGTTTCTCTTCTCCCCATTCGTGCTACATTCCATGTCCATCTCATCCGCCTTGACTTGATCATTCTAATTAAACTTGGCGAAGAAAATTCAGAAGTAACTTCTGAAAATACGAATCGTGTTTATATATTCAGTAATATTCATTGGACGGGAAACCGGCCGTGTGTAATGTCTGACTAGGCAGGATAATGCAGAAAACATGCTAACACACTTGTGCCTGCAGAGAATCTACATGCATGATTCCGCTTTCGACAGCTCAAAGAGACAACAGGTCTACCTTCCCTCTGGATCCGCTTAAAACAGTATACATGCACATAAAGAATACAAATATATCCTATTAAGATAAATCTGGCAATGCAGTCGTCAGTAGCATGAGTGTGCGTCCGTTCTCATGCATAAACACAGGCAGACATTTTATGTTCTTTGAATGGGATTGTTTCCATAGGCTGCAAAAGCCGAAGATAAAACCCAGAATCGTTTTAGAAATTCCTCACGTTCAACGGAGTGAACTCGAAGCAACAGCCACAAAGACGCCTCATCCTTCTACAATTATTATTTTAATCTAACTTTTTGAAGGGAGTTTTCGAAAGCTCAATGGGTTCTGTGCTTAATTAACCAATCAATACATTAATTAATACACATTGTTATGAAGAGTAGGTTATCTTCTTAGTAACAAAGCCGCTCGAATACAGGGTTATAGTGAAGGGTTTGTGTTGAAGTACTTCACAACAGCTCACGAACAACATGACTTGGCATCAAAAGAAGTCAAGATGGTGGCCCAAAAGTCAAGTCAAAACTTTCGTGAAATCGTTTTTTTTTTATCGTGTATACCTATGAAAGAGTTTCAGTCCTAACCCTCACCCCACTCCATCCCTCCTTCAATAACTGGTGTGCTAAGTTTAATTTGGATTTTCCTTTGTATCTGCTTTAACGAGTTGCTGAGGTTCAGAAGAGCATAGACACTGCGTAGTATTTTTATTGCTTAATTCATAACTGTATATGGATGTTTCAAAACAGTAAATAGTTTCTCCGAGAATAGTTACCTGTTTATTTTTAATGTTTGAACATGGAAGTTATGAAGGAGGATCAGATTAATGAAGTTTTACAGGTCCTAACTTTCGTATCGGTCGTGGCTTATCCCACAGTCAACCTTTCAAAATTCTTGTGGGTTCTTCACACAAACGGGCTAAGTAAACTCTTTCAACTTTTCGTTCAACAAGTAAAAATATTTTTTAACGAGACAAAATTTATGATATCTATTTATATTGTCCTACAATGCGTTATGACACTGAATAGTCTAGTAGAAGTTACCGACGTTTCGAAGGTACCTGCTGCCTTCAGCTTCAGGTATGAAAGCAGGAATCTCATCCGGGACGTTGATAACAACCCACAAGATTAAAGTGTTATTATGTGATGAAGGTCAGAGGAAATTACGAATTTCATCTTCAAGAATTCAGGCAACTGGTTCTTTCGAAACGCCAGTTATCTGTCAAATTTCACGTTATCATAATTTAGAAAACCATGATCTAATCTTCATTGCAGTGAATTGTCGTATAAGTAAAGATAAGATAATTAATAGCTGATCAGTTCTATTCGAATAAATGTCTACATACTTATCGTGAGTCTGCAATTTGTTTCCTGTCTGCTTCCCAATCACGAAATGTAATTAGGACGTTCTCTGGTTCTTAATACAGCTATGTACATGAGCTGCGCTAATGTTATTTCAGCCGTGTCCCGCGATTTCCGTTCAAACACAACAGGATAATTTGAATTTAAATGTCAATAAATATTTATCAATAATACACTATTTATAGTAACAACATTAAGATTTTCAAAGATGTTTTGTTTTATGGTAGATTTGTGTTGCATTTTGCATGTCCCTTACATATTTTTACACATCGTGGCTTATTAGAAGAGCAGTTTTTAACCTACTCTCCTTAAAACTCTGTGGCATGTAGTCCGCAAGCGAACTATACCAACCGAGCGACCGCCGCTTGTCGGCGAAGATAGTGCTAACTTTTGCGGATATAGGGTGTCACGTGGTCAGCGCAACGGATGCTCACGGCCGTTAATTTCGGTTTCCTAGACCGGACCTACTCTCCTTATTTTGAAAAAAAAAATAAAAGACGCTTATGAGATCACCTTGTTTGTCTCCCCCCAACGCCTGGAAGCCAAGATATATGAGTCAAAATATGCAGCCGTTTCTAGGCAAAGATAAATAAATATGTTCGGTTGGCAATGCGTACACACGCAACACTAGAAAAGCTGTTAGATTCAGTGATCTCTGTGCGGTCCGTCTAGTATAAAATAATCACTATATAATGAAATCAAAGTAGGCGATTAGTTATTACGCTTGTCCCGCCTGAATTAGCGCAGAAACCTAACTTTTAAAATTGCAGCGCCTGCAAAGCAAGGTTCTGTACACCAATGGAAATTTTCCAAGGTGCACACTGGTCAGCGATTTGCACACACCTTTCAATCTTCCGAATGTATACGATTATATAACAAAAGTGTGCAGACAAAAAGCAGAAGTCATGCAGAATCATGAGAATGATCATGTTCGTGGTATAGCACAAGGTAAAACCACAGAAAAAATAAGAGGTTTAAATTTTGTGGTGGTAAAGCTTAAGACCGTTCAAGTGACTGATCTTCCGTTGTAATATAAGATATGTAGGCCGCGCCATAGCTCAAGCGCGGTTAATCGCTGGCTTCCCACCGCGACGGCCTGGGTTCGATCCCGCGTCTGGTCAAGTGGGATTTGTGGTGGACAAAGTGGCGCTGGGGCAGGTTCTCTTAGAGTACTTTGGTGTCCCCTGCCAATTTTCATTCCACCAATTGCTCCACCTATCATCTGGAGCTGGTACAATAGGCCAGAAGTGACCGCAGTACAAGGGACTTAGTGCTACCCCACTAGCAATAAATAAAAAATAAAAAATAAAATATGTAAGATAGACATGATATGATTCTTTCTCGCATTATCTTTCTCTGGTAAAAGTATTTTTCTCAGTACTTCGCGTTCATAACTATCTCTTCCACTGCAGTGAGAAATCAGATTTTACACACGTACAAAACAATAGAAACACTGAATTAAAATGTTCAATAAGATTTTGATAGTGTTATTCAAAGTTTGAATGTTGTTATACAAATGACACTCTTAAATTTACTGTTGGAAACGGTGTTATACAACCCGTTGTTAGGCAGCTGCAACACTTGGGCTACAACAATAAAAACGGGTGTGTTTTCTGTTAGGTCTGTGTCGAGGACTTATCTTGAAGGTAACTTGGGCGACCCAGTTTGTTATCAGTTGGCAGTTCAGGCTGTGAAAATAAAACCTGAGAGCGTGAAGCTAAAGAATCTCCACTGTTAGAAGCCGTTGCCATGGAATGGCTGATGAAGACACAGCAGGTTCGAAAAGGGCTTAACGGTTGCTGTGATTATTTATAAAGTGTGGAGATTAACGATAGCGTTGTAATTACTTATATTTTCGAGTCGTGTGTATAAGTGGTCAATAAATCCATTCACCAATCCATACCCCGTCTATTACCACACACATAAATCTTGACAATATATACATTCATTCACACTATTATTATATATACATATATAAAGGCATTTAGATAAAATCACACGCGATCAGAACACAGTTTCAGAAAATTTCGTTGGGAAAATTATGAATTCTATCTATGTATGTCTACATTTTCGAACCAGACTTCAAATGAATGTTTCATGCTACACATGAATGATTACGCGTAAGTTACAATCATTGAGAACAGCGCACTTTTCCATTATTTTGTAAAATTTTTATGCTCATAGTTCTTCATTATTTTCCATCCGTAGCAGGAACATTCTCTCTCAGAAAAATATTGAGAAGACCGTAATGAGGAGCACACCATTATACGAAAAAAATTATTCAAGCAGGCTATTTCATCTTAAATTATTGCTATTTTTTGTTTTCTCGCCAAACGGTAATTTAACGTAATTTTCGTGTTATTTATTCAGAACCAGATAAATTTTCCGTTGAAGAGGTTTTCAACCAATCGAAATTAAATTTCTATACAATGTATATAGTCAAAGTCAAAGTCACATTGCGACTGACAGACAGTCAGTCAATCAGTCAGTCAGTAAGTCAGTAAGTCTCGGTGTCGAGCCCCATCTGGGGCACATAACCAGATATTAATTATTACCATTTGACAATTACGGTCTTATTTTTGTGGGGCGCCCTCTCTTATGAGAGGACGGGTCTGTCTTTTGCATATGCTGCTGGTCCTTGCCAGCGCAGTCTTTCTCGGGTCCGAGTCCCTTGAGACTCGCGACCATATTTTACTGTCTCATATTTGAGACTTCTCTTTTCGTCGCCTCCTACGACTCGCAGGGTCACGGTGGAGGTATTGGACACAGCCTCCACACGGGGGTCCAATGTTTATAATGTACTTAGATGTGTATATATACATATAAACTTCCTTACTCTCTAGCAAGCCAAGCACCGGGACAGAGAGACCAAACTCTCAAGCCGATAATGAGATAAAAGTTATGAGTGCTAAGGACTGCCACACGCCTCAAGAAGTAATGGTAACTGAGTGCGATGATGATTGGCAGGGCGAAACTGAAGAATCTCGGGGCAAATCCTGCTCCAGTGTCACTTTGGACATCCAAAATTTCATATGAAGTCCTCAGGGATTGAACCCGAGCCCCCGTGCTGAAATATCAGCTTTAATCACCTGAAATATGACACACTCTAGGAATATACACTTTATCAAACTCAGTCTCACGCTTTACGCATTATTTCTGTTAGAAATCAGCAATTCTCTAATAAATTGTCAAAATGCATATTTATATACCGTCCTTCAATATTTGTATCCTTCAATACTAGAATGTGTACACTGTATAAACAAGATATATTCATTATAAACAGCCAGCTCATTTTGGACATATCAATCAAACTAGTAAGATAATATTAAACTGAATCTAAACGAAACACGAGGGGGGGGGGTTATGGAAAGGATTAATCTGGCTCAGGACAGGATATCGAGCCCTTGTGAACGCTGTAATGAAACTTTGGGTTCCATAAATTTCTTGGACTTTCTTGAGTTGTTGAGCAACTGCTGGTCTTTTAAGGAGTCGAATCTAGAAGAGATTAAGTCAGCGAGTGAGTGTGTGAGTCAGTATGAGTGAGCGAGTGAGTGAGTGAGTGAGTGAGTGAGTGAGTGAGTGAGTGAGTGAGTGAGAGAGTGAATTAATTAGCTACCTCATACCAATAAAATCTTTTCTTATAACTACTGATACTTTTAACTCATCTGTAAGTTTTCGCAGCTGGATTCGTAATTTCCCCTAGAAGAATATCAAACTATTAAAGGCCTGAGAAAGGGAAGGGTAACACAATTAGCCAGACTTTATATTTAGACTTCGTTCAAGGAGCAGCTTTTACGAAACAAACAGCGAAACATTGATGTTTATATTCATTTCCCAGCGTAATAAATGTAGCAGCTGTCTTAATTAGAAGAGGTAAAAAAAAGGGCGGGATATTATCGTTCCTAATAAAGTATCAAAGAAATCCCTTTATTTACCCAACAGCACGTCTATATACCAAAAAATTTAATGGAAAGAGAAAATATTTCCTAAGCTCTTTGCAATTACGCACTCTGTTCGTTTTTTTAATCAGCATACGTAAGTTATATGCAATGCAGGTGGCCTAACATTATAGAGTTCTTTTCCCACCCCCACAGGACAAGACTTTAACATGTTTCAACCTCGCAAATATTAGATTCATTAAAAAAAGCGAGTCGGGTCTGTAACAGCGGTAGACTATGGTGGCGTACGTCTACCGACGCTCGGCATCAAAGCAATTAAAACATGCCTCATCTACACGAGGGAAAGGGGCAAAACCTGCTGTTAAAATTCTCTTCCCTCCTTTCACCCCCGTACGCGCCTTAAAGTCTCCAATTAAGAGCTCCAAAGAAACTAGGGACACCTTCAGTAAAATGCAACATATAGCAAGTTAAATTAAGAGGGGCATATGTTACATAATTATGACTCGGAACAGAATTTACAAATATAACTGTGCCATTAGACAGACAGAAAGGCACAAAACTTTGATTCATCACTTTAAGAACCACTTTCTTATTCTGTCTTCTGCCGACAAGCGGCGGCCGCTATTTCGGTATAGTTCGCTTGCAGACTAAAGCCATGAAGTTTATTTTTTTAGTATTTTATATACAGAGTGTTTAATTATCATGTTCTGGTCCGCGTTAGTCGACAGTGGCAGCCCGACCTCTCCTCTTGTCGAAGAGAAAACCGTATTTCAAAACATGTAAGTAGTATTGTAATGAATAAAAATACAATCATGGGTGCCGACGAAGCCCGATACGAAGAATAACTGTGCTGGCGAAGGCCAGTAGCAAGTCATTGCTGTTCCCTGTTCAGAACCGCTCTAATGATCAGCAGTCAGTCGCCAGCCAGTAGTGGAAGAAGCAGCTCAATACGTAAGTAAACGGTAAACCCAAATTCGGTCTTTAGTCACTATCACGTGACAACTGGTGTCAGAATTTAAATGAGTGATCCGTTGTTTTTGCCGATTTGTGTAATTAAAATCTATCAATTAAGACAAATTCTCTGACTTCTTGTTTCACTATGTATTAATCGGATTCTTCATTAGGAAATCTGGCTCATATGTTCTATTCCCTTATGGATTGAGTGCATTTCATTGTCCTTTTTATATTTATTCATAGATTCCTTCTTCAGGGCAGCATTTAAATGGAAGCAGTTGTGCTACCGCTCTCCTCTTTAATATTATCATCACTGGCAGGCGCAATTATTTTTCTTCCTTAACAATTTCCCCCTCTGGTTTTTTCTTTCGTGCTTAGGCAAAATTGAATTCGACAACAATTTGGATAGCCATGCAAACTGTGTAGCAGCCTCACTGACTTCCGGAAATGCCGTTTGCTGTCCTACGTTTTTTTTTGTGTGTTATGGTCTTTTATGATCTTTTTCAACTGGGCGCCCTGCACCAGAAGAGGCAACCAGGATTCTTCTCCATTCTCTCTCCATTCTTCATGTTCACTAAAAACTGCATAACACTCTGCTTAATATTCTCGATGCCTAAGCCAGAACATCGGGACAAACCGAACATCGCCAAAAAAGACGAGAGAGAGAGAATCAATGATAAGCACCGGCCAGCGTGAAGTGAAACCCGCGATGAGGGCTGGTCAAGTAAAGAAGGGGGCTGTAATAAACTCCACGTCCTAATTAGAGGAGACAATCAGCTGTCGCGTGGAGGGTGTCCTGACGTCACTTGATCAACGGACTTAGGGCCTCCGGGAAGAAGTCACCACTAATACTCTAGAGATACGGCTAGACTTAAAAGCGGTGACGACGACCTTCGATACGCGGATCCAGAGCCTCGGTGAAGAATTCATTAGTCAGATCCAAGGGACGCAACGAGACTCGACGTTGGTAGAATCTACACAAGGGGAGTTCAGAACGCAACTGGCAGAAGTCGAAACCCGAGGTTGGTGCAGAAGCTGCCAGAAAGCAACCATCTTCATGATTAGGATTAGAGAGCTGGATGGACAACGGCCTGCAGAGCTGGTACCTCGCAAAACCGGGTGACTTACAAGTTGGGATTGCGGTGGCGCTGGTCAGCTTAAGGAGAATGCCCACAAGGAGGACAGAAGCCGTTAAAGGGAATCCCCATTGTTAGAAGCCGCTACCAAACAGCGAATAGTGAAGAAATAGCAGTTATTTGCATTTGTAATTATTTCTATATTGCGTAGAATCGTGAGAGTGCTGCAAGTATTTGCGATTACGAATATCAAGCATCGAATAAATTCAATAATTAGTCTAAACCCTGTGTCTGTAGTCATTAACGTATGACAATATTATAAACCGTCCGAAGCAGGCAGATATAAGTAACGGCCACCTGTCTAACATTTATTCATCAGAGAATGGGCCCGAAAACAACAGTGTAACGGAAGGCAAAGATGCATTAATTGTATTTGTATCAATTAAATGAACTAATTTAAATATTAATATAAAATGGAAAAATAACTGACAGGACAGGGCTACTTGCAGTTTGTACATAAAATGGTTGTGGGCTTCGTGATGGTTACTCGACTTCAGGCTGAAGCAGGCATCGCCATGTCAGTACCTAGTCTGAGGGTCACCTAACCCAGAAGAGCTGCAGGTGGCTCTGACTTGGACGGTAAAGAGGCTGGAGTATGCAACCGACTGTACATCTTGATCTGCGTGTATTGCTAACATTAAGAATGCTGGACACCATACGTTGTCCCCGCTATGCGTCATGACACTTCTGTTCAAATTAGTACAAGAACAACTTTACTTTCAGCAGTGCATCAGATCTAGGACCTATTTATAAACTTGCTTACATGATATGATGTGATAAATATGTCTGGATAGCAACGTTCTGCCAAATTTGGACAGTAAAAAATATATTACTTACTTACTTACTCATGGAGCTGAGCCCTTGTCGAGAAGCCGCCAATTCTGCAGCTACTCAAGAATTTCCCAGCATTTTACGGAACCTGAAGGTTCATTACCGTGTTCACAAGAGCCCTCCACTGGTCCATATCCTGAGCCAGATCTATCCAATCCATCCCATCCCATCCTATCTCTCTAAAATACTTTTTAATATTGTCCACCCACCTATGCCTTGGTCTTCACAGTGGTCTCTTTCCTTCTGGTTTTCCCACCAATATCCTACATGAATTCCTCTTCTCCCCCATTCGTGCTACACGCCCTGCCCAAAATTTATTATGAAAGGATGAATATATAAACTCTCGAAGTGGTTTTCAAATTTGTGGTATTTTTAGGGGAGGGAGAGCGGTATGTATGACTTCAGTAACTGGATTATGTAGCATCGAATGAATGATAAATTGGAAAGGACGTGAAAGGAGCGTTCGTGGTCTAACTGGAGTGCTGTCCAAGTATTTGTCTGGATGGAAAAGGAAAATACAGGGACAAATCTCAGATTTACAGATATCCCGGTACAGATTCAAGCCAGAAATTTCCCACATCCGTGTCTTGAGTGTCATTGTTACGTCAGACCGTTAGGTGCATAAGATTTTAAAATGAGTCTGTGATTAGACAAATGGATAAAACACGCGAGAAACTGAAGTCTATAATATAGTTGAAAAAAAAGAGTAAATATAAGTAGAGATGGAAAGGTTATGTTGAGAACAGGGAGAAAACAGGCAGCAGAAGATACCTTGCAACTGTAAACCTAAGAGTAAACGCAGGAGGAGCCCCAAGGAAATGCTGTAAAGAGATTACTACATATGCAATGAAGAAAATTCCATGTAGATATTACTTGCTATCACAGGTGGAGGAGCGTACACAGCTCTATAAATCTAACGGGGCAACAAATGAAAATAAATCCAAACAGATGTTAAAAAGAATTCTGAGGCAAGAGGAAGAGCGGTACTAATGTTAAGGTCTTTATTCTGAGTCTGGTCAAATGCCAGGTCAAAAGGTGAAACCAAGCTGAAAGGGGTGAGGGGTTGACGGCGTGCTGACTGTCGGACTTGTTATCATACTTTAGGAGCATTGGCAGAATGGTGATATATTGGGAATTCAAGGAAGAGAAACCTTCCTTTTCATTAACCCCAAATCCATGTCGTTTAAATCATTATACAGGATAGCGTACAAAGGGACTCTGTGATTGTAATGGTTAATAGGTAAGGATTTAGAAGGAAGCGTTCGTGGCCTATTTCTGATAGTCGTATACAGTGACTAGTAGAATCGCAACAAATATACGTGGTAAAGTTTCGAACCTGGTACCTCTATAAATTTTCTCTACATCGAATTGTTCGTCGTCCACGAATTTAACCCGGGCCTCTTCTGATGAAAAACATGAAGTTCGTCAATTTCCTAAGAAAATATCATCCGGGAGTCAAATGCATGAACACACTATTGAGATAAGAAAACCCTTGCAGATATGTAGGGGAAGCCCCGGGAGCAGAGTCCTTCCTTAGCTGGTCAATAATTACTGTGCCTTTTATGGAGCTCGAAAGTTCATTCCCTTGTTCATAAAATCTGTCACTGGGTCTTACCCTAGCCAAATGAATCCAATCAGTGAACAAATAATATTAACAATTTTAGGTTGATAATTATACATGTGATTGAAGGAAAAGGCTCCAATTGCAAAGATGTCGAGATCATTAATCGCCGCGTTGGCAGCGCAGGCGCACCGAGCAGAAGGACAGTGTATATTAGAGGGACAAACACCAAACTATGAGAAGTCCCTAAGATTACTGGGAAGAACATGAAGGCAAATAATAATAATCATCATCATAATCTTCATCCTGTGACAGGCCTTGGAGGCTATTCATGATATGCTTCAAGCCGTGCACAAAAATTGTTTGTCTTTCATCTGTGTTTATATGTTCAATTAATGATTACCGTGAGAGGGTCGAAACATACACTGTATATGATGCTTTAATAATAATAATGCATTAAGGCTCTTTATTTACAAATTGTAGTATAAAGCAGTAGGGATACAAATGTATGAAAACAAACAAGCGAACTATACCGACAGAGCTACCGCCGCTTGTCGGCGAAGTTAGTGCCAACTTTAACGGATTGAGGGTGTCGCGTGGTCAGCGCAACGAATCACCATGGCCGTTAATTTTTGTTCTCTAGACCGAATGTAAATATATAAATTAAGAAGAACATTTAACATAAACAGAACACAAAACTCAGTTATGAGTAACTGTGTTGCTATGTGTTCATTTTCATAACATAATAATTTCTTACGTTGAGGAGTTGTTAGCCTCACGTCCAACACCCAAGCTGGAGGGCCACGCCTTGTCGGCTGTCCGCGACTGCTTATTCAATATATTCACAGCTTCCCTCAAAAACTGGAGGGCGTCTCCTCCATTCGCAACCTGAGGACGCGCCGTGCCGTGGTGACAATGACCCACTTAATATGGTATGGATTGGATAGATCTGGCTCAGGATAGGGGCCTGTGCATGGCTCTTGTGAACATGGTGATGAAGCTTCGGCTTCCATAAAATGCTGGGAAATTCTTAAGTAGCTGCAGAATTGGCGGCTCCTCCAGAAGGGCTCAGCTCCATCAGTAAGTAAGTAAGTAGGTAAGTGTTACTATGTACTCATGATTGTGCTGTGTCTTATCAATGAATTATACAAATTTTAATATAGATGCGGCAATAAGAAATTGAACCAAGGAAGGAAAATTATGACACTCTCGATACTAACGTACTGATGTGAAAACTGGCAATAAATATGACTGAAAGAAGAATGAAGCAGCAGAAATTACATTTCCAGCATTGCTTCTAGACATAGTCTTCACAACAACAACAACAACAAAAACAGATTACTCACAAAAGATCAATATTTAACCTGCAATAAAGGATCGCTAGAACATACAACTAAACAGGACACATTGGATACCTCAAACACACAAGCTGAGCAGTCACAGAGGCGCGAGAGTCCTAGAAAACAAATCAAATTCCTAGAAAATGTTTGAGGATTCCTACTGAGTTGGAACGACACTTTGTACTTCACTGTGATCCACGTACATTTAGACGTAAAACTTGTCGAAGCGCGAGCTGGCCGAATACTGAGTTATGGTTCCGCTGCGAGTGCAGATGTTTGTTGTCATTAGATGGCTCTGGCATTTCGATATACAGGGTGATTCACATTTTAGATTACACTACTTGAGGTACAGGATTTTGCTGCTTGAGGTGTTTTGCTTCTAATCGAAGTTTTTCTTTACACGAAGCGCACATGAACTCTATTAGAAACTGACAACATTTATTTCTGAGACATTGGTGCAGAAAGAAGAATATGTTCATATTCCACAAACACAATGAAAAGAAGACCATCTAAAGTTTCTACAATAATTCATAAATGTCAGTTCATCATGCGTCTTAAGTAATTTCTTCCAGACTGAATTAAGATATAAAACTCAATTCAGAACGTAAACGGTTTATCCTGGAATATCGATACAAGTTTGAGTCCTGCAATTGTATTTTTCCCAATTGTTCTGAATATCAGAGGTAATATAAAACGGAAGGGAAAAGGACAAGGGAAGAAATGTGTTCTTTTATCTGAGTGGTCTATACAACTTAAACAATGCATACAGCTTTGATATTTGGTACAGGACGCGGGAGATATCTGACAAAAATATTTACCTTGTTAAAAAGTGGAACGGAAGAAAGTTTTCTCTCGCACCAGTTTAATAAGACGTAAGTGAATTTCTATTCCCATAAAATACGGTACAGAAAACTTTGAAAGTAAGTATATAAGAAAGTTATTTTCTAAAAATCGAGTAGAGAAGGGAGGAGAAACAATTTTCATTTTGAATCAGACAAGAAGGAAAACACTGACTAATTTATGTAACAAAAATCGAATGCCTCAAACACATGTTCAAGAGATAGTCGTCTTCCGAACTATTAGAAAAAATCAATGTGCCTATAATATTACATTTTATCTCAGTGTTCCATAAGGATAGGGAAATTACTGAATTTGAAATACAGAACATTACCTCCAAAATGTATTTACAAAAATTTATTTCCAAACTGTGCGTTCATCATCATGGTCCTAAGAGGAAATTGAAGTTAAAAAAGAACAGTCGGTTTATGTTTGAGTGAGTGAGTGAAGTCACAAATATGCAACACGATAAATAAAATAATTTCTTTGGATGCATCAAAACGCTTTAAATTTAAGGGATGATTTCTGTCGTATAACTGTCGATACGTTGCATATTTTCGTATACATCGCGAGTAAACTGAACACTGCTAATTTTTGGGTGTTCAGTGAAGATGACGAGTTATGGAACGACAGAACTGCACTGATATATTCATATTGCGAATGAAATTAATGCCTGATAAAACTCAAGAAATTCGTGTCATTCAGTTCACTTAATTTTATTACATTGACTCGAAGATAACATAATTATCAAGTTCTTAATTTCTGTTCTTTACAAGAATTTTTTAAAATGATTAAATCTAGAAGGATTTGGATTCCATCACTCTAATAATATTTGATGAAACTTCGGAAATACGAAGCTCTTGATTATACAGTATTCCTTCCTTCTGTTATTCCCTACTCTCAGCTCCAAATTTCTCCCTCTGCATCCGCCTGTCAGTCGCCCACAATCTGTGACTTCTCCGTAGGAGGATGGACAAAGTTTCACCCCCACACAACATAAAATAAATCTATAGAGAAACCCTCACTGGTGGTGGCTTTTGTAAGATGATGAAATAAACTTCAGTAAGCCTGTAAGTTTTGAGGTTTTCACGGCGATGACAATGAAGAAAGTTGTCTTCTGGGTTTAGGCACCGTGTATTCTTCGTTTTGGCCGACGTTTCGGAGGAACGTAGCGCCTCCATCTTCAGAGCAGTTGAATAGCTGCGGAGAGCAGTAGCTGTGACGAGAGCAGTAGCTGTGACAGCTACTGCTCTCCGCAGCTATTCCACTGCTCTGAAGATGGAGGCGGTACGTTCCTCCGAAACGTCGGCCAAAACGAAGAATACACGGTGCCTAAACCCAGAAGACAACTTTCTTCAGTAAGCCTGTTTAAACTTAATTCATCTCTCGGTCCATAGACAAAATAGTGAAAACTTACAATAATAATTATGAACGTTCGTGTTGCGAAAGTTTAAACTTTCAAATATTGAAAACGATTTGTCAGCTGTCTAAAAATATATTTATCTCTTGCGAACGTAATTGGGCAGTTTCCTTCCTGATTTATTACGTCTGAGTCTTGCGTTGGTTAGCGGCAATGAAGAATATAAAATTTGTATGGCACCAAAAATTGAGAGGTGATTTTGAAAATTAAATAGGAAAAGGTTTGGAAGTAGGCGACTGAGGTTTATTTCAAAGAAAATCGCCTGAAATAAAAGAGACCATACCTTCGATGAGATTTCAAGGACCATAACTCGAACATAACGCCACTGCCTCACAAGCAGAATTTCCTCTGCGGGTTCTATTCTTGTGTCTGTAGTTTTCTAGTTTCTTAGCTATTCAATCTCCTAGATCCATACCAAGTTCGTTCCCGTTTCCACTTGGCGGAACACGCAAAACATAGTTCAGCACTTGAGGGAACACTACATCATATAGGATATGTAAAGTTTCATTTGTATTTACGAGACATACATAAGTATGGTTATATATGTACTAGGCAGGTAGCTTTATATATGTATGGGAGCATGTATCCTTATATATATATTTGTGAATGACACTAATTTTACTATTTAAATTTCTTTATGTTCTTTCTGATCTAAGTAAATCTTTTAATACCTTTTACTTTCATGAGATAAAGTAAGAAATTAAAATAGTTTTGGAGGAAGTAATACAAGAAAGAGTGACAGACAAATAAATGTTAAAATTAAACAAGTTAGGAAGTGCGCGCCTAGAAACTTAATTATGGTGATTTCGTTAAATTTTGTTTAATTATTTAAAAGACTGCAAGATTCCTGGAAGGACTACACTAGATGTAAAATATGCATTTAACTTTGTCTAGAACTCTCGTTCGCTATTATATCTCCTCCTATGTACATTTTGTGAGTTACGTATAAGACAACTTGCAAAAACAAACGTAGGTCTTTATATATATGGTTTCTTGGTTTTTTCTTCCAAATTTTAACTGAAACTGACATATGTTGATAAATACTAGTAACATTCTCCACCATCTGATTTCATGAAAATTCATTTTGGGGTTTTCTTGTTGCTATATGCTCACAGCTAGAAAGACAGATTTGAAAAATCTACTCATGACAGGCATTTCCTTTTGCGAATGCGCTAAAAATGTATGCTTATATTCCAAACCAAAGCGTAGCATATAACAAACATTATTAAAAATCCATCAAATGTGGAAAATATAATAAATAGATTTTTTTAATTAAATTAGCAGTAATTTATTACATTCTAACAGTTGTTTCAGTATCGCTGAAACAAAATTTGTAATAAGTAGCAGCACCAGAGAGACCTATCGAACCATAAAACAAGGGTTAAATATGATGTTTAAGGTATTACAGAAAATTAAGTGAACAGGTATTATACATATAGAATTATTTCATAATATCACCATATACTAAACTAAAGCCATTCCGTACCCTTAAAAACAAACTGAGAATTAGCTAGTCTCTCAGCTGATTATAGGAGCCCGTAAAACGTAGTCGGTACCGCGACTGGCTACGGGCTGAACGACCGAGGAGTCGGAGTTCAGGTCCCGGTAGGATCAATAATTTTCTCTTATCCATGTCGTCCAGACCTGCTCTGGGGCCCACACAGCCTCCGATCTAATGGGTGACGGGGAATATTTCCCCGGGGGTAAAGCGGCTGGGGCGTGAAGCTCACGACTCACCTTGAACCAGCGCCGACCTCAAGAAAACGTGAATTTATATATCTACTTCCCCATACGCCTTAATGGTAATGTGCTTAATTAATTAAGCACAGGCACAACTTAACCTTAACCTAAGTTGATCATAGTGACATAATGTACTCGTTACATCAGAAAAAAATGATGTAAATTAATATAAATAAATATTTCAGCAGTGTTGTGTCACTTTTGCTCGCATATTATAATCCAGTGTCTAGCCCCACGCATCGCCAAGTCTTAATATCCTAGAAATTAACGCGATAAAAACGCACCAAGGTGAGGACGAGTTGAGATTTTTTCAAGGGAAAGAGAGAAGGTTAAAAGATAGCAAAGCCTCATATTCCGCAACGCTCTTTAACAATTACAACATTAATGGGATAAAAACACAGCAGTATACAAAAATGTTCTGTCGGAAGGGAAAAAGAATTACATTTTCAGCACCAAAAGGTTAATGAAACGATGCATCTCTTTCGCACGGCCCTTGGGAATCTGTGTTCTACGTTACTATGGCAACGTACTCTGTTTTTGTTCTGGTGTTCTATTCTTCATGAAGGTGTTGTAGTTTTTATGGTTCCGAAGAAATATAATCCAGTCTTTCGAGCCCAATTAGCGAAACGGATGTATCCGACATCAGAATAATTACTGATTCAAATAAGAAATGGTAAAGCTATCCCTGTGACAGGCCGTGGAGGCCCATAGAGTAGTGAGAGGTCGAGGTCCCCACATTTTCTAGACAATCGGCTCACAGATGGCGGCCTTATGCGCCGGCTGCCTCTTACCTTCAGGAATATTCCTGGTACTCATTTCTGTTAGAGGCTGAATGAACGCCAGGGCCATACTGCGGCTGAAATGATTAGATCAATTGAAAAAATCCACTTCATCGGGATACTATCTCGCGACCTTTCGGTTTGTAGCATAGTGCCTCAACCAACTACGGTACCGAGTGCCCCCTTTACTGATTCAAGTACAGACATAAATTATTCTCTAAAAGACAGTTAAAGTGACCGATTAATTATTCTAGTATGTGTTAATTTTTGAGTGTTTAATATTACACTAACATTCTGATATTTGACATGGGAAGTTTCGGAAGCTGACTCAAGTGACTTCTTCAGGCACTGGAAAACAGTAGTCTTGACAATGAACAACCTTGAACGCAGTATCGTTACAACTCAAATCCACGTCAAAGATATATATAGGCCCTAAGATGGCAAGAGACGGTCGCAGTAGTTGCGCGGTGCGGTCTGAGGCACGAACTGTCTTCGCTCGCTCGGACGCTGGGATCGTAGGTTCGATTTAAACTCAAGGCATGGATGTTTGGTGTGTGTGTGCGCGTTTATTCTGTGTTTGTGTTGGTCTGAACGACGTAGAGAAGAGAAAGTTCTTGGCCTTACCGGGACTCGAACTCCAACCGACTGGCTATGCCGGTTCCCCTTAATACGAAATAATGCCCAAGAATTTTAATGGATGGACTGAGAAAAATCGCGAAAACCCTCAACCAGGATTGTCGGTGTTCAGGCCTGCTTTGAATTTGTCGCCTTTTGAATAGAGATGTACAGCGGTAACGCTACACTAACCCGCTCGACATCTTATTTTCGTACAAAGGACAATAAATAATACGCATATTATAAAAATTTACATTTTAGGAGACAGGTTTTTTTCGAGAACTATGAATATATAACTACATCCAAGATAAAATAATTTACAGTTCTATGTAGTGTGATATCATCATCATCATCATCATCCTTGTCATTATCTTCAAGAATTAGGCAATACTTGGTCTGTTTTCTCCTCTTGAAATATTTGTTGGTACTTACCTGTTGACTGTGGGCACCTTATGCTTCCTCTTGAATTGTAAGTTAAAATTATCTTCAGAATTCGCCTGTCTGCCATTGGTATAACGTGGCAATATGATGACTATAGCATGAATAGTCTTCCAACAATAGATCTTTATCTGCAACAAATGAAAATCAAAGTTATTCATTTGCCAGATCATAAGGAAATAAATCCTAAAAGAAATGTTTAGTTCCTATCAATGGAATACTCCCTTCCGAAGCTCGTTAATATATTTCGATGTCCTAGACTCGCCTCATTATATTTACGCCCGATTTACTCCCATGAAGGAATGCCACAAGGATGGAGAATATCTGGTTGTGTGTGGTCTTGTTTCCGCTTACAGGTAATCGGTTATATAGCCTTGTATCCGAACGGCAAGAAACAGATGTCTGTACACGTACAAGTTTCAGATAATCTTCAAAGAGTTTCGGTAAAATATTATGAAAATCATATTAATAATTATAGCTGAAATCAGAATTTATTAATATGCCAGTAGTAGATTCATTGCAGAAATCTTAGTAAATGAAAAGTGCAGTCACCAAGAGCTTATGTTTTATAATTTTAATTTGCATAATTTTGGACACGAAAAATATTTTATTTTTTTCCATTGGCACTACAGCCCCAGTGGGCCTAGGCCTACCTCCATGAACTTCTCCGTTCACTTCGATTTTTCTAGATCTCAGACATACGGTAGGACTCCTTGGGCGGGTGATCAGCTCGTCGCAAGGCCTCTACCTGTACACAAACATCCATGCCCTGAGTGGGATTCGAACCCACGATCCCGGCTTCCGAGCGAGCGAAGACAGTGCATGCCTTAGACCGCTCGGCTACCGTGACCGGCCGAAAAATATTTAGCAATATATTATTATTATTATTATTATAATTATAATTATTCGTGGCTTTGTATAATGGTCAGCGTGTAGTGTAGGCTTATTTGCAATGTGACACTCTGAACCAAATGTGTGAAGAACATTTTATTGAATTCTAGATGTAAGGAAAGACAAAAGAGCTGGAAATTAATAGGAAATAAAACTAAATTATCACTGCTTATTAACAGTGTATTGCATTGCGATTTTTATCAGAGCTATGTGGATCATTTACTAAGAAACGTTTATCTATAAGCACATAACTGTATAAACAGAAATCTATCTTTCTCTTGCTTTATTACAAACTTGACATCGCCTATTGGCTAGGCCCTCACTCCCTCAATATCTCTGAAGCATGATGCAGTTCAGTCTCTTCTGGCATATATTTGACTTTTCAGTATCAACATTTTATATTTTCAAAAAACTGGACACATAATTTTTAATATAAAAATAAAAACAAAGTAAAGAATTTCTACTTAGAATAATTATAACATTAAATGTTTAAACCAGAGATATTCAGGTTTATGTTGTTCCAATGTAAGAAGATTTCACTGTGTAAGTGTATCAAGCTTCTTAGGTGTCCTCAACAAATTGGCTTTTATGGGTGCTCAATGTTTAAGATTTAAACGGGGTTATTATTCTTGCTTGTAAAGCCTGAGCTATTTACTTTTATGGATACGCGATATCTGGTCGTTATGCAAAAATTAACATCGAACTCGATGCTTGGTTATCAAAAGAAAAGTCTGGCTTCAGACATGTTGCGAGGGTTCCATAAATAAACTACATTTTTACCTGTAGGTCCGTCTAAGTGGTGAAGGTTCATATATTCAAGACACATTAAACGACGTTGTATCATGATAATACAGTAGGTTATATAGACCCTTGCGTGATAGGAAATGCCAGTGAGTAGGGAGTACACAAAGGTTTTTAAAAGAGAAGATATTTTCTATTTCAAGACGCCATTTCGGCAATATTTTCAACAAAATGATTACAACCAACAAACAGTCTACCTCATAGGAGTATCGAGGGATTTAAGCCTTATGAGGCTTCTATAAAATACAAAGAAATTTTATATATATATAATCTGATCTTAACACCTGTTTTAAATACCTTTCAGAAGAATCTCTTATCAACCCGCAGTCCCCTCTCTTCCATATGGAAATAATCGCATAATCATTCTCGTCAATGATGAATATTTACAATGAACTTCACGTATTTCGTCTTCCTATTAATTTAACCATCTTTCTGAACTACACAATTCATACAGTGACAAATAGGAGATAATCCATCCATACCGATCACCGTGCCCGACTTTGGACCGGGAATTCTGATTAAGGTCTTCTTTGTTTTTCTTTTTCTGAGTCCACCAGGATATGCGTGGATAGTATTGTTGCTAGTGGGGTTTGACTAAGTTCCTTGTACTGCGGCCACTTTTGGTCTATTGTACCAGCCCCAGACGATAGGTGAGGGTGATTGTGGAGCAATTAGTGGAAGGAAGATTGGCAGGGGAAACCGAAGTACTCGGACAAAAACCTGCCCCAGCGCCACTTTGACCACCACAAATCCCACTTGACCAGACCCGGGATAGAACCCGGGCCGCCGTGCGTGGATAGTAACTGAAAGAGACCTTTACCATTTTGTTCCAGTTCTTCGCCTATCAACATTGATAATTTAAATGAACTTTCGGAATGCCTCAGTCGAACGGTTGGCACTCCTATTTCGTGAGATATGTTTCGAAATTTGGCTAGGAAACCGGGTAAGAGAAACTGGCGGTTTCCGTGACTTTCCTTCATTCTTGCAGATATATATTTGTGAAATATCTTAATGGGTAGAGACGCTTCCATCCCAACCATTTTAAATTCGTAACTCACCATTACTCCGCCACTGAAAATTAAACCACTTCGCTAAGCAAACTGATTCAGTCATCTGTATTGTCACGTGTATGAGTGATTATAGACGAGGTTTGGTTTGGTAATTAGATTTACTGAACACTTACAGATCATAATTACAAGTAACTATGGTGTTACCGCTATTTCACATAATTTTCAATTCACTACAGCACGCAATAAATCTTCTCAGTCTTTTGCGTTTTCAAAAGTCTGTGACTGGTGACGGTGACGGACCGCAACAATGTCCTCTGCTTCCGTGCTCACGTTCTTACTGGTTGACGACTCTTCCAGAACTAACACATGGCTCCAAATATAACATCTCGGCACGGATCTCACAGAAAACATCGCTTTTCTGTTGCTGTTCATTTATTGTTTAGCGGTCCTCGCAGAAAACACCAATACTGAGTTGCTTTTTGAGGTCCACTGCCTAACAATGGCCCTTGTAAAGTCTCCTATCTTGCGGTCGTCTCCTAGCAACTGGTCTACATGCCACACTATTCTATTTTATTTATACTACTGCCAATACAAGCTTTAAACGCATTCCACATAACAACCACTANTAACATAAGATCCCTCATTTGCCTCTATCTGAAAAAGCAATTATTTAGATTGTCATTGGGCCCCTCCTGTATGATTCCTGAACTGAATATAGCCTGTACCCTCCCTCATATCCAGCAGAAAAATAATCTGCATATAAAACGAAGAAGAAATTCCAAAGAAGATTATGTAGGTCGTGCAAGTATTGTAGTGTAAGTGGAGAAATAGGAGGCAGAACATGCAAAGTATTCTAAGGTGAAAATTCCAGCAGAGGAATACAGGGTAATGGTAAATGAACTTCTTGCTTTTAAGGTTTAATATCGCATTCAATATAAAAAGACAGTCAAGTATTCAACAACATATATAGCTTTTTTACATTAAAAATTTAGGCCCTGAAAAATATTACTGAAACGTAATTAATTTAAACGAAGAAATCTTCCTACCTTATTTCAGTCCTCAGTTTCATTTGTTTTGAATGCTATGTTCCCTAGTCGATGAACAGAAATAAGTGGACCACTAACTTTCTAGCCTCCAAACACTTCAAATCTCACACAATCTGTTTCTCTCATATAAAAACTGATGGTGTAGCACTGGCTACGACAAATCGTATTTTAAAGTTCTGTGAGTACAATGACGTTGCCTATAGTGCCGATGGTTCAGGGCAAGTTACTGAACCAAGAACCTCGTTGGCTGAATCGGTAATGCTTCTGACCTGAATAAAGTAGATGCTTAGTTCGTCTTCCCTAAGTTTTCATACTCTTCCTTGGTCACTGCCGGCAGTCCCTGAGGCAGATAATGCTAGGTCACGATTGTTTCCTTACAAGTATTTTCCAATTCACTATTATCCTAACGGCCACCTCTGTGATCTAGTGGTCAGAGTTCGATTACTGGCGCTACCAGATTTTCTGAAAAGTAGTGGGTCCGCAAAGGGGTCCACTCAGCCTTGTGACGATAATTGAGAAGCTAATTGAATGGAAAAGTAGCGGCTCTGGTCTATAAAACAGAGATTAACGGTCATAGGAATCCGTTGCCCTGACCACGCGACACCCTCTGTCTGCAGAATTTGGCACTAACTTCGTCGACACGCGGAGGTCACTCGATTGGAATAGTTAGCTTGCGGACTAAAAGTCACGGAGTTCTGCTATTATCCTATCATCCCACGCTATATAATTAGAAATACTGATAGAGTAGTAAAATAAATCTTAAAAAATAACCAGTATATGAAATGAAACAGAACACTGTTTGGATATCTAATTCCGAGAGTCTCTCAACGTTTTATGGAAATAATTGCTCTGGTCTCACTTGTATTCGAGGAATTAGTTAATTTCAAGCGGACACCGTCACAATGCCTGCGCCTGGCACGCAGTCAGACTGTCTGCAACACGTCGACAATGCGTGAAGAATCTCTGAAGAACAAACAAAAATAAACTCGTGAAAAAAACTGAACGAGACATTAAATTAACTTTAAGCCTAAATACAGATTGCGTGATACATTTTAACAACCATTTTGGGTTTCCACTAAGGTAACTACGATTAGGAACTTATTTATCTTCCCAACTTTATGTGAACAAGGTACGAAAAGAAATTCATCTGTTGGGCCCTTCGGTATAACTACTCTGAAACAGAAATTAAGCATAGAAATTATGTTTGGTAGTATGTGAAATGTGACCGCCTCTGTGGCCTAGTGTTCAGAGTTCCCGGCTACAGATCCAGAGGTCCGTCTTCGATTCCCGGCGCTACCAGATTTTCTGAGAAGTAGTGGGTCTGAAACTGGGTCCACTCAGCCTCGTGAGGATAACTGAGGAGCTATTTCAAGGAAATAGCGGCTCTCGTCTAGAAAACTGAGATTAACGGCCGTGGTGATCAGTTTCGCTGACCACGTGACACCCTCTATCGGCAACAATTGGCACTAACTTCGACGACAAGCGGAGGTCGCTCGATAGGTATAGTTCGCTTGCAGACTACAGGCCACATTGTAGGTTTGTTTGGAATATGTAAAAAGTATCTACTCTGTTTAGAGTCTTCGTACATTATATGTACACACACACAAATTATAATTCTATGTACTTGATCTCGGAATAGAGCTTTTGGCTAAACCTTAAAACTGGTGAGTTTGTTTTCGATGACCCTGTATATTATAATCTTATATTACTTTTAACATGCAAATGATTCCATTCTCCTATGTGCTGGGTGTGCAACTACAATGAGGAAGGGGAAGATGTCCCTCAAGGGCTCAAAAGCTTTATTCCTCCATTTCTTGCCTCTATTTCCAAGTCGCTGTGATCTATAAGGTACTGACTCATATCATGGCGTAAGTGAAGGGCTAAAACCCGCAAACTAACACGCAGATTCCCGTGTTGAGATATGACCAAATATCTGCTTCTTGATTCATGTAACGAAAATTTCAACTCAGGGTATGTAGTCTCGAATGGTTGGATGATTAATGAAAAGATCATATCAAAGGAACTGCGGTATAGGGCCGCGCCATAGCTCAAGCAGTTAGTTTCTGGCTTCCCACCTCGGCGGCCCGGGTTCTATCCCGGGTCTGGTCAAGTGGGATTTGTGGTGGACAAAGTGGCTCTGGGACGGGTTTTCCCCGAGTACTTCGGTTTCCCCTGCCAATCTTCATTCCACCAATTGCTCCACAATCACCCTATCCTATCATCTGGGGCTGGTACAATAGGCCAGAAGTGGCCGCAGTACAAGGGACTTAGTCCCAACCTACTAGCAATAAAAAATACTATGGTATCATAATTTGAGTTATCATTTCGGCATTCACCTGGACGGTCTGAATAAAACCATGAAAAACCTAAAGTCAACTAACCTCTATACCGAGAATTTAATCCGGGACCTCCCGGTAAGGAACAGGAGTGTTAAACATTCGTCTACGACGATCGGTGACAAGTAGCTATCTATCTACCTACCTACCTACCTACCTACGTACCTACCTACCTACCTACCACTCGGCGCTACAGCCCTGGGTGAGCCTTGGCCTCCTCTACAACCAGTGCGTGCTGCCATAGGAATGGACCCACGCATGATGACCCGAGGCCTGTTGTTAGGTTTCTGAACAAAATTCTTTTTACAGGATGAAGTTGTTAGCCTCATGCCCAACCCCCAAACTGGAGGATCAGGGTAGCTCTCTTAGTCTGGACTCTACCCTTTAACCTTCCCGGCATGGGTGACCCTACCGGTAGTTAAACTCCTGCCGGTATAGCTCACCAGGTCACAGAGTCACGCAAGCCCCAGCACTATGGCAAAGTGGAGACATCTTTGAGGGGAAGCTGCTATGTAGTTAGACAATTTGTATTACAGATTTTTTTATACAGGTCGATTGATGAAAAGGCTCTGATTTCTTCTTTGCTCTCGCAGTGTCTCCTTTTCCAGTTCTTGCCTGCTCTTTCCTCTGGTCTTGATGGCTTCCGGTACCTGATTCAACCGCCTTTTTCTGTGTCAACTGTAGGAAATGGCATCGTAGAATCGGGTATGGTGAAAAATCGAGACCTGTGCTGTAGTTACCTAAACTAACTTCATGGAGCTGAGCCCGTCTTTAGAAGCCGCCAGTTGTGAGTTAATCAAGGACTTCCAAATATTTTATGGAAGCTGAAAGTTCATTACCGCGTACATAAAAGCCATCCATTGATAACTATCCTAAGCTAGATCAATCCAGTCCGTACGGCCCCATTCTACTTCTCTAAGATCCATTTTAATATTATCCACCCACCTACGTCATGTTCTTCATAGTGGTCTCTTTCCTTCTGGCTGTCCTACCAATATCCTACATGCATTATTCTTCACCCCATTCGTGCTATATGCCTTGCCGATCTCACCCTCCTTGACTTGATCATTCTAATTATACTTGGAGAAGAGTACAAGTTATGAAGCTCCTCATTATGCAGTTTTCTCCAACCTCCTGCCACTTCATCTCTCTTCGTTCCAAATATTCTCCTCAACATCCTGTTCTCAGACACGCTCATCCTATGTTCCTCCATTAATAGGAATATCTCTTTCAAATTTAAGATTGCAGTTTTAAACTCAAAAGGGCTAGGATCAGGTACCAATGGCTCAGATGTATGTATGTGTATATCTGCTTTAGATAACTGACTCTGTATGCATTCAGTAAGTGACAGTAGTTCCTCCACCTATTCAAGATGTTGTGGGATTCTGCAAGCAGATCATCATTCTCATTTTTCACCAAGTTACTTCTAGGTTGGTAAACCCCCTTGAAGTCATTTATTCCTCTATACAGGTCGCTAGTGTTCTTGTTCTTACTGTTAGTGACAAGCTCAACTGGAATGTAGCAGTAGTTAGTAATGTTACCAATTATTTTATACCAGTCAATGTCAACTGCAGAATAATGATTCTCGAATAGAAACTAATGAGGACAAAACCCATATACATCTCAGGGACACTTTCAAATTATCTGCATTAATTTACATTTCTTGTAGCATGGATAATTTAGTCAGTATAGCGATTGGCTACGAGCTGGTCGATCGAGGAATCGGAGTTCCAGTCCCAGTAGGGTTAAGAATTTTCTTTTCTCCACGTCGTCCAGACTGGCCATGGGGCCCATCCAACCTCCTATCCAATAGGTAACGGGTGAACTTTCCTCGGGGGAAAAGCGGCCGGGAAGTGAAGCTGACCACTGACCTCCAACGAGTGCCGACGTCAAGAAAACCTGGATCTATACATCCATTCCACCATACGCCTTCATAGTTTAGTACTTAATTAGTTAAACACAGAGAAATTTTTTGTATCAAACTACATGTCATCTGCCTTCATTAATTCAGTATTCCTTTTATAATTTGCAATTGGAACCTGCCTGCTCCCTTAAATCACATGATTCATCTCTTCGCTTGTTTCCAGGCCTGTATTCTAACATTTCTTTCTCGGTGGTAAAAGGAGAATGCAGAATTTTATGAGATCATAAATCATAACTCTAAATAGTCCAATTAATATTTCTGAGCAACACGTGTAAGTATGCACTATTGCCCGCAATGTGCCCAAGGGCTCAAGAGACTGCAACTTATCTTGAATTTACTTTTTTGTTTCAAAGATAATGATGTCCTTCATTAGTGTATTAAAGGCCAATTTTTTTTGGGTATGAATACATATGTTTGGTATGACGTTTCGTATAAGCAACAAGTAAGTTTGGTCTGCCAATCAAACATATGTGAAATTTCAGAAAGACTGACTGACGCCAGAGGGACTGACATTAAAGAAGTAAATATGTCACACTGACGTTTATATGAGGAAAATCAAACTCAAATAAAATGACAATTAAATTTTAATTATTTTAAGAAAAGCAAAATGATACTGAAAATAAGACGTGAAGTACTGAATATTTGACTGCAGGTGAAAAAACGCGTTTTATATATAAAAAAATACTTTTGAGGGCTTAGAAATTATGTGTCTCCTTTTGGACTGCATTTCAGTGTAGTAGTTATTAAACCAGATCCTTAAGAATATTAAGGAGGTCCTTGATTTCAATTTCGGAGCGAACATCGTTTGTCCTGACTGAAAATCTTTGGCGTGTTTTGTTCAGTTCTTTCACACATATGCTAAGACCAAAACCTCAAAATATGTCCTGACAGTTTTCTTCCACAATTTTTGCATTTCGTCATTCAAAATAATACCACCATTCACCGTCCTGCAACATAAGCATCTTAAACAACTGAAAATGTAATCAGTCATTTATCGGGAAATTTGAGCGCGCTGTTCCTGTTTGTATGCGGCACGCGATAGCGTAGTTCGTTGAGGCACTATGCTAAAAGACGGAAGGTCGCTGGTTTGATTCCCAATGACATCACTGGACTCTTCATTTGACCTAATCCTTCCAGCCACACTATGGCCCTGGTGTGTACTTAGCCTCTAACAGAAATGAGTGCCAGGGATCTACCTGGAGGGTATAAGTCACAATACATATCCTCTGAAGCACAAAGAAAAGATTTACAACTTTCCGGAGGCAACTCCGTTTGTGAGTTCTTTAGCTAGTCAAGTAATGTTCTTACTGTTCAGTTTTTTTTCCATACCAAATTATTCTTCGTAATGACAGTTTCAAGTTAGGTAGTACAGAGTATAGAGTGCGATGGCGTTATATAATTTGTCACCAAGTTAACTATGAAGGGAGTATAAAAAGACTAATAATTTGCGATGCCCTTTACATGAAAGCTAAAGCCAGTAGGCATCACAACTAGGAAGGAAGATGTCCATTAAGACTAAATAAGGCGATGTGCGTGCCCATCCATAATGAGATATTCTACCTCACTCCCTCAGTTCACCCCTTTCACAGTCTCCTTGATGCTGCAGCACAAAATGATTAATCGGTTTATCCAGCTCATAGTTGGCCCATGTTTCTGTCCACACTCAGCCGGCACATTTCACAAGCAAAACTTTGAAGATGTGCTGGTATTATAGATATGGGCAAAGCAGGCAAGAGGGGCTTAAGGATTCGCACGAACAAGTACAGGATCTCAGATAAGGAAATTATATTGTTTATACAGTTGCTTTATGTGGCTCCGAAACTTGGTCTCTCGCTCTGAAGGAAGAATAGAGGATAATCAGGGGTGTCAAATCGTTACAAGGGGTCAAATTTGACACAGACTAAGAGTTCATTCATGCCGGTCACGGTAGCCGAGCGGTCTAAGGCATGCACTGTCTTCGCTCGCTCGGAAGCCGGGATCGTGGGTTCGAATCCTACCCAGGGCATGGATGTTTGTGTGCGTTTTTCTGTGTTTGTCTACAGGTAGAAGGCCTTGCGACAAGCTGATTACTCGCCCAAGGAGTCCTACCGTATGTGTAAGATCTAGAAAAACCGAAGTGAACGGAGTTCATGGAGGTAGGCCTAGGCCCACTGGGGCTGTAGTGCCAAGGAAAAAAAAAAGAGTTCATTCATCCCCAGTGGTTTAAAATTGTCCCGCACTTTAACACCTGAATAAACCTAGGTTCTAGTGGGGAGCACCCTGCTTGTTCCAGGCTTCGGTCGTTTTGCAGATTTGAAATGATAAGTCAGAAATTTTCAACTCTCCTCTTCATGCAAGAAAAAAATCGCTACCGTTTAATTACTTTATGTTATTCTAAAATCTAGCTTACCAAAAGCAGCCTATTTTTAAAATGCAAAAGTGAAGTTGGCCGGTCACGGCAGCCGAGCGGTCTGAGGCATGTATTGTCTCCGCTCTCTCGGAAGCTGGGATCGTGGGTTCGAATCCCACATAAGGCATGGATGTTTGGTATGTGTATGTGTTAGGTGGTTCCCTTGTCACCACGGCATGGCGCGTCCTCAGGTTGCAGATGCTGAAGGTGCACTCCAGGTATGGAAGCTGCGAATATAATATATAACTACACAACATTACACTCGCTGGTACTATTACTATTTCCGCTTCAGATGACGTACTTCCGGCATATTATTATCGTCAATCAGATGTCTATAGCTCAACTATATGGTAGAGTCTAAAAGCTTCTGACGATGGTGTACAACACCAGGAATTCCTGTGTTTTCGGACTTTCTCCATCGGCAAGTATTCTAAAGGTAGAAAACACGACGTTTCGGAAGCTGCATCTGTTTCCGTCCTCAGGTGAGGGGTGACACCTACTTAGTTAGGTCCCTTAAAAGAGTTAATCTCTGGGTATCCAGTGACTGAGGTTAGCTCACAAGCATCCATCAACCCCCCACCCCCAGGTATGTGATAGCTTCTATCAAATTGCATATTGACGCATCCCCGACTTCTAAGATTCAGGAATTCTTCCTTAAACAGGCACCACGGTGATAGCGGACTAAGGAATTGAATCTTGGAATTGCTTGTACGCCGATCGCAAATCACTTCGACTGAAATACTGCCGTCATATAAATTAATAAACAACGAAATTAGGGTCTAAAGGCAGGAAGAATTATTTCGTTTCCCTGAAGTACAGTATATGGATCACCATAACGAAAGTCTTGTCCATAGTTTCCTTCAGAAAGGCCGCGCCATAGCTCAAGCGGTTAGTCGCTGGCTTCCCAACGAGGCGGCCCGGGTTCAAACCCAGGTCTGCTCAAGTGGGATTTGTGGTGGATAAAGTGGCGCTGGGGTAGGTTTTGTCCGAGTACTTCGGTTTCCCCTACCAATCTTCATTCCACCAAATTCTCCATCATCATAATCACCCAGGGCAGGCCACAATAGGCCAATCATTGGCCGCCGTACCGAGTGGACCCAACTGGACTCCACCACCACTAAGCGAAATTTCCTTCAGAAAACAAATGAAACCCGAACTAACATTATCGTGGACACCATAAGCGTTATGTGTCACTGTCTCCAGTACCTGTTGAGCTACAAGTAGCAGATTTCTGTATAGAACACATGGACCACTGGATGCTGCGGCCGAGTAGTCCATCATCTCGCGCCCCAACCCTCCCCAAGAGCAGCTCACCCTCACAACTTAGTTACTGCCTATATTTCAAGTTGTATAACTCCCCTGATGATAGTGGTTCCATCTCCTTAGTCCGTCCAAGGAAGACGAATGTATAGTGACCCTAATTACTAATTACACCTAATTGCATTTCAGTTAATTATTGTGGTAGGTGAATACTGTTGAAGCTATTCTGCAAGATTCTGAATAGAGGTACAGGAACGTACAAAGAATATGAAGCCTGGAAACGGCCAAATATGAACTGGGTAATGAATTATTTAATTCATAGTTTACTCTATACAGCGTGAGAGCTTGAAGTGAGCACTTTATATTTGTCGGAATATTTAATAAGAAAGCTTAACGGAAAATGAAATTGCACTAAGTACAACACTGTTCTCTTACAATATATTTAATTGCAATATAACAATATTATTTAGCGCCTGCTAAAAATTTCTTCTACTTCCTCTTCTATACTTTCCCAAACTTGGAGCATAGGGCATCTGTGAAACGCTTTGTTTCACTTCATTTTCTTAATCTTAGACAGTCGGTAGGACTCCTTGGACGGGGGATCAGCCCGTTGCAAGGGCACTACCTAATATAAACACAGAATAAACGAAAACAGACATCGATGCCTCTAGTGGGATTCGAACCCAGGATTCCAATGTTCTAGCGGGGGGAAGACTATCATGCGTTAGATGGCACGGCCACTGATCGGCTGCTGAAATTTTCCAGGATAAAAATAAATAGACTGGAAGTCTCTGTGCGCTCTGTACATTGATATCTATCCCAATTTCGTATTCCGCAGATCTTGAATTCGAATCTCTGTCAGGAAACAGGTTATTCTGAATAAAGTTTTGTTGTTACCTTCAGTATTTAAAATATTAGGATAACACCGTTAAATAGACAATGACTGCTTCTGTCCACGTCATTTTAATTCAATATTAACAGACATGTTTCCATTTGACGCAATAAAAGCACTGCAGTTGAAAACGCGTGTATAAATAACCCAGTGATCAATAAAAGATGAACGACGGGTTCAGAGGTTTCTAGGAGAAGGCGTCCGTGCATAGTTCAATATCTCATCTACAATTTGCTTATACGAAGCCTAGAAAACCTAAGGAGGTCTAAACTAGGATCGACAACGGAGCAGCCCCAGAACCGGGCCAAGAATTTCATGAATATAGACCACAAATCTGGAGTATTTCTTAGAACATAATATTAAAATGGAGGTAAGATAATGAGGTTTTGGGAATGTGAACTGAATGAGAATTTCAGGAATGAATGACTGTATAAGGGGTGGGCCTTCTTTGCCTTTGCACCGCGACCACAGTGATCTATTGTACCTCCTCTTCTGATTATCCCCTCAGCAATCCTGTGCTTCGAATGAATATCTTGTGTCAATTTTAGTGGTAAAAATTGTGAAGCTTAAAGTAGGCCACGACCAGTTCCTTAAGGAATAAATGCTGATAAATAAAAACCGCACAACTTCGAGAAACTGGGCCATATTAGAAAATAAAATAATTTATAAAATTTTAGTCATCTGCCTCATGGGCGAAATCAGAATTTCAGAAGCATAATTACGACTCGAAACGTAAAAAATGATCTAAATGGAACTTATCTAACACCAATTTTCCTCTTCAGTTCCTTTCTACATAAAAAAAATATTTTAAGCCTGAGATTTGATAGAAATGTCATTTGGTAGCCTATCATCTTTAAGATCGTCATATGACAAGAGCTACTTCTCCAAAGAAGAAAGTAACTTCCCATAAAGTACTTCATCTCACCCCCCCCCCAGCGCGACGTTTTAGGGAAACAGAATTCACATTCTGCTTTCGATCCACATAAACTTAAAAATCTCCCCAATGAAACAACACCTTACCCCACAATCGTCTAGTACCTCCCTTCGCTTCTATCTTTCTGCCATTTTATGTCCCTTCACGACACACCCCATCATCGACAGAGGGACATAGAGAATATCTAACTCACCCTCTTCACAACCTCCCCTAAGGTTTTCGAAATTTCAAGTGTGAGTCTCTTTCTATTTGCTCTAGTTATGCAAGGGTAAAAATATACAGCATGGCCCAATATTTCGAGACTTTAAGCTTATTCTGTATGAAACTGACACAGAACTTTGCATAGTTATCAAATTAAGTAGGGCTATTGAACTAATTTTTAATCGATTAATTGGTCGATTATTCAGCAAATTAATCCGTTCAAACAATTAGAGTATGCACACAATAATTCGCATTCTATTGGAAACAGGAGGCATGCCAACCCTCCATATTTATAAAACGCTAATCCACTGCATTACACAAACAAGCCAAGCCACGTGTTTGCATTACGCTTTCCAGCAAAATGCTTCGATTATTTGCCTTTGATTATTAACCCCTCCTTTCAGACTACATCAGCGTCAAGTCATATTTCAAATCGGAGGCATGGAAACGCGTTTCGGAAAAGAAGCTTTTCATCAGAGATTCTCGCACCAGGTGCCGCAACCCCCTCTTGGTAAGCAAGGCCTCTTCAGGCCTGCCTCGGGAAAGCATACAATTTGACCTGCTGACATACCCACTTCTGTCCTTCATTTCAACCAGTGTAAATTCAAATGATCTGAAAGTTATAAGACACAATTCGAATAGTTCCCATTTTCGTCATATTTGTAGCTCTTAAAATAAAAATATGGCTTCAGGTAGTACAAGTACACTCTATATGATTGTTTGTGATCTACTGTCAAACTAAACCTCACATATACAACTTATCATCATCATCATCATCATCAGTAATCTGTCAAGACGAGAGGTCCACAGTCTCTTCCAAAACTATTCCTCCACTTAATGCGATCTAGAGCTTTCTTCTTCAAATGACAGTATCCTCTTTTGTCCCCAAGGTCATCCAGCATCTTCTTACGTCTTCTTCCTCGTCTTCTTGTCACTTCTATCCGCCCATCTATCTTTCCTTCGATAGCTTCTTTTAGNTAGAAGGCATTTTCTGCGTAAAACATGACCAATCCAATTAGCCTTCCGTTTTCTTATTTCGTGTAGGATATTCCTCTGCTCACTGACTCTAATTAACACTTCTTCATTTCTCACATAATCGGTCCAACTGATCTTCTCCATCCTTCATACAACTTATATACAAAAAAAAATTAAATTTCACATACCTAGCTGCAATATTCCGTTAGTTATTACAGCCCATTACCAATTTTACACAGGACGGTCCCCATTGTGTGAAGAATATTTGATAATTTGTTCTTTTGTCTTTGGTGTTGACTTCACATTTTGTATGTATATTTTTGTATTTTAATATTATGGCGCCCATCACAATTATTTATTGTTGCGTATAGATCTGTTGCTAAGAGGTGACTCCAATTATCGCCCGTTGTCAGGTAATGCCCACACGCAACAACAGAGGAAGTGTCACGATACGTGGCGCGTACTGCCGTTGCTATGTAGCTGCCGAAGCATATGCGTGGGCGGTGACGTCACACAAAATAGAAGAGTTGATGCAGGACGCGACCTAGTGTGTCCTATAGTTATTTGTGAAGTGCGTAGAACGGTGAGAGCATAATCTGTAATTGTAGTTATGAGTGGTAAGAGTTCAATAAATCCTATTACCAAACCAAACCCCGTTTATGGTCGCTCTTATCAAGTGACAATATTTTCAGTAAGTTATAAACAAGTCTGGAGTTTATTTCATAAAATGGAAGAAACACAATATTGAAACATCCTATACAAAAAGATCACGCGTCAGGACAAGGCAGATAGACAGGCAAAGTTGAAGAGAGATGAGGTAAGTAGATCTGGGGTGGGGGTGGGGGTGAATATCCCCTAAGATAATCGTGACTTGTGATACGACCTCGCGAAAATAACAAAAAGTTGATGACTTCATGCAAGAAGAAGTAGGTGGAAGGACGGCACGAAGCGGCATTGGAAATTCTCCGGTGTCAGCAAAGTTTTCGAGCGAAAGTTAGAGAAGGGGGGGGGGGAGATGGAAGTGGAGGCTTGCAGCTGTATTGCAATGTATATACTGTCGTATTTTCATTCTCTTTACCACCCACTCACCATACGCTAAAGATCGGTAATATACTTGAAGCAGGGCAGCCACTACCGAAGAATTCATAAGCCAAATTATACTATACATGGGTACAATGCACAAGCGTTGTACAGATAAGGAAGCAGCTCCTAAATTTGTACTATTTTATACCAATCTTATTTTAACGAGGACGATTCTGTTTTGACGAACTAGGCTCTGCCGACAGAGTCACGACTATGTAGTCATTACGTTCTGTGAAATAAATTCTATTACTTAATTCCAAAAGAATTTATGTATGGTTGTATACCCACTACATCTGGTATGGATGAAATATCACTACGTAATTCCAGAATAATGTAGTTTCGGCTATAAGGGCCTTCACGCTGCATCTGTGATTTATGGTTTTTTAATGAAGCTCTTAGTATCTCATACTATATATATACGGCTCTACGGTCCGTTTGTTGGACCTTTGTCGCTTATTAAGTTTCGTAATATTTTTTACACAGTCGGTAGAAATCCTTGGATGGGAGATCAGCCTGTCTCAAGGCCTCTACCTACTCACAGAACAACACAAACAAACGCAGACATCCATGCCGTGAGTGGAATTCGAACCCACGATCCCAGTGTTGGAGCGGGGGAAGACAGTTCATGCCTTAGACCGTGCGGCCACTGTGATCGGCACTCAGACGATAAGGACCCGAAAAAGAAGATAACTTGATGAATTTGAGAGGATGAGGAACGAGTCTGTAGCCTAAAATGTGGTAATATTCCGACATGTTCGTACAGGGACTGAGGGAAGATCGAGAAGTCTGGATAATCCGTGCCCCGCCCGAATTTCGAACCGGGAACCTGCCGGTTTAAAGTCGGAACGTTATCAATTAAACCACCTTGCTCCTGTGAACATTTCTAATAGACCCCCAACCAGCCTACTAAACGAATTTACTAATTTCACTCAATAGTTAGAGGTTAAATATGTGGACGCCCATGCTGTGCATTTCATGTCGTGCAAATGTAAGAATGTGACTACAATAATTCTCTGGTATCAAAGCCTGGTTATACCAAAGCTAAGCCACTTTTTGCAATCTTCCACACTAAGAACCAATTTCATTAAAAATATTTTTTCAAATAATTGGACTTACAGTCTTAGAAGAAAAGCATACTACCGCTTCTGTATAGCTTTTCATAAGATATAAATTTTCAGCACAAAATCAACACCCATAGCCCTATCAAAGTTTAGTCAGGTTCATACGAACTGAAAGGCCAGCTGCCATAAATCTGTACGCAGCTTTCAGTTTAGAATCTCTTATCTTACAGAATCCCATCTAAAAACAAAGTTCAAATATATGAAATAATCAATTTAATTTACTTTCTGTTAATGTAAAGCTTTACGAGTATCTGTCACCCCAAGAGAAAACACACATAGAGGGTATTTTGAGATCTTGGTGCTGAGGAGGATATTAGGGCATGCAGTAAACAACAGGAGGTTGGAGTAAATTGCACAGCAAAATACTACCTAATCGGTACTTTTCATCAAATAACATTATAGAAATAAAATAAGAAGACTGAAATGGACGGAACATGTAGTATGCTTGGGGCAGATGGGAAATTTATAAAAAAAATTAAAAGCCGAATGGAAGGGACCACGCAGGACGTCTAGAAGTAGATGGGAAAAGAACACGGAAAATAATCTCGAAGGTACAGATTCATCTGGTTCAGCACAAGGTTCAGTACTCAGCTATTTTTACGGTAAAGATCACTCGAATTCCATGTAAACAGCGGCCATTACTAGGCAACAGTCTTGGCTGTCCACCGGTAGGCTTAGGCCTATATTTTGCACCTCCTCTATAAAACCAAAGGCTTTTTCGAAGTACTGTTTTACATTTTCGTGCACAGAGTCTGAGGCCAGTAGCGGCAATTACGTGATGCTGCAGAAGCTGCTGCGAGCATATATCTTACGTCACAACTCTGGGACTCAGAGGGTTGTCGCTGGAGGGCAGCACTGTGTCCTCGCAGAACACTTTGCACACTCCATCTTTATGACACCAGTACTGGTATTAATCTAAAACACTAGCGAGTTGCGTCCTATTTAATTTTACATTTCTCTGTAACAGGCAGCAATTCACATCGCTTGTGTAATGAACTTACCAGCTGAAGGGATGCACATGAACTAAACGACCGCCTTCTAACCGCTCGTGTTCCGCTTGTGACACCAACTGCCACGTATAAGTGACTAAATATGGTGTTTAGATCGCTAGTTGGATTTACTGAAAGCTGATGATTAGTAACTTCTAGCAGATCTCACACTGACTCAGCTGCACAGTCTATACATCAGTAAAACACGCTCTAACTGAAACCAAACACCTGAGAGTAACGGAAATGCTCACACACTAACAGGTTCAGATCCAGTAAACTGCTGCTGGCCCTCACCATTACGGTCGTCCTTGATTTTGGGCCTTGTCGGGACCTATGACTAATTTTTTTTTTTGTTCCAAGAATTTTTAAGTGTTTAATTACTCGAAGCGACAACTCGATGCCTTCGCAAAAAGACACTTTTGAAATGTGTAATCCAAAATGGACGGCATATTTTCCTTTTAATTACATGCTATAGTAACAAGAGATAATAATTTTAACTAACATTTTATGATCTAGGCCGCGCCATAGCTCAAGCGGTTAGTCGCTGGTTTCACACCGCGGCGGCCCGGGTTCGATTCCGAGTCTGGTCAAGTGGGATTTGTGGTGGACAAAGTGGCGCTGGGGCAGGTTTTCTCAGAGTACTTCGGTTTCCTCTGCCAATCTTCATTCCACCAATTGCTCCACAATCACCCTCACCTATCATCTGGGTCTGGTACAATAGGCCAGAAGTGGCCGCAGGTCAAGGGACTTAATCCCACCCCACTAGCAATAAAAAAGACATTTTATGATTTGTTTCAAAAAGAGTCCAGGTCTACAGCAAGACATTGTAGAATGCTAACCTGTTTTCAAATCTTTTTGTTATATTATTGCTACAAAATAGTCCATCGGTGCAGAATTTGACTGTATGGAGATTGAACACGAGACAATCAATGAAAGAGACGAACGATGCTGGCAAGAGACGGCGGGGGAAGAAAAACAAACGCAGCTCGCTGCGTGATGCTCTTTTTTCTCTGCTTTTATCAACAGTAGAGCATCGAGCAGCGAGATTTTCACCGCGTTCAAGTGACTATCATTTTATCTGCTTTTCTACTGTACTTTCAACTTATAACATGCAGACCTATGTAGAATTTTTTATTTTCATCATTATTTTTATATCTTCAAAATAATAATAAAAGGGTTTGTTCACAAGATCCAGTAAAAGGCTTGATTTTCATTCCCTCTTGCTCCCATTGTGTCTTCATTGTGTGCTAGAGCATGGAACTAATTATTACAGCCAATTAAATAGCATACAGGATGATACCACAAGTGTCAAAAATTTTTGAAGGGAAGAAGGGGAGGACTGGAGGGGTATAATGAATGGATGTTCACCAAGTGCTCATATTTCATCCGCTGCATAACATAGATAGTTGATGGATGAGAGTGCAGATTAATTTTTAACCACGTTCCTACTGTTTTCCCTGTTTTATGATACTGTATATGTCACAAGCCAGTTATATAGTGATGCTGGTAATTTAAACCTTTAAGCTTTGTTCCTCATTTTTGTGTTACTGTAATTATAAAATCCGATACCATGACACTCTAATCTAGATGTAACCTCCAATAAGTGGAAAAATATATGTTATTTTGCTTTGTATGCACGGTTATTTGGAAACTTCATCATAAAGGAATTACTGGATATGTTTTAGTAAATACATTTTCATTACTGAAGAATGCGTAACACAGAAATGTGACACACTGTCCCGTTACTAAACACATTTTATGCAAATTATCTTCTTCCTCTTCAGAATCTATACTACCATGTCAGGTCAGCTTCAGTTCTGATCCCAGATTCTGATGACGTATTTTTACGTCATGGAAGGATTTTCAAGTTTTATAAAACTCACATAAAAAGCGTAATGTATCATTTATTGGCGACATTAAGATACTGTGACATGACGACTGAAAGCTGCAATATGCCCATCTGCTGGGCGGGGCTTATCTGAGCACGTTCCCGTGGCAACACGAAAGGCGCCGCTGCTGCGCGGTAATTATTAGAACTCGTTTCCACAGCAACGAATACGACTGAAGAAGCAATGCATTGCATAGAGGGTCACGTCGATTCCTAAGCAACGCATACAGAAACGTTTCCGTTCACACGGCAACGAACTTCCAAAGCACAGTAACAGTGAAGAATGCGGTAACTCTACTTTGAAGGAGATGATCTCCATACGGTTCGACCAGAACCTACCTCAGGGAGAGAACTGACAAATAGATGACACAATACGTCAGAAGATAGAAATCGGAATAAGTCAAAAGTGAACTCTTTATTTTATGTGGTATAATTACAGTAGCCTTTAGTGTTATCATTGTGCGTAGTTACGAAGTATTGCAGTTACAGCGTTGCGTTACAACTAATTGTAATTCCGCCTGGCGAATATCCAGTAAATCGATTCATCTAATCTGGAACTCATTAATTACTTGTCTCGTTATCAGGATATTTCGACTCTGCTGATATTAATTTCGTCGCCACATAAAACCGACTCCATTTTCAGTCTCCTTCATCCGTCGAATTCTCATACAATCCAAAATCCAGACATGGTCTTCTTCATTCACTCTCTTCTTATCAACTTATTTTTCCGCACATTTCTATGGAGGCATAATATTTCTTGTGAAGGTCGATGAATATCTCATGATGTCAGCAGACTGTAGAAGGGATTTTCTTTGACAATATAAAACATATAACACATTAAGAACAGAACACTCCTTTCTAATAAGAGGCCTAATGCGTATTGTAAATACAAAATACACTATCAGTGCTAGGACTAGAATAGTATTCATAGCTTTTATATTGGCAACATTGCTGGCTATATACTTATTCTGACACCTCCCTCTTAAGTTACCATTAAAATGTCAAATAACTACTTGCTTTTTAGATATCATCATCAAAAGGGCTAAGTCCTATAATTGAGTTAAATTAGGCTACATATAAAAAAAAGGAACTACAAAGACCATAGTTGCGAGAAGAATGTGGATCAATTTCTGTGCATTGTATCAGAACATACAAATAGAAAATATAGCACTTGTCACATATATAAAATAATGTATTTACATTCATGCACGCATGCGTATAAAATGAGATACATGACCTCTCAAAGAGGAGAAACACAATATTGGGGGTGGGGAAGGTGAAATGAAATGGGGAGTTGATTTGGTTTTCGAACACAGGGGTCACTAAATTGACTCTGAAAACTATTTGTATTTTAACAGCGAAGGATGCAGTTCATACCGGACTCGTGGGTCGTTTGATGTTTTCCTGGTTGTGTATTCGGACTTCATGTGAATGGATGAGGTTCTGTATAATGTATGCAATCAGTTGGGTATTTGCATGCCAGGACCTCCGCCAGTAACTCGGGGCTTATCTATTGAAGTCATCAACAAAGTGCGATCATGCGCAGGGGTTTTCGACGCTGACTAACGTTTTGATTGGACGGATTCAAAGGTTTTTATTAGCTACTTGCATGCAAGAATGATACAGTGTGCAGTGTTCATAATTCTTATTGTGCCCACAGAAACTACTGAATTTCAAGTAAGCGCAACAAGAAATGCGGGCAAAGAATGAAAACTGAATATCCTAAAATTGCTATGTAAAATATAATAAGATAATATAACCCAGAGAATGATCATTTATATTCGAAGTTTTTGAAGTTTTCTAATAAATTTATACAAGTCTGGGAAGCTCAAGCTGGTTTATCGCTCATGGATTTCTTAGACCCTGAAGATGGAGGCGATACGTTCCTCCGAAACGTCATTTACAAAATATGTACACGGCGCCACATCCCAGAAGACGGCATTCATCAAAGTCACCGACCTCTTTCCATGTCTTTTTCATTTCATTATTCACCATCCACCTTACCATTGGATATTGGACACTGCGTCCAGAGTGAATCACACGTGATTTTGTGTGAGACACTAGTCAAAGCTAGCGACTGTCTGGTTAAATAAAAATAAATTAGCTTATTTTCCTCAATTTATACGTAAAGCTAAGATTATGGTATTGTCTTCTCTGCGTGTCTGTTAAGCAGCGATAAATCTTTGAACTAAGACAGGAAGTACCACTTCCGTGTCTTTTCATTTCCTGCTCTTAAAAATTTTAACACCGATCACAGAGGCTCGCAGTCTAGGGTATGAACTGTGTTCGTCAGCTTGAAAACTGTGATCGTGGGTTCGAATCCCACTCAAGGCATGGACTTCTGTTTGTAATTATTCTGTATTTATTTATTTTACTATATTCATTAATTTATTATTTATTTATTATTTGCATTTATTTATTATTGTATTTAATTATTTATTTATTTTGTGTACAGGTAGCGGCCTTGCGACGTGCTGATCCCCCGTTCAAGGAGTCCTACCGACTGTTTGATATTAAGAAACTGAAGTGAAACAAAGCGTTTCACAGATGTTCTAAGCTCCACTTGGGAGCAAGAAGAATAGAAGAAGAAGAAGAAGAAGAAGAAGGATGAGGAGGAGAGCAAGAGCAAGAATACATATACCTACACTGGCATTATAACCCGAAGGTTCTACACCAATAACACTGAAGTCCGAAATTGCATAATTTATTTACATTCATTTCTCCTCGTCACAAACTGTCTCTCTAAAATCCAAATTAATACAGCTTCCTATCTCCTTCTCAGTCTTCCAAGAGACTGTTTTCTAAGAATGTTTCACACCCATACAGAACCTCAGGCAAAAATCTATATATTGCAATTTTTATGTTTTTGGACATCAGACGAGAAGACAAAAGATTCTGGGCTGAATGGTAGCAAGCATTACCCGAGTTCAATCTCCTCTTAATTTCCTCCTGAATCAGGTTTCGATTTGTTATCGTCGTTCCCAAATATCTGAACTGTGCCACATTTTCAAAACATCTGCTTCCTATCTTTATATCATGATTTTCCCCTGCATTTTGGTGACGAGACAGCAACATATACTTAGTTTTCTCTGTGTTTACTTCTAGACCAACCTCCTGACCTGCGTCAATTAAAGTTTGTGTGATTTTCTTTATGGTATCTACATTATCACCCAGTAGATTCACATCATCGGCGTAGACCAACAGCTGATGTGTCCCGTTTAGTTTCAGTCTCACCTGGTTTCCCTGGACCTTCCTAATGGCATATTATAAAGCAAAGTTGAAAAAGGAGTGGCGATAAAGCATCTCCTTGTCTTAGACCATTCTGGATAGAAAATTTGTCAGACAAATATTTACCTATACGGAATACCGTAGTTCCTATATTGAATATTATTGCCTTCTGGTATGAGGAGTTTTGTAGATAGAAACTTATGTTTCGAAGGAACTTGCTGCATGCAACTTCAGGTCAGGCTAATCCGGCGCGGTGCTCTATACCAAAGTACCTGACATCACAAGACAGCAGGCTTCATAGCCACGACTGTGAGAAAATCAAATTTAACGTAGAATCCTTCGTCGAGTAAAGGAGAAAACACCATATGTGACGTCTGCATGGATTCTTTTATTTATAGTTTACTAAGAAACTATATTTCAATCAAAATATTCATGTAATACCGAAGTGGAAAGTAATCTTAATTGTGAATAACTTATGGAGACGATTCAAAGTGTTCCCGCAATTCTGTGCATTCATCTTTCACTTCGACACTCTTATGTTAATAACATCTCCAGAAGTATAATGCAAGTTACCCTCAGATGGAGGGACAGACTGACAAGTTTCGTATTAATTTTTAATCATCAATCTGCTTTACAAATGCATAAAACACAAACGCAGAATAGCGTGTGTGTCCAACCATCCCAACTTGAAATCTGGTGCCAAACCTCCATATATTTCGAAATTCAGCCCGAAACGGTCAGTTTGTACTCGCATCGCTATGCTCCTAGGGAAAGGGCCACTGGTTTAGATTGAACAGGAATTTAGTATTATGGCGAAGGAAATCATCCCTGCCTCCGATGTGTGTTGTAACTTCAACCGTTCAGCCCTCAGAGTCACTTTGCTTGAACATCCCGGTTCATCATATTTGCAGCAATAAATTCGTATGTCTCACCCCTTTCCTTATGTCCTGTCTACAGCGTTCGGTGTGTTTCATAAAGTTACTCTTCGTCGCCCAACAAACAATAAATGAGCGAAATCATGAGAGTAAAGCGATGAACTTGGTATTTACAAGATGCATCATCGTCGCCATGATCCTGTACAACAAAATGTTATGCGACGTTACAATTCCTTCTTTTACTATTTGAATTAAACGGTAAGCAATACATTTCTCTTTCACGAGATTCATTTTGTAACAGAGCTTTTAGAAACAGGGATTCAGCCTCCAGGCTGTGCAAGTTCCGTGTAACTGGGTTCAACATCAGCTCTAACACAGGACTGTCGGACCCGGACAAATGCTGGTCATTCGATGTCGTACTCACTTCCTGCATATCCTGTTGAAGGATGTTAGAACCGGCTTCTCTGCGACGAACCCCGAGGAAAATTCACCGACTATAAATACGTTTGGATTAAATGGTGGCATTTCAGCTGCCATAAACCCAGATGTAATCATTGATAGAGTACTTGAGTGAGGAAAGCTTGTTTTGTAATTTCTTCGTGATCGCGAAAAAGGTACGAATCCTGCCCGATCGAATTCTTAGCCGAACATTGATCAAGTTTCACAAAGAGTCAAGGTCCTCCGCGTTGAAAGAGTCTTGGTCGTCTGCAAACAAAGAGCCAACGGGTTATCACAATCCCTTATTTCAGGTTCATATAATGTTTCCCTTTTTATTATTCTAATTTCCATCTTGAACAGATTATCAAGAACTTATAGCTACTCCTCTTAGAAATCTTAAATACTGTTACAGCAGACCACAATAATGGGGTGTAAGTAGAAGAATCAATAAAATATTAAAATCATCTCAGCTTTAGTTACGTGGTTATTTCGGACACCTTTCGCCGTTTGTCCCAATGTCACGGCTTGCTCCTTTAACCTATAAATGGGCCCATACAGATGGGGGGCCAGAAGGACCATTTGGCAGAGATCATTAGCCTAAGGGAACAAAATATATTTCTATTTAATTTATGGAATAAAATAACTAAGCACGAACGTGGGAATTCCGTTTAGTTTAATCTTTAACTTACTATTTTTGGTCCTTCACTTTTTTTTTCTTTTTGCATTTTCAATAGTGTAAATCGTTTCTGTTACTGGATTTGAATTTTTCCTCTAATAAATGAAAAAAAAAATGTTTTGAAGATATTTAGTAAATATATGTATAACTACAGGGCTTTCCTTGTGGGGTGGGTTCCCCACAATTGTGACGAGCCCGGGCTCCATCTCACACCTCTAAAGTCCCGCCCATGAACCACGCTTCACACCTACGAGTACGTCACAAAGCCTCTAGTATTGTTACTTGTATGAGTGACTACAGGTGGAGTCTCGAGCTGTGACTTGTATTACTGGTCACTTATACACAGAGCACATAACTACAAGTTACAGCTCTCGCTGGTTTACACGTTCTAAAGATCGCTGTAACTGCAGCACACATAAAGTCTTCAATATCTTTAGGAGCCGGGATAGCGTAATCGGTATATAGCGACTGTGCTACGGACTGGAAGGCCGAGGTGTCGAAGTTCGAGTCCTGGTGACGGCAAGAAGTTTCTGTTCTCCATATCGTTCAGACCGACTCTGGGGTCCACCCAACCTCCTATCCAATAGGTACTGAGGGGCTCTTTACCCGGAGGTAAAGCGGCGGGGCGTGAAGCTTACTACTCACCTCCAAATAGTGCCAAGGTCAAGAAAAGGTGGATCTACACATCACTCCCCAATACGACTTCATTGCGTAGTGCTTAATTAGTTAAGCACAGGGACAAATTTATGTCTTCACTAGTCGTATCCTGGTAACGGATCTTAACCTTGTCCTCTGCTATCGTACTTACCGTCTGGCGAAAATCCCGCAACTGAACTCATTGCTTCAACTAACTCCCACGCTGGCGGCCATATCACACAAACTGAATAACTAAACTCTCAACTAACTGTCCTGATTACAAGACTCCGCACGGACCAATTGAAAACGCATTTCATGTATTGCTGCGAGCTTGCTTGTTGTGGACATTACCTAGCAAAGGCCGCTGTTTACGGAGTCAACGTTTAGCAACGGGTCTATATACGACAGTATACATTTTCCCGAGTTTATATTCGCCACAGTGTAAGTCACAAATACCCATGAAAAGAAAATTGCTTACAAATGAAAAAAAAAATCTTCCTGGAAGGCAAAAATGTCTGTTAAAGGCTTCAGAGTGTGTTCACAAAATTGCAGGCAGTGAGTTATGCATCCTGAAGGGAAGATACGTCATAGTCATGAAGGGCGCCAGATTCAAAACGACTGTTGCAACTAGAACACCTACCCCCTATATAATTTAAGTCATTTATACTCTGAGTTTGATGGTTGATTTTGTGTTGACAGGGGTGGTTATGAATATACATATAGAAATTACACTGAATTATTGAAACAAGAGAAAACAGAACGCTAACTAGCTCATCGGATAGTAATTTAGAACCTGAAAGTATGAAATGAATGATCGTCAGCTAAAAATTTACATATCGTCCTAATAATTCTGCTACCGTATGATTATTTTCAGAGTCAGCAACTTTGAATCATACAAAACGACGGGAGGTTAGTATTTTAATCACTCTTCCACTAAGTTGTATGCGAAGCTATGAATAATTGATGGAAAAGGGGAGGAAAGGTTAGGGGTAAATCATTTGACGCAAAAAAATAACGTATTGAACATGTCACACCGTGTAATCAACGTTAACGTGTGCAGCGCAAGTTTTAATATAAATATATAACACCAGATTGCACTGCTGGGACGCTTGTCGCATGATGATTGCAGTTCAAGCCAGAAAAAAAAAGAGAAACTGGAAGAAATTTTATGAATTATGCTGAAACAATGCATTTGAATTTTTGTATATGTGTTATTTTAGGCCGATTACTGTTCTAATTCTTTTTAAAACATATTGTTTTAAGATTAAATTATTCGTCATTTAATACGAATTACAAATCTCCGTGTGTGACTTCGACATTGCAAACGTTAAACTCCATACACTACATATGAGACGTCTCATTTACATGCGTTTCCCATGTTGATTTATATTTATAAACGGCCTGGGAAGGTTTGTGAATACTGTGACATGACGCCTGAAAGCCGGGGTAGTCCGTTGCTAGGCAACGGCTCGCTAACATGCGTTCTATGGAGATGCGGGTTTATGGAGAGCGACTTGGTATGGCACGCGCTTTCCATGTTAACGGAATCAACAAAAAATTCATGGATACGCGCAAGAAACGAACATTTTCCATGGATATGCCTTAGACTATAGAAGGTGCCGCTCAGAGAAGAACGATCCATTCGTGGACAGCCGTCATTCAAGCCAGTCACAGTAGAAGATGGGACCTATTCGCAAATCAGAACCAAGTTAGTCACAGCACATGGGAAGACACTTATAGTGCAGTAAGGACAGGAGCAAGTCTTAGACAGTCACTGATTGTGAGCTGTTATAATTGACTGTAATTATAAAGGCGTCAATAAACCAATCCAAAACACATTATTATTAGTCATGCAAACTCTTCATAGATGACAATACAAATACTTCATCATTCAACAGTTACAGCAATTTGTGGTCGATTGACACTTTGGATATTTAACTATGATTTTCAACTTCAGGAATAGAAGATAGCTAGAATAATTGCAAATGGTTTGGAAAATATTTGGAGGGAAGTGGCTGTTGTCTGGAGAGACTGAGGAGGAAAATGAAATAAAAGTAATCGCTATCACTCCTCGTGATATCAATAAATATAATATCAACACACAAGTTTCACGAATCAAGTAATTGTGTCTTGTATTAAAGTTCAACATACCAAAGAACTGGTACGTCACTGCCACCATACTGATAGTTTCAACATCATTAAAATCCTATATTTAAAGCACTGTTTGATCTAAAATTCAACTATCACTATGCAACATTCCGAAAATAATTTTCTGCCCTAATTATACTGCGTGTGTAAATGTTTCTGGGGCACGCGGTAGCGTAGTTGCTTAAGGTAATATACTACAAGCCGGAAGGTGGCGGATTGGATTCGCGATGAGGTCATGGGATTTTTTTTTCCGATTGAACTAATCCTTCCATCTGCACTACGGTCCTGTAGTCGACTCAGCCTCTAACGGAAATGAGTGCCAGCAATCTTTCTGGGAGGTAAAAGGAGGCCGACGCGTAAGGCTGACAACCTCACCGTCATCTGTGAGCCGAGTGTCTAGAAAATGTTTTGAGTCTCGACGTCTTAAAATCCTATGGGCCCTGATGGCCTGTTACAGTGATAGCTTTACCTTTTTATAAACGTTCCTACATTTGGAAATGTGATAATAGTAACTCTAACGCAAGGAAAGGAATTTTTGGGGTTATATCGAAACAATTTGACGGAGGTTGAATTAGTATCAGTGGACATCACGTTACGAGATGGATAACAAATTACACAATTCTCAATTTAGGTTTTATACTAGTCTTACATAACCTACATTTGAAAGCCTAAAGGAGAGAGGACGACTTAAGACGTTCCCAGAATTGCATGTCCCTTATTCTTTAATCTTGAGTGAATTTATCATCTTTTCGCTACTCGACGGGTGATATATTTTTCCTCGATTTCTGTTCTTTTTTATTTTGTATGAAAGAAGAGAAATCAGTTGCGATAAACCATGACACTAGGGTGCTAAATCCTAGCTACATGGGCAAAGCGGCCTTGCCTCGCACGAACAGTAACGCGCTGCAGCGAAAGTTTATCTTATCTGAAGTCGTGTGTGGGGCCAGCAAGGGGTGCTTCTTTCCACCGTCCTCTTGGGAGGCAGGAGGAGACGGAGGNACCGATCCTATGACACACTCGGCTGATCAAGAAATTCCCTCTTTTTTGAGTCAGGATTTTCATCCTTGTTCCTCAAATTAACCTGTTATTGGACCTATCCTGAGCCAGCTGAATACAATCCCCACTCTAATATTACTCAGGCCTATATCTGAAATCAGTTTTCACATCCTCCTCCCATCAGTACATATATGTATATTCCAATTCTACTCTTCCCTACACACATATATATGTAATATGTATATACGTATATATAAGGTACAGCTATCCCTGTAACAGGCCGTGAAGTCCCATAGGGTTCTGAGACGTCGAGGATCCAACATTTTCTCTAGACAATCAGCTCACAGATGGCGGTATGGTTGTCAGCCTTATGAGCCGGTCACTCTTTACCCCCAGGAAGATTCCTGGTACTCATTTCTGTTAGAGGCTGAGTCGACCCCATGGCCGTAGTGCGTCTGGAAGCACTAGGTCAATTTAAAAAAAAATCACCTCATCTGGACTCGAAACCGTGACCTTCCGGCTTGTAACATAGTTCCTCAACCAACTACGCTACCTCGTGCCCTAACTCTACTATCCTAGTAGTTGTCTAGATGTAACAAAAATAAAGCCTGAAAACACCATATATGATACCCCATCTTCTGACCGGGAATTGAACACAAGAACTTTCGAATTCGAAGTAATATTGCTAACCACTCGACAGAATAATTATGTATACTTCTAGTCTGTCAGCAACATAAATTAAGTATTACCACTGAAACTTACTAACACAAGGAGGTTTATATATACAGAAAATATTTGTGTTTATAACGAACAACTTCAAGGAACGCCGAATAACTGGGAACGGAAATCACGTTCCAAACTGGATCACTAATTTGTATAATTTTTAAGTTATAGTTTCTACTATCCTCACCGTATATCCTGCATCTAATGCATGAAGGAAACAGTACGTCATATGCTTCTTTCCGAATCTCTTCTCTGTATTTCATCTTGAGGAAATTTATCTCTTGCTCACTAGCCTCTACTCTTGTTTTCTTTTTTAATTCTGAAGATGTAGGCATCAGGTTCACATGAAGCATCAGTAGAAATCAAATGACACGATATCACACCCCATAAGACAGTAATATTCACCTAATAATACATACTACTGTCTTCGCTCGCTTGGAAACCGGGATCGTGGGTTCGAATCCCACTCAGGGCATGGATGTTTAGTTTGTGTGCGTTTTTCTGTGTTTGTGTACAGGTAGAGGCCTTGCGACGAGCTGATCACCCGCCCAAGGAGTCCTACCGAATGTGTAAGATCAAGAAAAACCGAAGTGAACGGAGAAGTTCATGGAGGTAGGCCTAGGCCCACTGGGGCTGTAGTGCCAAGGAAAAAAAATACATACTAATGATATAAATTCCCCTTCCCAACTAGGTCCAACAAAATTCTCCTTTCTTACACTACTTCCTTTCTCTTATTTCTGAATATCCCTCCCCCAAACACTCTGTTCTTAAAAACACTTGAAGAAAAGCAGCAAGTTTCACTAATGTATGCACTAATTTTAGAAATAAAGGGAAATATTTTAAGACTTCGCCTTTCGAAATTTTCTATACCATATCCGCTTCTACCCCTTAAAGACTTTCGAGCCGGTCACGGTAACCGCGCGATCTAAGGCAAGTACTGTCTTCGTTTGCTCGGAAGCCGGGATCGTTGTTCGAATCCCACATAAGGCATGGATATTTTATATGTGTATGTTTTCATTCTGTGTTTGTGTTGTCCTGCGCTTAGGTAGAGACCTTGAGACGAGCTCATCACTAGTCCAAGGAGTCCTACCGCCTGTAAAAGATCAACATGTAAAAACAAACCTCGACACCATAAGGTACAAGAGGAACAGATTAAGCAAGGAATTTAAGATAGGAAATGAAAGAGATTCGGGATTTTAAGGCTAAGAGGATTCAGTGGTGAGCAGAAGAAGGTGTTTTCGTCCTATACAGAGAGATGGAGGATGCTAAAGATTCGGCCACACGGAGCGCTACGTACGCTATGTTCGCTATACGAACAGAAAATTATCTCCCTCTATTGCCAATGTGACTGGCCACACAAACTTCCGTACGCTACGTACGCTATGTTCCCTATGTTAGCTGCATCGCAGAGTGTACACAGAGTACGTAGCGTACGTAGCGGACATGGCGTAGCGTTCTGTGTGGCCGAACCTTAGGCGCGTTATTTTAACTTGTGTTGTAGAACTGCAGTATTAATAGAGTTGGCACAGAAATAAACGCACAGAAATTAATTCTACCTTTCCGTCTCGCCACCAAAACGGAAGACATCATCATGACGTAAGGATGGCTAACAGATCCTTTGTAACTTTGGTAATTTCAAGCATTACGAGTAGTTGACGAGAGTAACAAGAACAAAACAAAACAAATTCTGTGGTTTTAGTCCGCAAGCGAACTATAACGACCGATCTACCGCCGCTTGTCGGCAAAGTTAGTGCCAAATTTAGAGGATAGAGAGTGTTGTGTGGTCAGCGCAACTAATCCCCACTGCCGTTAATTTCGGTTTTCTAGACCGAAGCAGCTACTTTCTTGAAATTGCTCCTCAATTATCCTCACGAGGCTGAGTGGACCCCGTTTCAGACCCACTACTTCTCAGAAAATGTGGTAGCGCCGGGAATGGAAGCCGGGCCTCTGGATCTGTAGGCAGGAGCTCTGACCACTATACCATAGAAGCGGCCATAGAAATAGTAAAGAGAAGTAGAATACGACTGTTATTGCTACCATATTTTAGGCATGATTATCGTATTAATTAAACAAAAAGTGATGAACACACCAGAATGATCACGCCGTGTTTATTTCCTGACATTTCCGAATATCACCGTTTGTTATACCGATATCATGCCAATCGAATTTTAACCAATATTCTCTTTTCTTCGTGAGATAAACCTTTCTGACTGGGGGATATTATATCGATATGGCCTTCACATTAAGCGTTCATTTTAAGTACACTCCAGAACTATCGAGTTCAACAGAACTTTGTAATAAACTGAAGTTAGGGGCGTGTGTAGAAGAGAACAGTTCCATAAGAACACAGATATCTTGGAAAGGGCGATATGTATTGGTCCCTGGACGACCAGAAGCGATTTCACCATCATTTTTCAATATTCTCAGTAAACTCCACAGTATCGCTATCTGTCATTCTCCCATGTCATATCTCTCTCTTCCCCTCGGAAACAAAAAACTTACGTCAGATAAAAATACTGGACGAATTCATCATCTTTATCCATTTATATAAAGCACTCCCTGACGTTGCTCTGATTCTATTATCCGTGAATACATTCAAATCCTTGTTCCACTCTTTATCCCTAATATTCCCACACCCATATCTAAGTACCAATCCAGGAAAGTGTATAGGAGCACGGAGTTATATCTCTATGTATTCTAGGCTTAGCCAGTAGGTGAAGATGACACTATCACGCATGCCCAGCTCTACGACATCGCAAAGATACTGCCGATAGAAATGAGACACCCGTCTGTACGAAATCCAGAAATTAGAGAAAATTATTGATTCATTTACAGAACAATTATTTTAAATGTTTTCTACTCTCCGACCGCTTCCACTAAGACATTAGGTTAAGGTCCTAAAGAATCGGTCAAAATTCTTGAATCAAACAGCTTGAAAAATATGCAAAGTTCGAGAAAACATTTAAAGACACCTACGCTTTTCTATCATTCTGTCAGTGAAACCATAAAGAAGTAAAAATTAATAATCATTCATATTTGAGATATATTGCTGTGTACAGTTTCCACTAATACAGATAAAATTTGTCCAAAAACATAAAAATTAGAATATACAAAACTATAATTTTGACTGTGGTTCTGTATGGATGTGAAACTTGGTCTCTTGTCATTAAGGGAGGAACATAGACTGAGGGTGCTGAGAAGAAATATTTGGACTGAAGATAGATGAAGTGACAGGAGGTTGGAGAAAACTGCACAATGAGGAGCTTCATAACTTGTACCCTTATCCAAGTTTAATTAGAATGATCAAGTCAAGAAGGATGAGGTTGGCAGGGCATGTAGCACGAAGAGGATAGAAGAGGAATGCATATAGGATATTGGTTGGAAAGCCAGAAAGGAAGAGACCACTGGAAAGACCAAGGCGTAGGTGGGTGGACAATATTAAAATGGATATTAGAGGGATAGGACGGAATTGGATGGATTGGATTGATCTGGTTCTGAATAGGAACCAGTTGAGGGATCTTGTGAGCACGATAATGAACCTTCGGGTTCCATAAAATTCTGGGAAATTCTTGAGTAGCTGCAGAAATGGCGGCTCCTCCAGAAGAGCTCAGTTCCATGAGAAAGTAAGCAAGTAAGTACAGATAGAAATTATGTTGAATTTGTCAGATAGGATCTCAAATATCAGCACCATTAATATGTTCATAATTATAGGGGAATTATGTTAACCGTCACACAACAAATACGTATACTCGCTTGTAATATTCTACAATTAGACTTTTTACAGCTGCTACATGTTTCGGGCGCCAAGACAATCATCAGGCAGTTATATATAGGAATACGTTTAGTTACTGAACTACCGATATGGATCCATACCAGTGCAAATTGTCGTATTGTAAACAAACATAATTTTTTTTTGCCTCAAGATGGTTTTACACTTAAAGCAGAAGACATAAGTAAGATAAAAGAAAAAATATAGAAAAGAATACACTATATAAAAATTTATAAAATGTTGAATATATTACGGAATATTGAAAATATTAAAAGTATTATTAAAATGTTTAAATATATCGCGTGGTCGTGTGGTGCTATGGGCAAACTTAGCTTGTTTCTTGTTTATTCATTCCAAGCAAAGACGCCTGACAAAATGTCGGTTAGATGACTGTTACTGGATTTTGGAAATTAGAATACCTACACCCCACCTCACCCCTTGTTGCCCTCCAAATGTGTTCTCTTCCTAACCAGTCAGCTTCCAACTTGTATCTCCCTCACTTTCGGAGTTTCCCATCCCTATTTTAATTACATTTTCTTTAATTAATATGCTAATAATAATTTTGCATAGTAATTATTGAGAGCAATCTAGCGAAACTACTCGCTTGTCGCTTTGATGTATTGGATGCTGGCTACATGGAGACACAAACGGAGGGAGACACATGCACAGTTGATACATACACTGGGAGAAATATTGCGCCTCTACGCCATGCATTCCGTAATTTCATCACTCTATGAGGCGTCTGCCGGTCACGGTAGCCGAGCGGTCTAAGGCGTGCACTGTCTTCGCTCGCTCAGAAGCCGGGATCGTGGGTTCGAATCCCACTCAGGGTATGGATGTTTGTGTGCGTTTTTCTGTGTTTGTGTACAGGTAGAGGCCTTGCGACGAGCTGATCACCCGCCCAAGGAGTCCTACCGTATGTCTAAGATCTAGAAAAACCGAAGTGAACGGAGAAGTTCATGGAGGTAGGCCTAGGCCCACTGGGGCTGTAGTGCCAAGAAAAAAAAATGAGGCGCCTACTTAAAAAATCTCAACACGCCAACCCTCTGCATGCACATCCGTGCATAATTATTTCATTTCTAGAAATGTTCACACTTTCTTAGTGTGCAGAGAGTAGAATTCGTCTCCTAACACTTCACAGCGGCATGCACAACGTGTTATAACAGTTTGCCCATCAGAATAAAAAGCAATAATTTCCCGAAACAGCACTAAAATGTTGCTCCTTTTATAGAGGAGTATTTTATTTTATGTGACGTTAAAACTGAAATTTTTATATCATGATCATCATCGTTGGTAAAACAGCACTTTTTGAGCCATAGACTTCCCTCGAAAATTCGGAAAGATTTGATACGGTTAGACTTGAAAGGATTCTGACGATGGTGTATACTGTACTTCTTTTGGCTTATTTTGGACTTCACCCATCGTCCGGTATATAAAAGACAAAAAAAAACCACGACGTTTCGGAGACTGGATCTGTCTCGGTCTTCAGGTGGATAGGGAGGGTTAAACCTACTCAGTTGGGCCCCTTAGAAAGAGCTAGTCTCATTGAGACTCATTGAAACGTCGTGGTTTTTTTTTGTCTTTTATATACCGAACGATGGGTGAAGTCCAAAATAAGCCAAAAGAAGTATAGATTTGATACGGTTTTCACTTTTTCGGATTTCGCAACAATAATTGTTTTACAGAGCAAGGTCTTCAGCGTTGTGTCCAACCCCAACCTGAAGGAATATGTCCTTGTATTTATGTCCCCCAGTGACAAGGTTATACCCCCAGGTACCGGGTTCCTTTTTCATCGGTGGAGGCATTCTAAACCACCTGCACACGTGACTTATATAACATAGATACTTCAAAACGTCCTCCTTAATTATTTCCATAGTGAAGTTTATTTAACAATAGCAAGTGCTGCGAAGAGTTTATGACGCTTAATTTTTTTTTCAATCTTTTCAATTACTATGGCGAGTTAGCAGGAAGTACCTTTTGCAAATTAATATTATAAGACTACATAAACTGACATATTTCTGAGTAGATAATGAAAAGTTCAGTCCAGTGTGACATACGAGTTTACAACACTTCAGTCCTTATTCACCTTACATGTTTCGATTCAAAAGAATCATCTTCAGAGCCGCACCACTACGATAAGGAAACACTATCACATAAGATATTTTAACAATATGCACTTTAGATATGACTAATGTTCTCTATATAAATTTTGTTATCACGGTTGGTTTTGATGTTTGTCTTAGGCATCACAATGGCGCTTCTTGAAGTGTAGATTTACTGGTTAATCTGACTGGGGTTTTCCACTGCACGCAATATTGTGTTCACTTTTCCATACAGTAGACGCCCAATATATTTAAAATTGTATTAAAATTTCCATGTAAACAATTAGTTATTATATTAAACTATCTTGAGCCGACATTGGGTCATGTTGTTTTCCTCCTGATGGTGGGAGATGTCGTTTATTTCTCTTGGTTTTATGTTCTTATTATTAGTAGTGTAGTTCACGTGCGTGCTGTGTCGTTTGTTGTCGTTTTTTAATAGTGTGACGGACCAAAATGAGACAAGTTAAATTGACATATTTCTGTTCACAACTTTTACTACCAAAGATTCCAGCCATGTTGAATTTCTCAGATATCATACCAAAGTTCTGCGTTGAAATTATTTCTATGCTAAATTTTTAACACACGAAAAATGTTTCATATATAATTTTCAAGTAATTTCATGGCACATCTGCATAAAAATTTCACCTGAGTCGTTACAATGCTCAGTTTACTATCTTGATCAAATGAAAACCGAAGTTCGTGTTGTGATATATCTTTAAAATATTGCCATAATCGAATTTGCATATCCTTCATTAGATCTAATATAAAACAACTTCTGAAGTCTTCCATTAAATGTCCCTAATAATTATGACACCTCAGAAATTTGCAAGACTGCTATGCCTATAGGAAAGACTTTAAGAATTTAAAAGTATAAAAACATGATGTTCATACCATGTCCTACGAAAATCCATCAGTTGGTCCAAGCACCTCTCAGCTGGAATCGAACTGAGGAAGTAATGAAACCATACGCCTATTTGTTTACTAGCTAAAATCTCCCTTACAGACAGTGATCTGATTCAGGCTCCGCCATTCTCGCCACGGCACGCCAACAAACCCTACTGAGGTTTCCGTCCACTGCTGCCACAGAAACACACCGTGGAGAGTTCGCAAACTTTATTGTCAGACTTCTTATAGTATGAGACCAGGGGGGCGCTAAGTAAACCACGAAAACACTGATCGCGGATTAAAATCCCACTTGATGCTCGAATTTGTGGGCACATTCTTTTGTGTCGTGTTGTCCTGTGTAGATATAAACCCTGCAATGGTCGAAGTCCTGCGAAGTGCCCACTTCCCCAATATTTTTGAAGTAATTCGGGACTGGAAAAGTCAAATGTGCCCAACGACGGATAGAGAATACGATGTTATTTTATAAATTTGAAACTGGGAGACTGACAGAACCTAATATGACCACTAACTCTACACGTATGTAATATTATGGTATAAAATAAATCGTGTCATACCACGTTCCGTACCGTGACGTTGAATAAACCTGAAAAGTAGAATTTCAAACAAAAGTCCTCTTCCCTAGACCCCCATTCAACATGTCTAATCCACCAGGCACACTGCAGTATATATTGGCTGGCGATGACCAAGCAATTTTATACTTAAATTGCCATTTCCCCGTTCTTTCAATGAAATAATTGTTCACCGAAGCAAATAATAAAATCTTTAAAACTGCGACGGAAAAATACGTGTTAAGAAGAGGAGCGATTGAATGAAAATTGTAATGTCACGATGTTAAATGATACGCAAAGATGGACGAATTTATAACATGCAATGGTTTGACATGACTTCCCTTTTTAGGTACATTCGCGTATATAATACCCACAACACATCATCACATAGTGAAAACTGTGCACTGCTCACGAGCAGAACAAAATTATAAAACCGTGTTGTTGCTTGCTTGCTTTCTGCTGCTGTCTTATTCACGTTTCCACATGAAGGCCACTAACAATAATCACTGACGTAATGTCAACAGCCGACCATGTAACTGTGTTCCCTTACAGTAATAGAAAGAGGAAAGAAATGATAGAATAAAGAAGTAAGAAAGAAAAGAAGATACAAAATATATAAAATAAAACACAAGAAGAAAATAACAGAAGAAGCAATAAGCACAGGAGGAACAAAGAATTTTGCAGGCTGAAATTTGTATGTTGTGATTCTCATCCTGTGAGCTCTAGGCGTTACTTGTTGTGTCCGATGAAGAAGAAATCAATCAAAATGAAGACAACGCTCTTCTTTTACGGACGTAAAAATATATGCGCCGAAGTCAACTCCATTTATCACACGAGGGAGTGGCAATAGACAGACAAACACACAGACACACGCGCGCACACACACACACACACACACACATAGGGTGAAGCAGAAGAGAACATGGTTTGGCCAGGGATGAGGAGGCTGATATCGGATTCAGCTGAGGCTACGTAAACAATCGATAAAGATCCAAGAGAAAACAGAGCACACAACATGTCTCCCAAACCAAGATTTGTAGAAATATTTCCAGTCATACACTCAATTATAATAATTAATTCTTATTTATATATATGTGGTAATTTAACGGCCCAAAATTTAATTGCAAAGAAAGCACGAGTAAGGAAAAGGAATGAATCACTCAAAAACAAAGTGATTTAAGTAATTTAATTAATAATAATTCCATGAACACAAATCAAAATTATCATTTAGAAATTAGAAAAGTAAAGTATATGCATTTAGACAGAATAGAATTTGTATTTTAATTATTAAGAAGTAAAATATAATGACGGACACAATTATAGTTACAAATATATTAATATATAATAATAGCAATAATAATAATAGGAAGAAGTTTAGTTCACTCCACGATCCTCAAACGTAGATTCTAATAGTTTCGAGGGAGATCGAAAAATTATCTTGAAGAATTCCGAAATTTCTTTCGAGCATTCTCTCAGAGGATTTAAGAAACAGAATAAACTTTCTATCATTTAACACGGTATAGCGACTGGCTACGAGCTGGTCGACCGAGGGGGCGGAGTTCGAGTCCCGGTAGGGTCAAGAATTTACAGGGATAGCTTTACTTTTTTACTTTTTACTATAGAGGAAGATGCTATGCTTTTCAAGACAACTGTCAGGTCTTCGTCACACAGAAGTATGCACTCTGTCGAATATTCCTGGTTTCACTTGAATTTCACGAGAGGCCTCTCTAAGTCATTGATCGTCACTGAATAACCCAAAGTCTTTTAATTGTCCCCACAGCCAAAAATCCAGAGGATTGTGTAGGCCAGTTGAATTGCCCTCCGTGTCCTATCCAATTCTCGCCGAAAGTCTGGTTCAGGTGGTGTCTGACAACGCAGAGAAAATGAGGTGGCAGCCCTTTCATGCACGAACCTCGTGTACTGCCGTTGATGAAGATGCATAAGTTCCAAGAGTAGTGGTGAATCATTCGCCAAGAGACGGTCGTACACTCCGCCTGTTTGTCTGCTGGGTAAGACAACTGACCCTAAGAGCCGATCACCTAAAGTGCTTACCAAGAAACTGACTTCTTCATATATCAGTAGGCATTGATTTCTGGACATATTTTGACCTCAAAATTATTGCTCATTTAAATAAGTATCATACCCCCTTAAAGCTTGTAACTCTATTTTAAGGTAAATATAAATAAACCTGCAATTATGAATAATAAATAGTAACTATACAGAATTACTAAAAACGGTGGTAAATGTGATAAATTGTCGTAATAATAATCACTTGTACCGTTAATTATGAATAATTATCTAGGATTATACATAACCTTACTTTCTTACTTACTTACTTACTCACTCATGGAGCTGAGCCCTTCTGGAGGAGCTGCCAATTCTGCAGCTACTCAAGAATTTCCCAGCATTTTAAGAAACCCGAAGATTTATTACCGTGTTCACAAGAACCTTCACTGGTCCCTATTCTGAGCCACATCAGTCCAATCCATACCGTTCCATCAATCTCCCTAAGATCCATTTTAATATTACCCAACCACCTACGCCTTGGTCTTCCGAGTGGCCTCTTTCCCTCTGGCTTCCCCACCAATATCGTGTACGTATTCCTCGTCTCCCCCATTCGTGCTATATGCCCTGCCCAGCTCATCCTCCTTGACTTGATCATGACCACCAACGTAATTGGTAACTTACTTACTTACTCATGGAGCTGAGCCCTTCTGAAGAAGCCGCCAATTCTGCAGCTACTCAAGAATTTCCCAGCATTTTGTAAGAACCCGAAGGATATTGGTGGGAAAGCCACAAGGAAAGAGACCATAGGGAAGACCAAGGCGTAGGTGGGTGGACAATATTAGAATGGATCTTAGAGAGATAGGATGGGATGGTATGGATTGGATAGATCTGGCTCAGGATAGGGACCAGCGGAGGGCTCTTGTGAACACGTATATTGGCAAATATAATAACAATCTCTATCTCTCTTTTAGCTTACGAATCTGTACTATCCTCCGAAATGCACAGATTTGTAACCCTGATCTGTATCTGCTTCCTTGTTTTCCAAGAAACATTGATGCTTGAAATAAAACGTTTAAAAATTACCATGAAATGCTATTTATTGCAGTTATCAATGGAAGCTGGTAATTATGAATAATAACCGGTAATTACACATAATTATCAGTAAAGGTGATTACTGTCACGATTTTTATCACATTTACCATTGTTTTCACCGATTACATATAATTACCGGTTATTATTCGTACTTACCAATAATTTCATTTTATCGTATTTATATATATATATATATATATACAAGCTATGTCANGGAGAAGTGTACCAAATTTCATGAATGCATGAATAAGAGACTTTAAGTAAAAAAAAAATCCTATTAACACGGGTCTAACTCGTAAAGTCGTTTTAATGTCATCTTATAAAAGCTCCGTGGCTTTAATCTGCAAGCGAACTATAGCCACCGAGCGACCGCCGCTTGGTTTTCTAGACCGGAGCCGCTATTTCCTTGAAATAGTTCCATAATTGTCATCATGAGGCTCAGTGGACCCCGTTCCACACCCACTACTTCTCCGAAAAAATCTGGTAGCGCCAGGAATCGAACCCGGACCTCTGGACCTGTAGCCAGGAACTCTGACCACTAGACCACAGAGGCGGTCAGTGTCATCTTACAGTCCAAGAAAATATTTATACAAAATGTGTAACTACGATTATGATATATCTCACGTACAAAATTCCATATGCCTTGCCCTAATAGTTCATTAGATATCATCAACATATGAAAAATTAATTGAACGTTTTTTGCGTTTGTCATATTCCAGTTAGATTTTACCTCCCCAACCGCCACTTAAATACAGTAAGAAAATTTGCATATTCTTCGGAGATATGTTATAGGACAACATTTTTGGACATTATATTAAATGGCCCCCCACAGTCTTTAAAATATTCCAGCAGTTTAAGTGGCTTAGTTTTACCTCCAAACTTCGATAATAATTAAAAAAAAAAGGATCTTAATGTGAGCTTCATCCCTCTCAGAGGTGACACCTGCAATTAGTGTACAAGTGAGACAAATTGCAAGGGGCTATGACGGACTGTACTCCAACTGCATTAAATGGGCACAAATTGGATAGCATTACACAAGATAAAAGGACAATTTTAGCCTCAGAATATGTTTGCATAATGATGAATTTACATGTGCAGTCGCCCCTGCATGATTTTAAAATAACTTTTATTTTGAAGAAAGCAGTCTTCTGGAATGTGGCACCGTGTAGATGTGGTGTTAACCGACGTTTCGGAGGAACGTATCGCCTCCATCTTCAGGGTAGAAGGAACAATAAGAAATCCGCAAGCGAAGAGACCGTGAGAACCGGTACAAGCAGTCTGCTACATCTACACGGTGCCACATCCCAGAAGACTGCTTCCTTCATAGTCACTGCCGTGAAAACCTCAAATCTTACAACTTTTATTTTGTTACGTTACGATCCTACTACTCCAAGTATTATTATTATCCATATAATGGTACGGGCCATTCAAGGGTGGTATCAGTAGTCCTGCCTTTAGAGACAATATAATTCTATGGGAGACATTGAAAGACCAGTAATTATTTCTAAAAATTGCGAATAGTTTCACCCAAAAGTGTCCAAGAGCTCACTCTAAACCGAAGAAAATTTTCTGCGTTCCAATAATAGAATCTCGGGTTCGATTCTTGTTCCTGAAGTGGGTTATATTCTCTGAGGTATTTTGTGGTTCCTCTTAGACTTCTCAGGCAAACCCTAGGATATTATCTGAAAATATACATCATAAGCACTCTGAACTAACTCTATGGAACTGAGATCTTGAGAAGCCTCCCGTCTCTCTGCTACTCAAGAATTTCTCAATATTTTACAAGACTCGAAGGTACAGTATCGTATTCACATGAGCCCGCCATTGGTCCCTATCCTGAGCCAGTTTCATCCAGTCCATAACATCTCCTACTATTTTTCTCACATACATTTTAATATTACCATTCCATCTAGGTCTGGATTTTCCTAGCAGGTTCTTTCTTTCTTTCTGGGTTTCCCACTAAAACCTTTAATGAAGCCCTCTTGTCCCCCATGCAAGAGCCCTTCCTTCCATATGCATTTAAATTTGTCCTTCGGAAACAGGTGATGCTCTATGAGTAATGACATTAAAGAAGAGCCTTTGAACACGCCAAGAACTAATCATGGTGAAGAAATATGCCTCAGCGAATTGCCCTAATTGTGGTGGCGGTTTTTGAATTTCAGATAATTTGCAATGTTGAATGAATTGATGGGCGTATGTGGTAGGCTGACTTGATAAAATGGAATAGGCGTAAGAACACAAAGTAATATTATTGTTGGACTCTCTATATAACGCTATAAGAAGTCCTTCTGTAGTCAAATTCCAGTCCGTTTTGTAGATAATATCAAAGCTAAACCCACAGGCTGGAGTATCGGGTACCACTGCCAGTAGAGGGCCGACCTCGTTGACTGAACGGGGCTGATAGCGAGCACCAGTACCGGAAGAGTATGGCGACTGGTAGAATATCAAAGGGGGACGTACAATAGACTATTAGTGGCGGTGCATGGGGAAACCCGCCCCCTCCAATAATAATAATAATAATAATAATAAGGCAGCCTAATATGTAAGTGATATTTCTGACGACCCTGTCACAATCTGTTGGGCGCATATTAACATGCTAATCATCCCGGAATGATTGAAATCAATAATTCCAGATACATCAGATGAGAAGATACTGCAGTGTAGCCAACCATGCTGTGAGGATAACAGAACTCAGATCTCCTAAGCCGATCAAGATTCGACTTTAAAGGTTTCTGACGATGGTGTATAATTACTGTGTTTCTGGATTTTGTCTATCGTCCTGTATTTTAGAAACTAAAAAGTAGGTGTCTTTCTTCCACTCACCTGAGGACGGAAATAGGTACAGTTTCCGAAACATTTTATTTCCAATTTTCTAGAATATCAAATGATGTACAAAGTTCAAAATCCAGTAATTCTGATGGTTACGATTTACTTCAGAGTAGGTTACTAGTAGCAAGATTTCACTTATAAGTTTTATCAGGATAATAAATATATTGAAATCAATAATTAACAATATATCTTTCTTCTAATCTAAAGAAGATAACACGCAATAAATAGGATGTGATGCTGAATATTTCTGACGTTATTTCGAAACGGAAGTGACTATAAAGCGTTCTATCCTGTGGGATGTGACGTCGTGTACTGCGTTCTACCAGGTTACACGACCTTATATTCCAGAAGGGATTCGATTCCAGGGGAGGTTTCGTGATATCCGTCTGTCCCGACAAATTCATAGAGTCTGTTGACCCCTTTACCAGTCTATTCAACACCACTGAGGTGTTCTGAAGACGATAAGGCTTCATTAGTTCCCATCCACCGGTTTATTTCTATCTGCAGCGACAGGTCGCGGGATTTCGGAAACATGACCACTCTTAATTTTCTTACACTTATATTGCTGTGCTTATGGAATTCTTACTGTAGTTGACATGTACAGAAGACAGAGGACACTCAGAGCTTGCAATCACGATAGACAGTAAGCTTAGAGTTAGTCTCCAGCCTTGGGCCGCGCCATAGCTCAAGCGGTTAGTCGTTGGCTTCCCACCGCGGCAGTCCGGGTTCGATCCCCGGTCTGGTCAAGTGGGATTTGTGGTGGACAAAGTGGCGCTGGGGCAGGTTTTCTCAGAGTACTTCGGTTTCCCCTGCCAATCTTCATTCCACCAACTGCTCCACAATCACCCTCACCTATCATCTGGGGCTGGTACAATAGGCCAGAAGTGGGACTTAGTCCCACCCCACTAGCAATAAAAAAAATCTGAGTGAAGTTCACTTCATGAAGAAATTAACCAACCAACAAAATAATTAAAATATAAAAGAATATTGACAGAAATACTAGTCCAGTAAAATGGACTCGCTTCGATCGCCTAAAAAATGTTGTCAAGTATTGAAGGCTAGAGAACCCGACATATAACTTCTTTGAAAATCGATCTGAACTGCTTCATTGTGGAAAATGGAAAGAATTTTAATGAGAGCTTGGTCCTTCTATTAAAGTTAATACCAAATCAAGCTGTATTATATGGAAATCATGGTTGTTCATTTCTCTTCTTCTTCTACGTTTTATAGACCATATTGAACAAGATCACGTTTCTACACTATAAAAGAAAGAATTACAAATCGTGAGGAGCCCGTTGTCATAGAGGAGGGTGAAACTTCGTTTCCTTGCAGAGAGAAAAGAACATTTATTAGAGAAGTGCTATAAAAATGCAAAGAGATGGAAGAAACGTACAAAGGAAGAGCACGTTAACAGAGGCTGGAGACTATTTTTTTATTGGTAGTGGGGTGGGACTAAATCCCTTGCACTGCGGCCACTTCAGACTGCTTTCACCGGTTCTCACGGTCTCTTCGGTTGCGGATTTCTTATATTTTTCCTTTTACCCTGAAGATGGAGGCGATACGTTCCTTCGAAACGTCGGTTAACACCACATATACACGGTGCCAAATCCCAGAAGACTGCTTTCTTCATAGTCACCGCCGTGAAAGCCTCAAATCTTACAATTGTTTGTTCGGTTGATTTGTTTTTTTGTCCATTTGCTCTATTGATTGCTTGATAGCGCTGTTTGGTTAGTCAGTCGACTGGTTCATTCTCTTATGCATTTGTTCATGAGTTACTGGATGATTCTGTGTCCACAAGGGCCATAGCATCGAATTGGATGTAAACATGAAGAATTATGCACTTAGAAAGACCGTTCATGACGTGATAAATGAATTGCATAATCATATGATGAATCTGTTTGGGGGACTGAGGTCTGCTGCGACAAAGTGGCGTAATTTGCAGACATTTGAGGTCGTAACCACTGTGACTGTATGCAGCATCGCCTTTTGGAATGTGACGCTGTGTAATCTGGTATTAGATACGGAATATTTGAAGGAACCTGCTGCCTCCATCTTCAGGGTTTCTAAAATGTAAAGACTCGAATCAGGTACCTCCCGATTAAAAGCGGCACGAGTTACAGAAGCCATATAACTGATCGTTATAACAGTTCTCAGACTTCGCTGAAGAGTTCTGTACGTGTAGACAACACTAAAACTGCAAATCTTAAAACTTCAGACATTTTCCTCTTTCCTTTCTCTTTTGAAGTCATTACTGAAACCGGAACGAACACTCCTTTGCAACTCCTCACACCCTTGTAAAAAAAATACCCACAGAAAATGTTCCCACCTCTTCTTCAACTCTTCTGCTAAAAGACCTTGCAACCTCCCCTGACTGCAATTCCCAAATCAAGATAAATGTCCCTAGTAGATTCCTCTCTGTGACTTCTTGTTGAATGCACTGCCGAAAGACCAGCATCAGTTCAGCTGGCCCTGGCAGAGAACTGTTTGGAACTGAGCAATGATACCGTTTTCCTACGATGAGCATATTAAAACTCTTCGAATGACTGCTTATCGACTTCTAAAACTTCTGAAATAGTTTATATTGTACATTAAAGTAGAGCATTGTCCAGTGTTATTAGGTTAGCAAACGTTTCTTATTGTTCTCTGTCAGTTTTCGCCTTTTCGCATTTTTTTCTTATCTTTCTAAACTTCTATTTATATTAATAATTCTCTTTCTTTCTTTTTCTTTCTTCCTTTATCAATTTATTCATTTTCTTCATTTTTTCTTTTTCTTTCTTTCTTTTCTTTCATGAATTAAACAATCCATCAATTAATTTGATTAATCAACTAACTGTCTTTAAACTACCGCTTCCTTCCTTTGTCAATTAATTCATTTTCCTCTCTTTTTCATTTTCTTTCTTTCTTTTCTTTTCTTTCATGAATTAAACAACGCATCAATTAATTTGATTAATCAACTAACTGTCTTTAAACTACCGCTTCCTTCCTTTGTCAATTTATTCATTTTCCTCTCCTTTTCCTTTTCTTTCTTTCTTTTCTTTCATGAATTAAACAACCCATCAATTAATTTGATTAATCAACTAACTGTCATTAAACTACCGCTTTCTTCCTTTAAGTGCTGACAGGTAGCCGTGTGCGCTGTGTTGGTTCCACCCACGCATGTTTCCTGTCGGTCTGGCATAGCTGTGGGGAGGCTTAACGTGTTCGCGTCTCTCAATGGAATGCCGCCATCATCGGGTAAGGTTCGCCTCCTACATCAGGAGAACTTGCAGGCAAAAAAGGAGGAGGTAGGGAGAAGCGTGCAGGATTATTCACATAACTCCAGCATCCTTAAAGATCGACACGAACCTCTCAGGGAACGGGAAGAGCTTTGAGCGAGCGACAGGGAATTTCAGTCATTAGTACAGACAGCGCCAACACCTGTCAACATGGTCGGCCACTTGCCTCAGATCTAAATTTCAACCTGTATTCCGCGATCCAAAACCGGTCCGCAAGCTCTATTATATATACCAGCACCTGTCAAGATTTACCACGACCCTTAATATATTATTCTAGTCTGCAAGCAAACGCCAGTCCGCTAGTTCTGTTAGCATGGAAAGCGACAAACTTTCTCTAACAGGAACACTAGAATTATGTTCTTCTTCGTTAGAAAATTTAAACAAGTATATCTCAAAATATGCCGTTACGATAAATCTAAGTGTTCCTTTTAAATTTCGGTTTCGATCCATTCAATTGTGAATCATAGCTAGGAAAATGTAACACTCTGAAATATCGAAAATACTGTAGGGGCTTTGATCAACGCGTTGCCAGGCAAAAGCTCTGTAAACACGGTCCAACACGAAACAATATAAAAGACTGTTTTCTATGTCGTCCGCGCCGAGCAGCGGTAGAACAACGGGGTTATACAACCTGTTTCTAAGCAACGGCTCGGTAAACACACTTTCGCGTATGCGCTGACGTCATCAACAATAGATACCATGTTTTCCATGGGACCTGTGTAGAGTGTTTATAAGAGAAGGAGGGACAGAATTCGTCCAGGAGCAGTTACGAGTCGGTCTTAAGATGGAGGAGTGAGTCCAGAAGAATTTTTAGTTCCGAGGTTCCAGAGTCTCTGTGGTCTAATGGTCAGACTTCTTTGCTACAGATCCAGAGGCCTCGGGTTCGATTCCCAGCACTACCATATTTTCTGAGACGTAGTGGGTCTGGGACGGGGTCAACTCAACCTCGTGAGGATAATTGAGGAGCTCTTTCAAAGAAATGGAGGTTCCGGTCTAGAAAACTGAAATTAACGGCCGTCGGAATTCGTTGCGCTGTCCATCCGTTAAAATTGGCACTAACTTCGCCGACAAACGGCGATCACTCGGTCGGTATAGTTCGCTTGCGGTCTGAAACCACGGAGTATTTTTTTTTTGAGGTTCCAGAGCGATTGAAGACGAAATAGGAAAATGACTTTATAATGATTTGAAGCGCTAGTTTCTGTGTTGAGAACCGTTGCTAGGAGACAACTAGTGGTAACTCGGAATTCTGGTACGCGTGCAACGGTGGAACGGAAAGTGTGTAGATCAGCGATAGCTTTATACTAATGGTAATTAAGAGAAATTATAATCGAAGTTCTATTAAATCCAATCATCCCAACTAGAACCCGTTATTTTCGTCACGCGCACCCCCCCCTACACGTGACAATACTTTCTAGGCACATGTATACGGTTTAGTGGTATAAAGGGATCTTAAGAATGGCGTTTGGATAGTTAGGGTTTTGGAGAAAGCAGTCGTGGCATATTTTATAGATACTATCTCCGAATACACTGAAAATACTCAGTAAAAATCCTAAACACCTAGGCCTCGATAGCCTATAACCCACGGGAAATTGGAACTAGGCACATTCTGAATAAGACAGGACTCAGAAATTTTCCTGCTACGAATTTCTTCAGATTACGTTGCTCAGTATACGTGCCACTCACAATGTCTATTTATGATACTTTGTATTTCTGAGTTATTGCACTTGGCTTATCGTCTAGTATTGTAAAGAAACAGGTTTCGAAAATTTGATGTTTCCGTTCAGGTGAATAGTTGGACGCACCTACTCTGTGTTTTCCGTGGGGTTCGCCTGAGGACAGAAAAAAAATCTAAGTTTCATGACAATGTGTTTTGGATTATTGCCATATCCCTTCAGAACTGATTATATATGATAGCCAGTAACTGCTCCTAGATTCAAAAAGGGTTAATCTCTAATAAAATTCTAGGGCATTACTTCCTCAGAATCTGCTCATCTAGAGCCAGATCTATCCAATCCATACTCAACTTATGTAGCTCAGTGCGGGGTGTTGCTCACTATACATGCAGCTCAAAATGACGATGTTTGAAGGAAGAGCGCTATGATCGCAGCCACGATGCCTGTCTCAAAGGAAGCGCATGCAACAAGAAAACCACAAGATAGGACCAACATCCACACCAAGATGATAATGCGACGAGCAGATGAGCAAGATTAACGCCACCCTTCTGCTAACAAAAGCCGATCGTCTTAACAAAGCAAGGCTTCATTTCTACGGTGCGTCGTTACCAAAATTATGCGACAGAGGCATTTTATTAATTAATCTCGGCCAGGTACCCGCCGCTCTACAAACTCGTAAGGCGCCCGAAATAGCATTCACGGAAATAAACAGGTAATACAAACATTTTAATCGAGAATTTTAAAGAACAGATTTTTTTAGTGTATGGATCTGGCTCAGGGAAGGCAATTTTAATATTTTTCTGACTCGTTTCAAAATCGATAATACACTATTTTTCTCAGAATTAACAGTATGTTTCTTCAAGACACAGGTCTCTGAACTCTTCATTTTCATATATCCTTCTATAACTTCTTTTCCTTTATCTCTTCTTCCTTCTCTCTTTTTTTCTGATGCTCTGCCTTCTCCTCGTTTTTCCTGTAATTTATCTTCTTGTTCTCCTTCTGCATGCCTAATGACTGAGTCTCATAAGAAACCAAATTTATTTTATTTCAAACCTTCTTCTCTATGTCCAGATGTCTGATTCCACCATCAACATAAATTTTCCTGTTATTTCCCGAAATCGTAACACTTTCCGTCGTTGTCTCATATTTAGTACAAGAGAACGCATAATTCCTATTATCTGTAATTAAACACCTCGACCAGTTTCCTATAACATTTTGGAGGCGGAGGAAAATATTTTTGTGGATTTTCAAAGATATTAGACAAGACCAATGAATTAAAGCCAGATATCTCGTGAGTCGCATGGAAAGAGTTAACAGACCCCTTCTCAATGCATGTTCCTAGTAATTCCATTTACCTTTTAAAGTTGCAGCCTTTATTTTTCAACTACAGGAACCCGAAATCACTCATCAGTTTACAACAACAATATATTTCAGTGTTCTGACTTGTTCATGTCAACAGACTTTCGTATGTAGGCTCTCGATATGAAGCGCACGTAAGGTGAGAGGTTCAGAACCCGCGTTATAACTGAAATTGATATTTATTAAATTTTCTAATCTCTGTTATTATATACCTATAGAGTATTTATGCAGTAACTAAAACAGACACATAAAATTTGAAACTCTGGTAGGAAAGATAATATGAATGCTCAGTAAATTTCTACTCTCTGAAGAAAGAAATTCCTAGGTTAGAGAAACCTCAAACGTTTAGTGGACTATAGAAGTGACCCTCTATGCTTACTTACTTACTCACTCACGGAGCTAAGCCCTCCTAGAGGAGCCGCCAACTCTGCAGTTACTCAAGAATTTCCCAGCATTATATGGAACCCGATTGTTCATTACCGTGTTCACAAGAGCCTTCCACTGGTCCCTATCCTGAGCCAGATCTATCCAATCCATACTATCCCATCACATCTCTCTAAGATCCATTTAACATTGTCCACTCACCTACGCCTTGGTCTTCCCAGTGGTCTCTTTCCTTATGGCTTTTCCACCAATATCCTATATGCATACCTCGTCTCCCCATTCGTGCTACATGCCCTGCCCACCTCATCCTCTTTGACTTGATCATTCTAATTATACTTGGAGAAGAATACAAGGTATGAAGCTCCTCATTATGTAGTTTTCTCCAACCTCCTGTCACTTTATCTCTCTTTGGTCCAAATATTCTCCTCAACACCCTGTTCTCAAACACCCTCTGTACCTGCAAATAACATGAAGGCTGCCTGAAATACAGTCTTGTACTGTAATTAAAATATTTCATAGAAATTTGTGTGACAAGAAAGATATGTAATCGTTTTGGTGGACATGATCAGACTCGCGATATATCCGAATACACTGCGTAATGAGAACAGGATAAAGAAATCTTGCTGTACAATTAACTGCTACAAGCACTTTTGCAATAAATTATTTATTTCACTGAAATGTATTGGGTTAAAATTGGTCATGGAAGTCAATTAGACATACAGCCTTACTATTGCCACTTCAGACTCAAGAAGCTCTTTCTAGAGTTCAGTTGCTTGTTACAGTTCCTCACACTGCTTCAAAACAAAATGGCGTTCTGCATACAGAGGCGTTTAAAGACGAGTATGAAAATCGTAGCTGTAACGATCTTCATCATGGTGAAGAATTAAAGGAAAGTGGAAGAGAACAAGACGCTGCTAGAGGAATAAAATACGAGTATAAGATTATTATTATTATTATTATTATTAATGTCATCATCGAAGGAATCATTATCATTGCAAAATGATGCAGAGAGTACAATATGAAAGTGTCGTCCTACACAGAAAAATTATGATGATTTCTGCTTCGTTTCAAAGAAATTCTAAATTCGAGCTTCTGGCAGAAGTGGGGATACTATTTTGGCCACTTCCTTCCTCATCCCTTCCACTTTAACGTCCACAATCATTATATGATTCAACGCTATGTAAGCCACGCTATTGAAAATGTATCATGAGAAAAAAATAAAGAAGTAGACGCGGAGAAAACCGAAGAGGAGATGCCAGAAAAAAGGGGGATGTGGTGATAAATAATAAGATACCGGTGACAGTGGCGGTCAAATGGAGGAGACAATGACATTGAAGGAGGAGAAGGCGATGGACATTGTGACGACGATGATGAAGATGATAAGGGTAAAGGAAAATGATGAATAAAACGAAGAGGGTTATGGTGATGATGAAGAAGAAGATAACAACGAAAAATCTGGTGTTGATGGTAATGGAAGACGACACTGATGATAATAGTGGGGGGGAAGGAAAGGAAGAGGATAACATAATGATGCTGATTGTTGTGGTAAATATGATTGTGAGAGAAGAGAAGGAAGATAATAATGATAATGATTATGAGAGTATGGATGAGGAACAAGCAAAGCAAAAAGAAGAAAAAAGGGAATTAGAAAGCGGTGGTGATGGTGGTTGTAGTGGTGGTGGTGATGGTGGTTGTGGTGGTGGTGGTGGTGGTGGTGGTGGTGGTGGTGGTGGTGGTGATGGTGGTGATGGTGGTGGTGGTGATGGCGGTGGTTGTGGTGGTGGTGGTGATGGTTGTGGTTGTGGTGATGGTTGTGATGGTGGTGGTGATGGTTGTGGTGATGGTGGTGGTTGTGGTGGTGGTGGCTTCTGGCCTATTGTTGATGAAGATGATGATGATTATGGTGAGCGAGAAAGGTATATGCAGTACATAAGCTGGGCCTGAATGCAATGTGGCCCCTCTGTAACTCGGTTATTCAAGCGAGATGACGCAGAGACAGACTCCATGCTTTGGGTCCACACATAGCCGAAGACAAGACACGGTGTTTCAGAACAGACTTCTTAACTGAAACAAATATACTCGTGTTCTGTTACACAGATGTGACAACTTTTGTTGAAGGCAATATTCGAACTTAAGATGGATGGCGGTGAATATAGGACATTAAGATTGCTGTGACATATAACTTGAAATGCAGAGGCAAGAAAGTGATTCAGATTACTTGCGAGAAGCCTCTAGAAAAAAGTCATTCATCAACCGAAAAGAACATAGAAACATATTTAAAGGATGTCAGTTGGGCGGAACTGATTATGTACGGGTTCAACTTCGGACGCGTGTAACAAACAACATTGCGAACCTTCGGATTTTACTGCCAGTGGCCAGTTAGTTAGTTCGTCTCCTCGTCATACTAAAATGGGTGTCGGAATTACGTATCGAACTGATATCTGTTGTCATGTAGGGGTTACTGAAACGAGTCTCGCAGTAATTTCAAACCTATTTCCAGCAGCAAGACTTGCGATTTGTATTCAGAAGCTAACAGATTCGAATGTCTCTTAGATATCGGGTACTATGTATGAATATTGTCTGTTTGCACTCGGTACCACAAAACTATACCAGAAATAATAATTCTTAAACGATCTGAAGATAATGTAACAACTGTAAGGACGTGTAAAATACAAATGAAAAGATGTTCATGAAAGAGGATAAGTTTTTGCAAGGAACTGAAGAAAATTTCGAAATGCCATAGTCAAGATAGCTGGTAAATGCCCGTATTATAAGTGGATACCTGCCCAACAAATATCTAGTTTCATCCAACCCAGCCATCACAAATTTTTTCTCTATCTACCTCAATAACTGCCTCCAATTTTTTCGGCAAGTTTATACACCGCTTCATCTAAAATCAAGGTTATCGTAACCACTTTTACTTCATTAAATGAGGCCTATATATGTCGTTTCTCATTATTTAACATATTCAGTCTTTCAAACATTTCGCCTATCTCAGATTCATGCATTTGCTGATTATTTTATTGTGAAAAACTTGAAATTATTATCTGTAAGTAACATGAAATTTCTTGACAGTATACTGGAAAAACATTGTAATATGATTGTTTTATGAACAAATTGAACTTTCGTATTTTTATTCTTATGTACATAGAGCTATAAATTATAAAACTGCAGTAACTCACACGCATATTTCATAAATCATGATCACCATGTTAATCTTCAAGTATTACGTTTGTTGGTCTGTTCCACTTCAATTCTTCTATCATCTGATCTCTCTAGTCTGCTGGTTTACCTCGGTTTCTTCTTCGTTCACGCTTTCAGTCTAATATTTTCATTGGACATAGATCTGTTGTCATTTCTATCTCACGTTCTTGGCATTTCTGATGGCATTCTTTTACTTTTTGTATGCCCAGTATATAACTCTTACTTTACATCCTTCTTTCTTGCCCATTTTGAAATAATCCTGCTACTGGTTCCAACAAACCTCTTTTCTAATTGAATTATTCTAGAATTTAGCGTCCAGTGCCGTAAAAGTGAGATATCTCTATTTTTTATTGCTAGTAGGGTGGGACTAAGGCCCTTGTACTGCGGCCGCTTCTGGCCTATTGTACCAGCCCCAGATGATAGGTGAGGGTGATTGTGGAGCAATTGGTGGAATGAAGATTGGCAGGGGAAACCGAAGTACTCGGAGAAAACCTGCCCCAGCACCACTTTGTCCACCACAAATCCCGCTTGACCAGAGCCGGGACCGAACCCGGGGCGCCGCGGTGGGAAGCCAGCGACTAACCGCTTGAGCTATGACGCGGCCTGATATCTTTATTAGTACTTTTTTAATATTTCCATCAATATTTGGGTTTGTGTTTTGTTTTCCACTTAATTGCCACATATAATTTGCTGGAACCATGACATTTGTTTTCTAAATCCAAACTTCATCAATGACCCATTCGATAGTAACGTGTCTCGTTTGTTCCTTAGTAACACGGAAAAAATACCTTCAAATGGAAGACACAGAGTTGCGTTTTACAAACACAAAAGACACTGCGCATGTCAGTCTTCAATGTAGTCCCCATTATGTTCGACGTGGCTTCTCCGAAGAGCACTTTTGTGCCTGGATTACTGGAGAAAAGGCGACGAAACCATTCACGCTCCGCGTCTATATGTCTTTATCTGAGGTGCAATTGCGTCATCTTGTTTCGTCTTTTGGAGGTTAAATAAAGTGATAATCATTTGGAGCAAAGTCTGATGAATGAAACAACAATCTTCGATAAATCTAAAAAGATCTCATTCTTTCTGTACTCAAAAATCTGACTACAGATCACATTTCTGCCCTGGTGCATGATTTTAAGAGTGTCGCCATTTTTTAAAACTGGCTGTTTCCAAATAATACCAGTAGATAATGCCACGAGGGCCCTCAGGGTTACCAACAGACTTCAATCAATAATCTGGCACAAGATCATCAATAAAGAAAGCAGTCTTCTGGGATTTGGCACCGTGTATCTTTGGTGTTAACCGACGTTTCGGAGGAACGTATCGCCTCCATCTTCAGGGTAGAAGAAAAAATATAAGAAATCTGCAAGCGAAGAGACCGTGAGAACCGATGGAGGCGATACGTTCCTCCGAAACGTCGGTTAACACCAAAGATACACGGTGCCAAATCCCAGAAGACTGCTTTCTTCATAGTCACCGCCGTGAAAGCCTCAAATCTTACAAGAAGATCATCAATAGTTTTAAAATAAAATTAGTTTTGTTTTGGTTTCACGGTTTTCATTTGAATTGTCTTTGTATGTATGTATGTATGTATGTTTATGTATATATTGACGAATAATGTCCTCGTGACATCATGAGGCGGAGCTACATATTGTGGCCGGTCTACTGCCGCATATCAATAATACGTACTCTCTTCTACAACGCTTTTTCTCCCAATAAAAGAGACCAATTTTTTATTGTGTCCGAAATATTTTTGAAAGTCTATCGTTAGATGCTGACGTAGATTAGAACATTAACAGATTAGAATTTAAAAACGCAATGGGAACCAAAATCGCCAAACTGAAGATATGATTGAAAATAATTCTTTCATTAAGCTGGATATTGATGTCGTGACTCAAAGATTTTTCATACAAACTTATATCCTAGACAGAATTCAGATCTGTAACCTACAAAATACATCCCATTGGCAAAGATGACATATTTTGAGAGGAAACGTTCTGTGTAAGAGATTTTTGGTGAAATATTAGTATTGAACATGGAGATAGAGCAAAGAAATTTGGAGGAAACAGCTGGGATAAATTATGGTAAGAGGCTAAAGATAGGATAACTGGGGAACGGAGACTTATTGGTTCCTTTGATGTTACATTGGAAGCTACTTCAGGCGTTTTGTTATATTAGAACTATAAGTATTATTATTATAATTAAGCTTACGAATATTACAAAAAGAGACAAAGATAAAATGCAATTAAATTAAATATGCATTCATAAGAAGTTTCCAAAAACAAACTCTTTGCGCAGGAAGAGGAAGGATAGTGAAACAAAAGCAGCACGGATGAGTTCTATAACAGACAAAATAAATTGATGCAACCAAGCGTAATTAAACGTGAAGACAGAAGACGATAGGAGGACTAACTCAATGGAGAGGATTTTCTCTTGGGTAGCTGAAAGTCGCTTATATGATCAAGAAATTCCTAGTTCTTTGCGAAACCAAAAGATTCATTTTCCTGATCAGAGTGGCCTGAAACTTTACTATAATCTGAAACTGTCCACATTCTCACGCCCTATTCGTTTAAGATCCGTTTTAATATTATCCTTCAATCTCCGCCTGGTTCTAGAAAGTTTCTGCGTTCTCATCTTATGTTACGTGGAACACAGATTATAAAAATTAAATTCAAAATGATGTCCGTGTGATAAAGAGGATATTACTGAACACTGTAAACGTTGTATTAATACCACAACAGATTTGTCGTCTGTCCTCGGCGCGCAAATTACCATTGTTGTTGCTGTTATTGTTAGCGTTTCTGCTGCTGCAATATTTCCTCGGATTACGAATATGAACCACATCGCTGTGGTTACCAGAACCGTACTTTCTTCTCTTTTAGAGACTCCGTTCCCTTCTCCTGTTGTAGGAACAGCTTTCATTTTTTCATATTTCTCATTGGCATAACTTTCATATTATTTTATAAAAATTGCAAGAGTTTGAACCCCTAAGCAGTGGAATTGGAGGATGGAAACTCGTTCCTATCATGAAATATTGCCCTGTTTCCTGTGCTTTATATTGGGTGCACGCGGTAACGTGGTTGGTTGAGGCACTATGCTACAAGCTGGAAGATCGCGGGTTCTAGTCCCGATGAGGTGGATTTTTTCAATATACTTAATCCCTCCATCTGCACTATGGGCCTGGGGTCGATTCAGCCTCTAAATGAGTTCTAGGAATCTTCCTAGGGGGTAAAGGGCGGTCGGTGCGTAAAGCTGACAAATTTACCGCCATTTGTAAATCGATTGTCTGGAAAATGTAGGAGCCTTGACGTCTCGGAACCCTAAGGGTCTTCACGGTCTGTACAAGGATAGCTTTACCATTTTTTAAATTAAAGACCTTAGTATGGGCCGATCTCCTTCCTTTGAGTCTGATCAACATGGGCCAGATACCTTTGCATCCTAAACTAAAAGGGTAGAAGAGGTTAAATAGAAAGTCGCCAGTAGCATATTTACATATGGATACATATTTATATATTTTGTGTGGAGAATCGAAATAGTGTACTCGGTATAGCAACTGGCTACGGGCTGGAAGAACGAGGGGTCCAAGTTCGAGACCCTGTAAGGTCAAGAATTTTTCTCTCCAGACCGGCTCTGGTGTTCACCCAAACTCATATCCAATGGGTGCCGGGGGTTCTTTCCCAGGGGGTAAAGGGACAGGTGTGTGAAACTGACCACTCACCTCCAACTAGCACCGAAGTAAAAAAATGTGGATCTATACATCCACTTCCCATAGCCGTCATGGCGTAGTGTTTAATTAGTTAAGCACAGGAACAAATTGATATTATTATATGCTATATATATGTGTGTGTGTGTTTGTGTGTACATGTAGCCGGGATGGAGCAGTCGGTATAGCGACTGGACACGGGCTAGACTGCCGACGGGTCGGAGTTCGAGTCCCGGTAGGGTCAAGAATTTTCTCTTCTCCACGTCGTCCAGACCGGCTCTGGGTCCCACCCAGCCTCCAATCCAATGTGTACCGGAGGCTCTTACTCGGGGGCAAAGCGGCCGGGACGTGAAGCAGATCACTCACCTCCGAATAGTAACAAGAGTAAAATACGTGAATTTATACATCCACTCCCCCCTGTGTCTTAATCGTGTAATGCTTAATTAGCTAAGGATAGGAACAGCTTCACTTCATATGTATTCAGCAGAGAGTTGAGAGGGACCAACTGTGGATAAGGAAGCTACTTAATACGAGCTGCCATGGAAACTACGAAATAAGGTTAATGTGTAAGGAAACTGAAGAGGCCTTCCCGAATATACTGTCACGATTTTGGGGTTGCACGTGACTTATAAGACTGGGTTCTGGATTGGATTCATTGCACTTTATACAATCACAAATTTGGACTACAGATAATTAGGCGCTATCGTAGACTTACACACTTCAAATTTCACTGTTACACGCGCACTAGGATTCCGTCTTCACTAGTCGTATCCTGGCAACATATATATAACAGTCTCACTATAAATTCAAATGTTTACAGTCTGATTCATTTCTTGCCATTTCTTCTCAGTCACCTTCGACACTCGTCTCCAGAACTCGACTCAGTTCTCAATAGCAAGTGACTCAAATAAACTCCTCTTCAACTGAACTCTCTCAATTTCTGATACCTAACTTCTCCCTTGGAACTTCCCGTTATATAGCCTCGGGGCGGACCCCACGGAAAACACTGTCTTATATTGTCCCATATTGTTTTAGGCGTGTTTACTGATCCGTTGCCATCAATGTACGTCCTATCTTTGTGCGCGTTGGTTCCCACGGAAACGTGTTTACCGAGTCGTTGCGTAGCAATGAGTCTATACGTCACAATATTATTTAACCGTTCATCTGCAAAGACAGAAAAATCATAAAAACCTTGTTTTAAATATAGTTCTGGAAACTGACAAATGAGAAAGCCTCAAAGTTCTGTGATAAGAATTCAATCCAACACTGCATAAGGCGTTCCATTAATGACTTGGGCAGCAGTTCATAAGCTCAAGTCTAGACGACTTCTGAAAAATGCTGAAGACGTGATGAGACGGGGTAGAAGCAGAAGCAGCAGCAAGGAAGACAAATGCGCCATATAAAGGATCCACACGCGCATGCACATCGTAATGACGACAAATTAAACTCCCATCACACTACAGTTACATAGGAAATGGCGAACTGAATTTTGAAATATGGGGAACAGGCATCCCCTTCCCTGCTCTTTGAGAAATCTCTCTCTTCGGCCCCCTCGTCTTCGACTTGAAATCATGCAAACCGTGAAGACACAATCTCTGCAACACCCTCCCTCCAGGGTTGGAAGGAGGGAGGGATGAACCGTCTAACTAATAACAAGGAAATCTTTCGGTGGATTTAGTTGCCAAGATAAGACATATGCGGGCGGAACACGGAGGAACATATTGGGATATGGTTTTGAAATTGGAGAAGAAAGGCAGAGAAGCCACAGGGGGCCGGGGTAATGGAGGCGTGGCTCATGAATCTAAATTTAGAACATAACCGCAGTAAAAATTATTGTTATAATTGCTGCTATTATTATTATTATTGTTATTACGTTTATTATTATATGTTTATATATTGATCCATTAAAACTTGAATTGTTTTATATTTTATTGCTGCCTTGATTATTCAAATCAAAAATACTAATGATAATTAATTTTTTCACTTCTCAATGATAGGTTTGATTTATGTTGATAGATTTATTACTATCATTATTAATTGAGTTATTATTATTATTATTATTATTATTAACTTCTACGTTTTGTCATTTCTGGCCACAAAATGGCATAATTATTGGAAATGTACTTATTTTATTTTTCTCGCCTGATCAAGCTAGCTTCAATTTTTCTTGGAATTGTTATTAATTATGTATTTTGCTCTCTAATTATTTTTGTGTATTTCTGTATACTCGTGCTAACTTTGTAATTGGCCACTGTGCTGTTAAATTTGCACGTAAATAAACATGAATTGAATTGAATTGAACTATTATTATATACGAGTATTTATCATTTCTCTTCATTTGGCGTCGAATGATTAGGTATAATAAACAATGAGTTGAAAAGGATGTGCGAGTGAGCTGTCATGACCTAATTTATATTACTATCGCAGTATTTTTCTGGAGATCTGTAGAAAACCACGAAAACCTCAGGATAATCGATGTTGTGTTCGAGATTCGAACCGGAAAACTAAGGATAAAAATTAGAAGAGATATCTCTTGAGCCAACCTTCTCAGCTGTTATTATTTATTTATTTTTATTCATTTTTCTCCATTATAAGCGGGTTTGGTTGACGGGCACGGCTTTTCTAAGAGCGGCCTGTTTATGTTCGTTGGTGACTTATTCTTTGAAACTGAAGATGGAGACGGTATGTTCCTACAAAACAGCTGTTGATATTTACCAGACTATGCGAAGTTACGTCACAGATGATGATGTTGACAGTCTTCATAGTCATCGCCGCAAGAACCTCAAATCTGGCAACGTTGCATAAATTTACACAAGCGTATTTTCTCTATAAGCATATAAAGTGCTGAATTTAATCCTCGTAAAATAGGCCTCGGAGCGGTCTAAGGCATGCACTGTCTTCGCTCGCTCGGAAGCTCGGATCGTGGGTTCGAATCCCACTCAGGGCATGGATATTTGTGCGCGTTTTTCTGTGTTTGTGTACAGGTAGAGGCCTTGCGACGAGCTGATCACTCGCCCAAGGAATCCTACCGTATGTGTAAGATCGAGAAAAACCGAAAGTGAACGGAGTTCATGGAGGTAGGCCTAGGCCCACTGGGGCTGTAATGCCAAGGAAAAAAAAATAGGCCTCGAATGAGAAACCCATTATATACAGGGGTGAACAAAATAACGAAATTACTAAGAAACTGAGGAATAGAATCTTTTGGCTATGTTGCAAGAACTTCGGTTGGCAACACTGAATATTCTTCCGTATTTTACACTCTGTAGTGCTCATGTAAGTGTATTAGTGATTTTGTTGAGTGACAGTCCAATGAAAGAATCGGAAATTTGGAGACTTGTCCGATTTTGAAAGAGGGAAGATCGTTTGTGAGCGTTTAGCTGGAGCATCTGTGACAAAATCTGTCACGTTATTACGTGTCTCGAGAGCGACAGTTTCTAAGGTTACGTCAGTATAAGAGTGCACGAATCACGGGAAAACAACATCAGCGAAGATCAACAGTGGGCGAGAATCATCATTGAGATAAAGGGATCGTAGTACATTGAGAAAGATTGTTTCGAAAAAAATAACAGGACTATTGAAGCACGGATGACGACAGAACTGAATATTCTACGAAATCTGCCCTATCTGGTTTTCACAAATCCAACACTCACGGTATGGAGCAGTTGCTAAACCTCTGATTGCTGGAAGTAATGCTAAGATGCGCAGACGATTGAGTCACGACCATAAATCCTGGACATAAGGCAACTAAAAACGCTCGCGAGATATTGTCAGATGAGTCTCGTCGTCCTTCATGCTCTTCCCTACATCAGTGAGAACTCACAAGGAAACCTTCAATCCGAAATGCCTGGTTCCAATAGTGAAACAAGCAGGAAGTTCTGTCATGGTTTGGACAGCATTGTCGTGGTACAGTACTCTGTCTGTCCCATTATTGTCCTTCATGGCCGAATTACTGCAGGGTAGTACGTGGACAGGTTGTGTAATCAAGTGCATCGCATGATGCAGATGTTAATTTCGGAAAAAAGGTTCAGTTTTCCAAAACGACAATGCCTTAGTCACACAGCCGGAACTGTTCAGTCATGATTTGAATTTCATGAGGTTGAACTTCAAAATCTTCAGCACAACCACCAGATATGAAAATCATTGAACCACTCTGGTCAGGTTAGAAGATTAGAATGAGGAACAGATTCCCACCTCCAACAACTCTAAAGCAATTTGAAGACGTCCTTCAAGAAGAACTATATAAAATTCCGTTACAGACTGGTCAAAACTTGTAGGAGTTCATTCCGAAAACGATTGCTGTTATTGAAGGCAAAAGTTGATCCAACACCATATTAATAAAGAAATGTGTACAGTATCTGTAGTCTTTCCATTATTTTGTCCAATCCCCGTAAATCTATGGGCTATGAAGCATATGTATATTATCAATGATTATTTAAGGTAAATACATATGATTTTGGACAGTTCTGGACACTGGCTTTGTTGTGGGGAGTCTTTGAGGTGATAAAAGCGGAAGACAGAAATATTGGAACTCTGTTTATGCTACTTGATTCTGACACAACGATTGTTCATTCCTTCTATTACTGTTAACCTACAAACTACATTTTCTTAATTTTCCTCGTCAGCAATGTTGTATTTGCTATCAAGCAACCGCTGTTACTGTGCTGAGAGCACGTGCCTGCAAGGAAGAACACAATATGAGCACATAAAGTGTGAAAGTTGATACAGCGGCAGAAGGACCAAAGCAGTCAGTGAGAGCTTCAATAAGACTCTCTCCTGTCTCTGACAGAGATGGATGGCCCAGGAGCAACTAGCTCGTGAGATGCTGAAACATGACGGAGATAGAATCTCTAGATAAGCGGTAAATTTATTTCAAGAGACATTAATTATGTAAGGATTTTTCGGTGATTATTACTGCAGTCATCAACTGAACAATAACGTGAAGGCCAGGACTTAAAACACGCATCGCTATTAGAGAAATACATGTCTGAAACTTTAGTCCGAAAACATTAAAGGAAGAGACACCCAATAATGTATGGAAAGATGATAGTTATTAAAATACATTATATAGGAATGTGACATGAAGGTGTTGATTGAATACATCTGGCTCAGAGTAGAGTCTAAGGCAGCGTCTACACGAGGGCACAAGATGCGTCCGTTGTAAAGAAAACGTCGTGACGTCCGTTGTAGAAATAAACAAGAGAGGTTAATGCTACGCTTTCTTCTGACTCCATTGCAGACAAAAAACTACGCACCGCATTCTGCAACTCTGTGATGTCCTCAGCAAAGTACGTTCGTTACAGCGGACGAATTCTGTGCGCTCGTGTAGACGCTGCCTAATGGTATGCTCTTAAGAACACCGTAAGGAACCGTAAACAATGAGAAACTTCTCGACTAGCTGAACTATTATCAATTTCTCCAGAACGGGGCCGTTATATGGAGACACATGTGAGACATCTGAAGCTAAAGTTGTTCTTGTAGCTGGAAGATATCAACGTTGACTAACCTAGTAATTACGTACCCGACACAAATATGTATGGGGTCGTGGAGGCATAATTCTTTTCATTCTTAACCTAGGCACTAGATGAAAATGTGTAGTCAGGTTCATGCCTTGATCTCCAGGTACCCATTTTATAGGAGACTTGGTTATTCCCAGATCCGGTCTGAACTCTGTGGAGTAGACAAAATCCTTTTGACCCTGCCGGGAAGAGGAACCCTCCATAGACCAGCCCGTAATTGTAAACACGATGGTTTAAACGGAACCAATTCGAACCGCAAGGACAGACACGACCCCCCCGATAATAAATTAATTTTAAAAATCGTGCGACGTAGGTCAAAGTGTGAAATTGATTTGAAAACAATTTAAACCTCGTAAGCCCTGTAATTATAAAGGAGCAAAGATTTAAATATAAAATAGAAATTTAAATTTAAAGATATATAAAATGTATAGATCCACATTTTCTTGACCACGCCACAAGCTGGAGGTGAGTGATCACTTTCACGTCCCAGCCCCTTTATCCCTGAGGAAAGGGCCCCCGGTATCCATTGGATAAGGGGTTGTGTGGACTCTAGAGCCGGTCTGGACGACATAGAGGAGAGAAAATTCTTGACCATAGCTTAATTAGTTAAGCACAGGGACAACTTTACCTTTTATGTATATAAAAATATAAAGTTGAATATCCCGTACGCTTTCCATTGATTTCCATTGATTCAGACGTCAGATTTCTATGCAGCAGAGTTAGTAAATAAGTCACAAATGGAAGTAAAACAGCTGTAATAGACGTAATATGATTTTCATATGTATCACTAGGTAGCAGCACCGTCCAGCATCATGACAGCCTCGGCAACAGATCCGCATGCACGTGGTCAGGAGCTGATTTTTTTTAGCCAAAATGGTGACCGAGCTTGAGGTGTATACTACCGAAGAATAGCTTTATCTTTTGGGATTTCTGTGGACAAAAGACTCAATGCAAAGGATGTA
>NW_019723908.1:1878795-1913785 GCF_002891405.2 Cryptotermes secundus
TGTGAGGGTAACTGTGTGTACGAGAACTATATTGCTAACAGCCGCAGTTTCCTTTAACCTGCTGGATCAATATGGTACGAAGCCCGGAGGAGAAAGCCCACCGTCTTGCAGCCTTCAGAGGAAAGGCAACAACGAGGTATTTTCCCGCCAGTGAAATCCGACCTCCCTCCCACCCCACCCTGGTCGGAACAAAACATCTTGCCTGAAGTGAAGGAAATGAAATTTCAGAAAGAAGCAAGACTTCACATGAAATTAGGGAAGTCCTAACTTCATATTCGTAAAGTTTGTATAAATGTAAAATATGGCTAACAGGAAATTAAATACATCAATTTCAACTGTTATGACAATACCACAAAGAATTCATAATTATGGGGCCTGATGAAATTAGTTCCCACTCAACAAGTTTCTATAAATTTTCACCATAAATAAATCATAATTAAGGGGCCTATTAAAATTACTAGTACTTTCCACTGAATAAATTTCTATAGACTTTCACCATAAAGAAATCATAATTATGGGGCCTATTGAAATAAGTTCCCACTCACTAAGTTTCTATAAAATGTCACCATAAAGAAATCATTATCCACTATTTTCCTTTTATATTTATAATTTATGCGGTTTATCTAAGTACATGTCCTCAAAAACACAACCCAGAACACGACGAATTGCATAGAAAAATAGCCTGACTAGCCGGCACAATCAAATTTATTCAGTGGCGTCTGTCATATCGGAAATCTCGCCGTAACTCTTAATTTCATACATTAATCGAATTACAGAAACGTCGTAAGCGAAAGATGTAATATAATGGAGCCTGCCCACGATTTTTTTCTTGAATACGTGGGACTGCCAGTAAAGAGACAAGAAAGAGGCCAGTTGATATATACATGAAGAAAGCAGTCTTCTGGGATTTGGCACCGTGTANNNGTTCCTCCGAAACGTCGGTTAACACCACATATACACGGTGCCAAATCCCAGAAGACTGCTTTCTTCATAGTCACCGCCGTGAAAGCCTCAAATCTGATATATACATATTTGTATATAAAAATTAATACATCTATATAATATTTACGTAGACCCTGGAGACATGAATGGCAGTATGAACTGCTACACCACAGCACCAGACCGGTACAAGTGCCATGGAAGAAGTGTAATAATCATCCGGTTAGCCACACGAAGAACCAGTTTTGCAGCGACTCAAATTCCATGTCTGGCCGTTGCTCTGGACTGTCATATTTGGGTTAATAAGGATTCTGAAGATTATATAACGTCTCGTAAAACAACCAACAAAGCATTATGGCATCAGAGGTTTATTATAAATAAAACATTGCAACATAATTTGAAAACTTGACTGTAAAATTAACAGGGCTGTCCACAATTTGAATTCTTTGAAAGAATGTTAAAATAAAAGTAAATTTGTTCCTGTGCTTAACTAATTAATTACTACGCCATGAAGGTTTATGGGGATGTGGATGTATATATCTATATTTTCTTGACTTCGGCACTAGTTGGAGGTGAGTAATCAGCTTCACGCTCCGACCACAATACCCCCAGGGTAAAAGTCCCCGGCACCCATTGGATATGAGACTGGGTGGACCTCAGAGACACTCTGGACGACTTAAAGAAGAGAAAAATTAACCCTACAGGGACTCGAACTCCTACCCCTCGGTCGTCCAGCCCGTAGCCAGTCGCCATACTGACTACACTATCCCGGCTACCAAGAAATATCCGATAAATATAATTGTGTAGCTGATAATATATTAACTCTTTGAATTTAGTATAGGTGCCATTTTATTTTGTTCTTAGAAGCTCCCAACTCAATCCATAGAGCTTCTTATTAGCGGGTTTCGGTTTGTTCCCAGGACATACGCAATTCTTTCTGAACTTCATTAACAAACTGCTCTTTACTTTAATCAGTACAATAATCAGTAGAACACCGTAACATTCTCCGCAACATAGAATCTTATTGAACGTAATCTCGAGTCTACATAATAAGGTTGATGTGTGCCGTCTTGTCATAATTAATAGCTGTTTTAGATCGTCACTTCGACTTGCCAAAATGTAATAAAAACATACACACACACACACACCACGATCCCAGCATATGTGCTAATCAGCAGATGTTATCAGCTTCCGAGACAACACGTCGACTGCTGTGGACTGATCTCTTGGTCACCTGGTTCACTGGGCTTCCCATCACTTACGGAAACTTATCAAAGAGAAAGTGTCCCAGCCACGTGCCTCGAGAACAGAGCAGGGCAAAGGTTTAAGGAGGAAAAGTAAATCAGCAAACGTGTCCGTAGCACTGCTTACATTTGTTGAGCGTGTCTATGTTTGTAAATATTTATTTGAATGTACTGGCTACATTCGGTGAAGCTATCCCTGTAACAGGCCGTGGAGGGCCCATGGGGTTGTGAGACTTCAAGGATCCCACATGTTTTACACAATCGGCTCACAGATGGGGGTGGGGTTGTCAGTCTTACACGTCAGAAAGCCGCCCTTTACCCCCAGGAATATTCCTGGTACTCATTTCTGTTAGAGGCTGAGTCAACCCAAGGCCAAAGTGCGGCTGGAAGGATTACATCGATTGAAAAATACAATGATATCGAGACTCGAACCCGAAACCTTCCGGCTTGTATCTTACTGCCTCAACCAACTACACTGAAGCGTGCGCCACTTCATTCAGTTGCCTATCAAAAAGCACATCTTTAATGATAAATTAGTTATGATGACGGTGATGATATGGTGACGACAAGAATGTAGGAATGACGTAGGCAGTAAGGTTAGGTTGCAAACCACGTCAGAAAGCAGTAACAAAGCGCGGCTGACCGGCACACTTGGGGCTCGGGATCAATGACAAGTCACAGCGGACACCTCTCACTGGAGTTGCGGCCGATCCAGTGCTCGCTGCCCGTGAACACCGGGGTCCTAACCGATGTCTCCGTCTGCTTGTGCCGCTCCCTCCCCAACACCATCTACTAATAAGCAGCATCTGTATGCCTGGCACCAGCATATCAGGGGTCTAATCTTGAAAGAATGGAGGAAGAAAAAGTAATCAAGGGAAAAATAATTGAGAAGATAAAACATACAAAATAAGCAAAAAAAAAAAAAGTTAGAAACAAAGCAAATATAAAGAGAAAGATCTTCTATAGTGTAACGTCTGGTGGAATTCTATCGACGTTTCGGAGGTGCTCTCTCAAACTTTGGGATCGAAAAATAAGATGAGTATGCAAACAGTACATATTCTGCAACTTACAAAGATTATTATTCTGTCATGAAGATGGAGACAATGTGTTACTCTGAAACACATCAAAACTTCTATCAGGCTCACAGCGATACATCCCACATGATAACATCTTTTATAGTCACCGCCTTCAGAACATGAGGCTCAAATTAAACATATGGTGAGTAGGGAAAAAACAAATTACGAGTTGCAACTTTAAGCCGTGTAAGACAAATGTTCTCAAGACTTTTAAATTTTTTACTCATCTGTATAATTTTCATAAAACTAGGTATCTTCATAATACGGACGGAGGTAAGACACTGAAAACAAAGTTTCGCTGGGCAGAAATCCTAATAATTTCTTCTGCTAATATTCGGTAAGTCCTGAGTTTTAATCTGTGTTCTCTTGTTTTCTTTCGGCACTTCCATATGAATACTGGGGATGTTTGTGCTGTATGGGGTATGGTCTCAATGATAACGTTTATTTATGCTAATACAATTATATTATTATTATCATTATTATTCATTGGCTGCTGAGCTCAGCATTTAAATAATCAAAAAGTTTGATTCGAGTGTCGTTATTGTTATTATTACTCTTATTCAATTTATATTAGCATTTGAGCTGTTGAGTTAACATGTAAATAAGTAAGAATTGGAGTGAACTGATGTGCGCTGAATCTCTTCTTTCTCAGTTTATCATTCCTAGTCATTCTATCACGTTTTGCATTTCGTGTAGCGTCATTAAGTGAATCCAGAAACGAAAAAGAAAAATGTAAGCAGAAACATTGCCTGATAACCTTCGTGCCTGTTGTGGGTCTAGAGATAATGCCGTAACTTCGAATACACTTCATTGTGACACTTCGAACCAGATCACTCACACCGACAGTTCTTCACGTGTACTCACGCCACGTCCTTTCAAACTAACCAGCACGGCAGTACAAGTTATAAAGATAATGAACTCATCATACTAGAAACCTTTGGTCACTGAATAGTAGGACAAACCTAACGAACTGCGCTCTGAGCAAGGGATGAAGCCACTTGTGAGCGGAGTCTAGCCCCAGCGCCGAAATTGGGACTCTTCTGACCTCCCGAGGAGATCATCCGAAAGATGCGTGAGTGGCCTGTGGACGTTCGCTGTCCCCGTCCTTGTAAAATGGATTTCAAAGTTACGTGACTGATTTTTCGAACGAGCCGGACGGACTATCGTTGTTATAATATAGTCATGATTTCATTAAAGCTACTTAAATCCTCGAAAATGGAATAAGGAATATCATTAGAGAATGTTAGAAGAGCAACTGAAGAAGGAGGTTAAGTTCGTAACTAACTGTATTATTTACGCACTGTAACATGTTCATTGACAGTGATAACATGAACACTCTCTGAGGGGAAGGGCAGGTCTAGGTATCTAGCACCCAACTCCTAAAAAAAAAACTCCCTGAGTTGTAGTCCGCAAGCGAAATATACCGACCGAGCGACCACCGTTTGTCGGCGAAGTTTTTTTATTGCTAGTGGTGTGGGACTAAGTTCCTTCCTTGTACTGCGGCCACTTCTGGCCTATTGTACCAGCCCCAGATGATAGGTGAGGGTGATTGTGGAGCAATTGGTGGAATGAAGATTGGCAGGGGAAACCGAAGTACTCGGAGAAAACAGGCCCCAGTGCCACTTTGTCCACCACAAATCCGACTTGACCAGACCCGAGATCGAACCCGGGCCGCCGCGGTGGGAAGCTAGCGACTAACCGCTTGAGCTATGACGCGGCCATGTCGGCGAAATTAGTGCCAGATTTCGAGGACAGAAGGTGTGTCGTGGTCAGCGCAACGGATCCCATGGTCGTTAATCTCGGTTTTCTAGACCGGAGCCACTATTTCCTTGAAATAGCTCCTCAATTATCATCACGAGACTTAGTGAACCCCGTTATAGCCCCCAACAGATGTCTTAAAAATTAAAAAAAAAAATGAAGACAAGAGGAAATGTACCAAAGAGTATCAATAAAATTTAAAATTATTTTCTATATCAGTAAAAATAGTCTTACGTAGTAATCTCGCCGCCAATCCTCGCGCTGCTCGTTTCACAACATAAAGGTTAAGCGACAAAATGCCTAGTCAGCACTTGGATGGGTGACCGTTCGTAAATATTTGCCGCCTGCGCGATTTTTTACAGTTTCCGGGGCCCTTAAAATGACGGTATGCACAATTTTCCTGGCCCACTGTACTGGTTCAGACGAGGCACCCATCCTCGTTCTACGAGTAAACCTTACTTTCCCCCATCCATTTCAAATCACAGTCAATTACCGTAAAACATTCTTCCGTATTAACGGAGATGTTCAGATTTAAAACTGTCAGTCAATTTGTATAAAGTATCACAGCGTTGTGAGTTGTGCACTTGAACATTGGGGATCTCATTTAAAAAAATCAGTAAATAATAAAGAAATTTCCGATCCCGGTAGCCGAGCAGTCTAAGGCATGTACTGTCTTCGCTCACTCGGAAGCCGGGATCATGGGTTCGAATCCCCCACAAGGCATAGATGTTTGCTGTGTGTATGCTTTTATTCTGTTTGTATTGTCCTGTGTTTAGGTAGAAGCCTTGCGACGAGCTGATCACCCGGCCTATCATCTGTAAAATGATTATGAAACTGAAAATCAGAGGTCAGGGTCCAAGGGGGCTGTAGAGCCAGTGAGAAAATAAAATTTCTAACGTATTTTGGTGTACGTTTTCCAAACAGTTAACTGACTGTGGGCCATTTTATATATATACACACACGCGAACACATACATACGCACACAAAAACTAAGAAACTCACCACACACAGTCGAAACATGGAGACAGAAGCTGCATATACTTCCACAACGGAGGTAACATGACCCACATTGTAATAACCCAAGAACTGAAGAAGCATTACTGACTCGCGAAAGCCTGTTAGCAGTAAATGTAAGTTGGTACACAAATTTTCCGGCTGGACCTGTGCAAAAGTGGTTGCCCGTGCTGGAAAGGAAAATGCTGATATTGCCGTCAAGAGGTACCAATTTCCCTGAAGGCATTGTCATGTTAATAGACACACTAACTTCACTTCGACATACTCCCAGAGGAGATTAGGACATACTGAACAAAATCATGAAGCCTAGATATGTATTTTGCAAATATTATGTTTCTGAACATTAATGTAGCATCGTCACAAATATTTGGATATTATTTACATATTTTTCAGCTTACACTGCCTGTTTGGGTGTGTCTGAAGTAAATCTAGTTACCATTTAATGCTTACCTTCCGGATAGCCGTTTTATATCAACTTCTGCAGGATGCTGTGGGTTTGATGCCAGGGTGTTCGACACCCTGTGTCATTGCTTGAGGACCTTACTCCAGTTCCAGGTGCTCCTGCAAATGTAATACGGAATTGATTACATGTGCGAAATATTCATCTAAATATTTTCATTTTATATGTTTTTCTTTTATAGAGAAATATTAATCGAAAATAAGATAAAAAGTTAGCGTTTCTCCGTGACATTTTGAATCTGAATGCTCTTCTATTCCATGTCAGTATCTTAATAGCAGTGAAATACTATACAGTCCTGCTCTATTCATTTAATAGTCACATGCTGCTGTTTCGTCACTATAGCCTTGATATTTTTTTCGTATTTCATTTATTTGCTGTATATTGTACTTTTCATAAAAATAATTTTAATTAAAATACTAAATTATTTCTCCATCCTTGTATTTTAATGTTTGTTCCTAAAAATACCGCTAATCCATTATATTCTGCCATGAACCGTAAGCCTTATTTCAAGGCGAATATGACTGGAAAACTTGATTAAGAATAACAACGTTACCGCTTTATATATTTAATGAGTCATTTTTGGCGTTGTCAGTAGCTAAATTATACAGCGTCAAATGGTAGGATTATAGATAAATAATGAACCGAAAAGGATTTCGAAGGTTTGTCACGGTCTGTTCAAGGAAATAACCCGAAATTTCACCGGAAGGGACTGAGGGAAAACACGAAAATCCTCAGTTAGGATAGTCGGCTTCCCGGCTGAGATTCGAACCCAGTACATCTCTAGAACGAGTCTATAGCATTACTGCTACACAACCCACTCTGTAAGATGCATAATAATAATAACAATAACAATAATTGCTTCACACCTCATTTTAAAAATAATAATCTTGTGCATTCCGAGGTCCTGTCATTTGGGGAAGATGAAGAAGCCCTAACGTAACTGACGGTGAAGTGGAGAATTTAACATCGATCTCTGAAGGAAACGGAAAAAAAAAAAGATTAGTTCTCGAAGACGGTCCATGGAGGCAGGGAGGTACCCAGACAAGAACTAGGTTACTCTTGAATTCTGGAAACATCCACAGGGACAGACAGACGGACGGATGGGTGGAGCGGCCATCATTGCGAGGCTATGCAAAGAACAGCTCAGACGAAGACAGAGTACAGGAAAGCACTTAGAGTAGACACACATATATACATATACAAATACAAAAAGACTATAATACACATCTTTATAAAAATAAAAAGAGATAAAATAAAGTTTTTTAAAAAGTTTCATTGCAACAGCAGCCAATACGACTCGAGTCGGCGCACCACCTTTAAATCATTTCCTGCAATCCGATTGGCTGAAGGTTACACTTGCGTGCTGTGTCCATGAAATCTGATTGGTTCACACCAAGTTTTAGTTCCTATTGTAAAAGCTAGATAACATACTGCGTACTGAAACGAACAGAGCAAAAACTCTACTTGATGGATGGATGAAATGGTAATGGTAGGTAGGAGACAAGACAACACTCTAACACCATCTGTCAGCGGACACTTGCACTACGACGGCAACGAGAAAGGACAGAGAAAGACTTATAAGAGGGACAGAGAGAGAGAGAAAGCCGATACGAGATTGATTGATTAAGGCATTTGCGTCATTGTCTTTTTTTTTTATCCAAACGAATGGAGTCTACAGCGCTCGTGCGTCTTCAGTTAGATACGAACGAAGTTTGTGCCAGAGGTTATGGGCAGTAATATATAAAATTAGGATTGTCACTTCAAACAAGCTGATTAACAGATGCAATAAATTTGATGAATTTATAATAAAATAGTGGTACGATATTGTTATCGCTTATATTACTATCAACCTTCTGGAAATTCTTAATCTTCGATTTCGTACTCAGTATCTCAGAGTTATTTCTGTGTTTAATGTCGACTCTTCAAATAAATCTGTCCTCCTACTAAATGTGAATCACGTGCCAGTGTTGCCTGATGGGACGTTGATATACTTCAAACAAATGTTGCCGCTTTCAATCATATTTTAAAAGAGTAGTTGTGTGTTCTTATTTCCTACAAATTAAATTGTTAATTAAGATCAATATAATGTATGTATTTATTTTATTGTTAATTTAATGACAAAATCATTATCGAGAATATGAAGGGCCCATGATATGGTGATTGATGGATGATGAATTGGAAAGAATTGGGAAGGAATCTGTAGTGGCCTAATCCGAGTAACTATCCCGGCGTTTGCCTGGAGGGTTGAGACAAACCACGAAAACTTCAATCAGTATAATAAGTGTCCCGTCCGAGATTCGAACCCTGCACCTCTCTAATACAATTATAGATTGTTACCGCTAGGAAAACCTCTTCAGTTCCTTAATGATAAATTTGATTTGTTTTAATTGAATTACTATTATTTTTAGATGTGCTTAATATTTATGACTAATTTGCTGCTTCGTTTACTCATTTTTTAATTGCCTAACCGATGTATCATGTTATACACGAGCTAAGGTTCTGACAGAGGTCTCTATGAAGAGGTTTATATTACGGGATATAGGGCCGTATCCTACAGTGAAAGGCAATCGATGATTCAGAAAAATACAGGATGTCCGGATGAAAGGAATCCAAAATAAAAAAAAAAAATTATATCACGAAAACTAATTGTCATACACGTATCCGGTTTACGGCATCCGAAAAGAAAACTCTGTTTCTTTTTTTCATGCTCGGCTTAAGCCCATGCGCCGCTACATTTCGGCCACCATGTTAGGAATCAGCTTTCAGACAGATGACTGGGAGATGGATCGGCAGAGGTGGATCAATTGCTTGGCCTCTTAGGTCGCCAGATTTAACCCCATTGGATTTTTTCTTGTGGGGTTATGTGAAGAACAATGTCTACCAGGTTAAGATCAACGACCTTCAACACCTGAAAGCCCGCATAAGGGATGCTATGGCTATGGTAACACCAAACATGATTCAAGTAACGTGGAACGAGGTCGAATATCGTTTGGAGATTTGTCGTGCCACCAAGGGAGCCCAGGATGAAATTTACTGAGAAAGTTATATACTCAGAAAAAAAAAACGTTAATAATTTCCCTTTGTAATGGTGTAACCTATAAATCTTTCTGAGATATAATTATTTTATTTTGAATATCTTCCATCCGGACAACCTGTATATCGTCTCCATCTTCAGCCACAAAGAGGATGTTAAGCAAGAAATAGGCATAAAGCAGACTCAGCTTACTTCTTGCTTGTTGCGGAATCAACATGGTCCTCCGTAACTTTGGCTGGCGTTCACCAAACAACAATGAGTTATCTGTCAGAAGATACATTGTTACGTCCGTTTCTCTGAAGTGTCTCTTCGCCTTTCATTGCACTGTTCTGTGTTCTGTGACGATGAGTTCAGGGACATCTGTTGTTCAAGGTACGTTAAGGATTTATGCGAAAGAAATAAACGTTCCTCTTTTCTTCTCTTTGTTGATAATAAGAACTGTATTAGTCCTATTGCCTCTACTGATGACTGCCGTCTATCGCAGCTGTCGCGCATTAACCCTGTGCAGAATTGGTGTGCTCCTAACCACATGGAATTTAACGCTGGTAAAACAGTTGCTCTTTCCCTTCCCAGAAAAATCAATATATTGGGAATCTTCCGGGGGGTAAAGGGCGGCCGGCGCTTAAGGCTGACAACTTCACCGCCATGTGTGACACGATTGTCTCGAAAATGTTGCAGCCTCGACGCCTCACAACCCTATGGGTTTTCCAAGGCCTGTTATAGGGACAGTTTTACCTGTATTAATTGATATTTCTAATTCTGAAACCCTGTGTGCATGTTATATTGAAGACCTTACTGTTTTTCTTGTTCCCTAAACTCAACTGCCATCACCAGAGATAGGGACTAGCTCTATCGATTGGGCCAAGTGAGGACGGAGAGAGAATCCAGTCTCCGAAATCTGTGTTTTAAACATAAAGAGAACGGCGCTTTAGATTAAAAAAAAAAGCAGGACGATGGATAATGTTCAGAAACATAATATTTGTAACAATAATAACTTGTACGAGATGGCAGATTGTGGTGGGTCTGACAGTTTGATAACCGAAGTACACGATTTGCTGATTCAAGGGAAACATAGGTCACGAACGGTAATTTACAGCCTTTTTAATAATACAACATACTGTTCTTGTAACTTGTGTTTGGTGGGTTGCCATATGTCACCCATGGGTTGTACGATGCAGTGGTACTAATCCGTTTTTCAGAGGAACCATAAGCTTCCTTCTCACTTCCTGTATTCTCCATAAACCTTTTTTATACAAACCTCTGTACCACATTTTCTCATTTCCTATACATATTTCTAACATACACAAATTATCCAGGTTACTGCTACTCTTGTCATATTACATATGGTAATTTCTCATACATTAAAATATCTTATCAGTGATGCTGACTTTCGGTAATTGAATTTTATGTTATTATTAGGTCCATTAGTATTACTATTATTAGTATTATTATTATTAAAATTATCCAAAATTATTTCTCTTCGTCCTTTTAAGTTTGTCATTCTACAGTACCACTGACAGCGAAACTGGTCATCAGGTTGTATAGTCAGTAAGTAAATAAAAGATTAATTGTATTATTATCATTATTATTAATACTATTATATTAGCTATAATACCCCTCTAACTACACGTATTAAAATATTAACTGTGTTCAACAGAGTAATTTGAGTACATAAATTTTCATGTTATTATCACTATTAATTTTTATTTATGTTAGCTGTATTAATTATATTTATTCATTAAGGCCTTTAAGTCAGCACCTAGATAAAGAATTGAATTACTGTTGTTGTTGTTGTTACTACTGCTGCTACATAACTCAGCCAATATAAGGGCTGATTGATTACCAGATGGACGGCCGAAGAACCGGGGTTCAATTTCCAGTAGGGGCAGGAATGTCTTTATTTCCACAGTGCTCAGACCTGTTCTGGAACTCGCCCAGCCTCGTATCTGATATGTCCCGAGCATATTTCCCCAGGAGTAAAACGGTGAGAATATGATGCTGACATGCTGAGATTAAAAATGCACGGAGCTATACCTCCGTTCCCCCGCAAGTTCTCATGCCGTGTAACTAATTGAAGCATAGGAACGGCTTAAGCTTTACTTCATTTCAGTGCTTAGTATTAATTTATTTATTTATTTATTATTATTATTTAGGCTGTTGAATAAGCATATAAACAAATATTGGATTGAGTTATTAATTTACGCGAAACGTGTTCAAGTTGAAAAAAATATTTACAATTCCTAGAAGTAGATGGAAAGGCGGAATGGACGTGACACTAATGTAGCTCACACAGTCAATAAATTTTTAAGTATTTTAATTGTATGAATATTTATAAACTGCTCAAAAAGAAACATACACCACGTTCTTTGTTACTTATTCAGTCCATTTGTTTATTATTTATTTGCAGATTCGACAGCTAAAAGATATATTTCAGAAACGGTAAGTGTTGACAGTATTAATTTCATTACAGATAAAAGCATAAAAATAATTACAATATTTCAGTTAATCTTTCAACAACCCTTTCCTCAAGAAAACACACCTTAATTAACTACACAATCATTTACGTCCTAATGTTATCAGTTTCCAGTATAACGTCTCAAAGGCGGGACGAACCGTGTATAACGGGTAGCTACACCTGCGCCCCTGTCGTGTCTGATTCCTAGCCTCATTTACCATGATTCAAAATTCATGTCCGTAACAGTTTTCCGTGTCAAAAATAAAATACCTCGCTTAGAAATATGTGTCTTGTGCTTCAGTGTTAAAGTATCACAAAAACCAAACAACCCCTTAAGTAAGATTTGAGGCTTTCACGGCGGTGACTATGAAGAAAGCAGTCTTCTGGGATTTGGCACCGTGTATAAGTGGTGTTAACCGACGTTTCGGAGGAACGTATCGCCTCCATCTTCAGGGTAGAAGAAAAAGTATAAGAAATCTGCAAGCGACAAGACCGTGAGAACGGTAAAAGCAGACTGCTTTTACCGTTCTCACGGTCTTGTCGCTTGCAGATTTCTTATACTTTTTCTTCTACCCTGAAGATGGAGGCGATACGTTCCTCCGAAACGTCGGTTAACACCACTTATACACGGTGCCAAATCCCAGAAGACTGCTTTCTTCAACCCCTTAAGTACTTCCACCGCAATATATAGGTCTAAGATAAACGTTGCTACCGAAAACAATGAAGTTGTGAGTTTCCATGGAAAGATAAAAAACGCAGTATATAATTTTTTTCTTTCGGTTGTATGACTGGTTTCATGATGTTGAAAGTTACATGAAATTTTGTCGTAACACTTTTTATACATACCACCGAATATTTTATAGACTGTTATTTTTGTATGTTAGAGAATTCGGTGGAGCGACACCTCAAAATTGTGTCTGCAAAATAGAATGTGAAAAAGGTATAGATTTTCTGTCCTTATTTCCTAAAAAGTGCGATCAAATACACGAAATTAACATAACATAATCCCGGGAAATCGAACAAAGAACTTACCGCATTCGTGCCTGACACTTACGCCTAATGCTCTCGTATTTTATGTAGCATCAACTTTCTGTCTCTCAGTGCAAGAAACCACATTTGAGTACCATACAAATTAGGTGCTAAGATTAGACTTATAAGAGTGTTTAAATGGGACGAATAATAAGCCATCTTCATAAATGTGCACGACAGGAAAACGCTCATACAGCAGCAAAATTTTAGAAAATTTTACTCCAATTTGGGAAATATTTTCCAAACTCTTTCTTTGTAACTCTCCGTATAACAATTTTGTCTAGTAGTTTTCTTCAATATTCAAGCCCTTTTCTGCAAAGTCAATTACATTATGTGCTGTATATATATATATATATATATATATGAGGAGCCAGGATAGTGCAGTCGGTATAGCGACTGGCTACGGGCTGGACGATCTAGCTGTCGAAGTTCGAATGCCGGTAGGGTAAAGAATTATCTCTTCTCTATGTCGTCCACACCGGCTCTGGGGTCCACCCAACCTCCTATCCAATGGGTATCGGGGGCTTTTTTCCCTGCAGTAAACCGGCCGGGGTGTGAAGCTGACCACTCACCCCCAACTAGTGCCGAGGTCAAGAAAATGTGGATCTATATATCCAATCAGCCATATGCCTTCATGATACAGTGCTTAATTAGTTGATCACAGGGACTTCACCTTCTATATAAGGTAAAGTTGTCCATGTGCTTAATTAATTATGCACATAAAATCATATGGGGGGAGTGGCCTCAGCGCCAGCGTGGACGGCGTGGAGAAGGGAACATTCTCGGTCCTACCGAAACTCGAGCTGTGACAATTCGGTCTTCCAACCCGAACCGAATGCACTATCGGGGCTCTATGTATATTATATAATATATAATTACATAAATGATAAATGTTCTCCTATAGTTTCTAAATGTATATTATACGGAAGAATATTAAAATAAAATTTGTAGTCCTTAATGAGATATATATATTTTTATCAGTCATAAATTTTTCTTTACGTGTAGCCGATTCTAGTCAAAAATTACGAAGTTTGAATCCATCTATGTTCGACCGATATGAATCTAAACTGAACATGCGTATCACCAGTACACTCTTGTATCGGATTCTTCTGAGTAACTCTGGAGCCATAACATGCAGGGGAAAGAACAGATGGACACTCTTTCCCTTTTAAGTGTTATGCTACGCATTTTTGTAAAGAACACATAAAAACAATAGTCAGCACTTGGGACTGAAGCTTCAATATCCGCCCGATGACCCGCCACTGTGTTATAACTTGATTTTAGGCAAGTCTTAGTTACAGGCAACAAGACTCTTCCACAAAGCGGAAATTGAAAGGCGAGGAAGAAGAGGAAAAACGGAGTAACACATGGCGGAGGTAAGTAAAGTGAGAGAAGAAATTCTTAAATAAAAAGTCGAGGTATTATAAATGTCTCTAGGGGGTATAACGAAGAAAATGAACGGGGAGGAAAAGGGATTAAGTGAAAACTCTTAAAATAAAAAGAACTTGCGGTTTTCCCTTGTTTTATGTAAGGTTTTGTGGGGTTGTCTGTTATATGTGGTATGTTACGTAATTCTGAAGGGGTGTAAAGATATCCCTCGAGGTATGCCGTGTTACAGGCTTTACAGGAGAAGGTGTCAGAGAAAAATGAATAAACAAAAACATCTTTAATAAAAGAGAAAGGGAATACGGAAGATGGAGGATCTTCACAGCATGGTTCAGTGATGTATGAATTATGAAGAAAGGATTTTCTCAGCGCGTTTGAGCTCAACAAGATATCAACTGAAAACCTCTGCTTAAAACCATTTTTCCCAAGAGCATGGTGTAGTGTTCTTATGTCTCTCTTTGAATAATTAGTAAGAACCACGTGAATATATATTTAATAAACTAATAAAACCAATCATCCCAAAAAGAAAACTGTTCTATGTATTTGTGTTCGCTGGAGAAACAAACGGATTACGGCAGTTATAACTCTCATGGTAACAGTGGCGATGATGATGATGATGATGATGTGTACTGAGTTAACAAGAAATAAATAATGATGTGGCACTAACGTCACATGGAAGCAGTTTAATAAAGTGTGAAATATTACCAGTATATTGAATCGAAGAGGGAATTGACCCAGAATTGGATATTGAGGAAGGATTCTTTGTAAGGTCTAGATTAGTCACTGAATCCATTTGTTCCTTAGCTACGTCGCTGCGTTATTGGGTAGATAAGGCCAGTCACAGTAGCGGTGCAGTCTGATGCATGAATTGTCTTCGCTCGCTCTGACGCTGGGATCGTGGGTTCGAATCCCACTCGAGACATGGATGTTCGTTGTGTGTATGGGTTAATTCTGTGTCAGTGTTGTCCTGTGTTTAAGTATAGGCCTTGCAACGGGATGATCCAAGAAGTTCTACCGTCTGTGAAAAATGATTACGGAACTGAATAAGAGACCAGGGCCCTAAATGCGCTGGAAGAGATATTAAACAGAATAGGTAAATATATAACTGCCGGTCACGGTAGCCGAGCGGTCTAAGGCATGTACTGTCTTCGCTCGCTTGGAATCCGGGATCGTGGGCTCGAATCCCACTCAGGGCATGGATGTTAATTTGTGTGTGTGCGTTTTTCTGTGTTTGTATACAGAGAGAGGCCTTGCGACGAGCTGATCACCCGCCCAATGAGTCCTACCGAATGTGTAAGATCTAGTAAACCGAAGTGAACGGAGANTACGGTGCCGAGGTTGTTTTTCCATTTTGATCATTTCACAGACTGTAGGACTCCTTGGGCGAGTAGCAAAGCCTCTACCTAAACACAGGACAACACATACACACACCAATGCCTTGTGTGGTATTCCAACTCACGATCCTGGCTTCCCAGCGAGCGAAGGCAGTATACTCGTATGCCTTAGACCGCTCGGCTACCGATTACACCACAAATAGCTTTAAAAACGAGTTTCTCTGGTACAGCTGATGACAAATGCCGTATGAACAAGAGCTGAAGCTACTGACTCCATGTTGTGCAAGCACTCTACTAATCGAGATGGGCCTATGTACTATCCTATTCTGTTCCGTTCGGCCATATTGTGCAGAAAGGTAGGCGGCGCAACATACGCAATATTTAGCAAAGTGTAGATACAGGGTGTCATCTTAAGTGTTTACCTGAGCCATCAGAATTTCCAAAGAACGAGTCGTTGTAGTTTGGAATATACCTGAATTGAATCTCGGTGGAGTAACCGGCTGTCATGATTGGAATTTCTCTTGATTTTCCACAGTCTCTCCAGACTACGTAATATGTAGTACCGTCATATAGGTCACTCTCGTCTCCTTCGAAGTCAGTGTCTACTTAATAAACCTCATCACATCTTCAATTCATCCCATATTTCATGACCTACACAAAAAGTGTATACAAGATTTTTGCCGGGAAATTGGAGAAAAGAGAGAATTTTGGGTACCCCGATATAGTTGGGTGGGTACAATAGGCCAGAAGTGGCCGCAGTACACGAGACTTAATCCCACCCAACTAGCATAAAAAGAAGTACTCCACAATGGAGACCCATATGGAGTGGAAGTATGACTTTTTAATGGGAAGTGCGGTATCTCAGCTACTATAGTGACTAGGCTACGGGGAGGGAGTCTCAGGAATTAGATTTTAATTCCCGGCATCTGGAGAGATATTTCTCTCCACAAGGTCCAGCCTACCTTTCACCCAGTAGGCATTAGGAGACTATTAATGCGGCCGGGGAGTAAAGCTAACCACTCATCTCTTTCTAGTTCCGAGTTTAATAATGCGTGGAACTTATACCTCCATTCCCTCATACGCTTTCATATCATGAAATTAAGCTCAGAGACCATTATAGCTCCTTATTACTAATAAATAATGTTACACACATTTAATTTGTCATGTTCCTTGAATGACTTGAGTTCCCGGAACACTCTGTAGGTTCACAGCGAAGGAACTGCTTCTCACATCTTGGCCACATGTGCACGGGATGAAGCAAAGTGCTTTCTCTGTGTATTAGGCAACAGCAATATCCCTGTGTATATTACACAGCTGTCCTACCTACGGAATTGCTTAGTGGCTGTCCGCATTAATGCACTTCTGTACCTCTATCCTGGTACTCAGCTATGAAGAACTGCCTGAACATGAGGGACATTCTGAATACATGCTATAACCTGATTTTTTCACTTTTTTGCTATTAAAACAATTTCAGACCTTCTTTGTTCAGTCATAAATTAACCGCATATTACAGAAAAGTCCATATGCTCTCATGCACGACTTTTTTTTAGCCTTTAGTTCATTTCACGACGTTTCCACATGCCTACATCCTCCACTGACTGAATGATGAGTTGGAAATGATGCGTAGCGAAGCGACAGTGGTCTAACTCAAGCTACTATCCTGGAAATTGCTTGTAGGAGCTAAGGAAAATTGCGAAAAACCTCAGTCAGTGTAGTCGTTGTCCAGGCCGAGAAGCGAATCAGGAACCTCCGAATATATGTCAGAGGTGTTGCCGCTGAACCCAGTTTGTACAATTTAGATTACTGAACAGTTTTTATGTATGTTTGTCAGTGGATATCCACGTAATATAACAGTGGACATGTTCAGTTTCTTGCCAGAATGATTCCATCAAAACAAACTCCGTGGTTTTAGTCCGCAAGCGAACTCCATTATGACTCATAATTTGGGCCTATATTAGATTCAAATTAAATTTAATCTGACAAATTTCAGTGCAAAAATAACAGGAACTCTGCTTATTGCCTATCATTGGCCGCGCCATAGCCCAAGAGGTTAGTTGTTGGCTTCCCACGGCGGCAGCCCGGGTTCGATTCCGGGTCTGGTCAAGTGGGATTTGTGGTGGACAAAGTGGCGATGGGTCGGGTTTTCTCCGAGTACTTCGGTTTCCCTTGCCAATCTTCATTCAAATTCTTCAACATCATAATCACCCTGGGCAGGCTACAATAGGCCAATCAGTGGCCGCCGTGCCGAGTGGACCCAGTTGGACTCCACCCCCCACTAAGCAAATTTAATTTTAATGTTATTACCTATCATCACCAAGTGTTTTAAAAGAAGTATTTAGCTCTACAAAATATATATACTCTATCTGTGTATGGAATGTGCTGAACTGGTCCTGTGTTCAATTATTTCCGTTGTAATGAGATATTGCTAAACAAATAATTGCGGAATGAAGACAGTTTGTCTATTATCATACATTTTTAAATGTCAGTTTAGATGTACAGGGTCTAACTGAACAGAAATAATCTTTACAATACAAATAAATTATAATAAAAATAATTAAATAGATACTGATTTCAGATTTTTTCGTTTTTTTTAATTACTGGATAGTTTGTTATATTTTTCATGTAGTTATTTTCATTATAGTTCATGTCTGTAAAATTATTCATAAGCAGTTTCAAAATATTATTAAAATTAAACCATAAATAATATAATCACAACCAAAGAAGTGACCTACATTTCCTCGTGAAATCTAATGTTATGTGGGATATATTTCATACGTTGACAGCAACAAGTTGAAAGTGTCATAGAGCAATTCTGCACGATTTCATCTGTGTATGGAATAAATTTTATTTAAAAGAAAAACTTTCCACTTTATAGCGTTCATAATATACGAGCTAGTGACACAAATAGAGTCACTATTAAAAGCGATACGTGGAGTCTCATTCTGATGCCAACAGCAGGGCCTACGTCAACTAAACGGGCTGACAGACATTACTGTAGACATTCTATGTTGCCATGGAGAACACTTGGATCACTTCTAGTGGCGGAGAGGAGTACTGGGTCACTTTAAATTTGGTTTCAGCACCATATTTTTTGACTCGACCGCGATCATAGGACTGTAATTTGCCACTTTTACAGGTACCTTTTTGTAGTTTGTTGTTTTTCTCGGTTTCTTATAAAGCCTTTGAATCACGAATCACTTATAAATAGTATAGGATGTCCGGATGAAAGGTTTCCAAAATAAAAGAAAATATACATCCTGTAAACTAATTAATATACAAGTATCCGGTTTATGTCATCGGAAAGGAAAACTCTGAAAGATTTTTTTCATTACCGGCTTACGGGCATACGCCTCCATATTTTTGCCACCCTGTTAGGAATCACCTGGACCGAGAGATGGTTGGAATATGAATTGGCAGAGGTGGACCAAATGCTTGGCCTCCAAGGTCGCCAGATTTAACCCCAGTGGATTTCTTCTTGTAGGGTTAAGTGAAGAACATGTCTACCAGGTTAAGATCAACGACCTTCAACACCTGAAAGCCCGCATAAGGGACGCTGTGGCTACGGTAACACCAAACATGATTCAAGTCTGGATATTTGTCGTGCCACCACGGGAGCCCACATTTAAATTTATTGAGAAAGTTATATACATAGAAAAACAAATTTGATAGCTTCGCTTTGTAATGGCGTAACCCATTAATGTGTATAATAAATTCTTTCTGAGATATAATGATTCTATTTTGGATGCCTTCCATCCGGACACTCTTTATTTAAATATTCAGTTCATACCTCATAGGAAACATACTACATACCGATTATAAAGACCAACACATTAATGTTCATCATGGAAGTAACTGCTGTCCATTCTGAGAATCGTGGGCGAGATCTGTAATGTTAAAACAGGTTGTGCATACAGCTGTGCTCTAGAGTGTTAAGGTCATGTCTCAGCCGTTGTGATTACGTCTTCAAAGGTTCCTATGGTTGTTGTTTTTACTGTTATTGTTATTATTAAGCACGCAAATAAATATGGAATTGATTTATTAATATTGGTATGTGTTTAAAACTTAAATTGTTTCTTGTTGCCATATTTTGTAGTAGCAGTGTTTTTTCAGCCATTAAAATACTAATTACAATCATTGTAAATATTTATATATATATAGTAATTTTCACTTGTAATGCTAACTTTGATTTGCGTNTTAATAATTTTTAAGTTTATGAGGCTTATGAGATGATCTCGCTGTCTGTGTCTCTGTATGCCTCCCATATGTATCTGTATTTCGTTCTCTATGCAGTCCGTGTCGTATCAAATGAAACTAGGTGATTACTTCTTCCCAGAACTTGTTGCTGGCTTTTTTCTTTACTCGTGTTCACTTTGTAATTGGCCTCTGGGNCTCTGGGCTAAGTTTTCAAGTATATAAATAATTTTATTTATTTTATTATTCATATTATAGTATGAAGAGTGTGAACGGTATACTTAGGGTCCAGTAAATATTGTCATAATGTTAACAATTTCGTTGGCAGTGACTGTACATCACTTCCTCTCCTCTGTTACTAAATTTCTACCTTTAAGAATTCCCAGAGCACAATCTGTGTGCGCTTGCTTCCTCGTCAAGTTCTAATCCTATCCAGCCCATACTCCTCTCTCTGTCCCGCTCTGAGGGCCTAGCTGACGTCTGAACTGCGGATCGATGTTGCTCCAGGCTCCTGGCCGGAAAACTTAAAGCGGCCGCCACAGGAGTCGAGGTGTGAACGAAGGCGACTCCACCCTGCTACTGACGTTTTCATACGTGTGGTTCACATTGAAGGAACCCTCTGCTCTTACTATATATCAATATTAACATAATTTATACTGTAAAACCACAAACAGTTAGCTCCAGCTACTGAAAGATGGCGGGACACGTTTCTTTTCGGTTATGTTCTTAGAGCATAAATACAGTTAGCATGTAGGGCCAGTAATTTTAAACGAGATGTCAAGTACACAACATTGAATATACTAGATTTTCTTTTTAGAATTTATATCTTCTCTGATATATTGCTATGCATTTCAGTGAATCTCAACTGATTTTCCGACGAAAGTTGCAGATTCCATGTTCAGAGTCAAACTTCGGCTATGCAGGTGGAGACAACAAGTTTTTTATCAAAATGTTAGTATTTGTCTATTATATCCTGTCAGAACCCAGGGAACCACTTGCCGACTTCAAAACCCCAAATACCATAAATCTGGGACTGACTGTCTAGGGGTTATGCATTGAGCTGCCTTGTGGAATTTCTCGGCACAGAAATGGAGAACTACAATTTGCATGATAGAACAAAGAAAGGGGTAGGAGGGCAAAGTCTTACAGGACATTTCTTCGAAATGGAAATAATGTCACATACATATTGCACCGATTTACACGAATGGTACCTGTGGACCTCCTACACAGTTCACTCTATTACCATTATACAGCCATTATAATTAATGGAAAATGTCTCATCTTCCCTCTGTTTTGTTATTTGTCTGAAGATGGAAATAGAACCATTATACGAAAGCTTGTAATTTTCAGAATTTCAATTTTTTTTTTGTAACTTTGAAACATAGATACTGGATAACTTGCAAAGAAAATTCCATATCGATGACAATGTTTATTAATTCCTTTGATCTAATAATTTCAAACACCCTTCATCGAGCCATAGTTCATGCTCCTTTGACTTGCAGTAAATTTAATATACTTTGGCTGAAGTCTTGATATATCCAACACTTTCTCACTTTCTATCAATATCCACATTATCTTTCAAGTTTTCAGAAATTAGTTTCATTTTAACCTGAAACTTTTTAATTTAAGCATTATTCGGCTTCTTAAGATTAAACCTTTCCATATTAAACTTTTGCAATCCTTATTTACTTACTAACAGCCTTCCCCAGTTGTTCAAATTATCAGATAGTTGTTACTATCGAAATAAAAACTATGCACTGAATTAAAAGTGCTCTTACTCTGAACCAGATTTGATCGATGAAGAATTAAACACAACAGATTGTGCTACCTAAACTAAATCCATTATCTGTATCAATGAATGCGTTAGGAACTTCCCTCTGGCTCTCGTTTCAAATCACTGGCCTTTACAGAATCATTTATTTAATATTTGAGAACATAAATGAAGGAATGTGTCACCAAATATCTCGACAATTAAGCAAAATTATGTATTTCTTTTCACTACTACCATGGAAATATACTAATAAAAAATAGTTTCCTCGAATTAAGACTGGCAGACAGTCTGACATGACACCACAAGTACGTAGTGACAACTTACTAGCCAACGATATCTTTAAGATTTTCCGTGGAGCTGTCTGGTGGTGACATCTGCTGGTTCGTATAGGTTTCAGTCTCTTCAGATAACTGGCCGTGAAGTTATTCACATGAGCTACGGGTTTTCTTTTTAGAGCATCGTCTATTATACAATCCTGCATTTCACAGTGATAACTATGTATACCAACTTCAACATTGGTATTCTTTGTTTCGTTCACCTAGCGACGTTGAAAGCGTAATCATGCTTTTTTTTGTGCGTGTGTGAGTGCATCGTATAAATTGACTGAACGACCGACTGGTTCAATAAATTAATAATAAACTGATAAACCGAGTTGCTGAACGACCGAACCACTCACTAACTGACGGACCTACTGGCTGGAAAGAAAACAGGCAATCCACTAACTGATCGCCTGAATAAGGGTTTATCCATTGAATCATCTCAAATCAATTTACAGAACAAATCTTCAACCTACCACATTTCAGTTATTTAGTAAATTTTAAGCTCAATGTAGAAATATAGTCTGAACTCTTAAACTGCTGATCAGTAACGTAATTCACTTACTCTTTTTTTTTCTGTGGCGCTACAGCCCCAATTTGGGCCTAGGCCTACCTCCATAAAATTCTCCGTTTCACTTCGGTTTACTAGATCTTACACATGCGGTAGGACTCCTTGGGCGAGTGATCAGCTCGTCGCAAGGCCTCTACCTGTACACAAACACAGAAAAACGCACACAAACATCCATGCCCTGAGTGGGATTCGAACCCACGATCCCGGCTTCCGAGTGAGCGAAGACAGTGCATGCCTTAGACCGCTCGGCTACCGTGACCGGCAAATTCACAAATTACAAATCAATAACCGCAGTATTTTACCAATGAATCAAATTTTTCGTACACTTTTCTTCTTCATTTGCTTGACGGATTATGCTCTTTGGCCAGTGTCCATTCAGAACTTATTAATACGAATATTGTAGACAGTAGGCAGGACTCCTTAAATAGGTGATCAGCCCGTTGCAAGACCACTACTTACAAAGGAGAAAACAAACACAGAAGAACGCAAACCAACATCCATGCCTCGAAAGGGATTCGAACCCACTATCACAGTGTTTGGGAGGACGAAGATATTTCACACATTAGAGCTGAAAATCAAATTAATTAAAGTTAGTAATCAAGAATTCAAATAATGACAGGCACACTTAATGCAGAGCCGATCACAGTGGACGCGCGGTCTAAGGCATGAACCGTCTTAGCCCGCTCAAACGCTGGGATCATGGGATCGAATCCAACTCAATGCATGGATGTCTATGTGCTTTTATTCTGTTTGTGTAGGCAGCGGCCTTGCGACTGGCTGATCTCCTGTCCAAGGAGCCCTACCGACTGTCTAAAATTAAGAAACTGAAGTGAAACGAAACGATACTCCAAATTAGATAGATAGATAGATAGATAGATAGATAGATAGATAGATAGATAGATAGATATAGATAGATAGATAGACAGACAAATATATACATACGAGTATATAGATAGATAGATAGATAGATAGATAGACAGATACTTAATGCAGAAATGACTGGCTGACAGAAACGGGATGTGACTGAATTTGGGAGCAACAGAAGTGGGCGTTAAACAAGTGTCTCAGTGATCTGATGAGAGATTCGTTAAGTCAGCGAACGAAAGAGTGAATGAAGACAGTCACTGAGTTATTGAATCCGTGAATATTAGGAATAGTCTATAAGAAATTCATAATTTTCCAGGAAGACTGTGTGTGTTATTCTAGTACAGAAGTGTGCGAGTGACAATACAGCGGCCAGCCAGCAAGCCGCGTGCGACTGTGACTGATAAGACGGGGCACTGCTTGCTACATAAAACCACCCCCCTCCTCTCCGTGACTGTGAATATAACATAGGTCATTAGCTGCGGTTTGACTAAAACTCTGGTTAAATACAAACTGGGAGGGACCGCTGTATATCCGGCTTATTAGCTCCACTTGGAGGTCAGGACAGTATCTAAGATACAACGGGGAACACAAATTCAGTGGAATCTCGTTATGACATGTCACATGAAACCTTCAAACCCATCAGGATAGCTCAAGCAGTAGCACTATTCACACGTTACAGAGGTGCCGGGTTTTAATCTCCTTCTGAACACCAATTATCCTCACTGATTCATTTTTACTTTATTTGCCTAAATTCTTCATTTTTAAAAAATGATAAGCATGGGTGTGAAACTTGGTCTTTGACATTAATGGAGGAACACAGACTGAGGATGTTTGAGAACTGGATGTTGAGGAGAATATTTGGACCAAAGAGAGATGAAGTGACAGCAGGTTGGAGAAAACTGCATAATGAGGAGTTTCATAACTTGTACTCTTCTCCAAGTACAATTAGAATGATCAAGTCAAGGAGGATGAGGTGGGCAGGGCATGTAGCACGAATGGGGGAGACGAGGAATGCGTATAGGATATTGGTGGAAAAAGCCAGAAGGAAATAGTCCTAATGTTATATTTTAGCGTCCTGTTGCACTGATTTAAGTCCATGATTTATTTAATCCGTCTTGCAGTGCATACACTCATTTTTCTCCTTCTCTCCCTCGCACGACATGTTTCGGCATAATAATGCCATCTTCAGGTGCTTACTAATCCACGTCAAACCAGTTCATTGCATGCCATGTTCACACATTAAAATAACTAAAATATGTATCTATCATATACATTGTCCAACGTTAAAAATATTAAAATTGTTCAGGATACCACATCGCTACGTCGCCCCTCACTACGTCAGTCACGCCCATTCTCCTTTGTTGGAGCACTCCTTCACTATCTTGTGTGTNTATATGATAGATACATATTTTAGTTATTTTAATGTGTGAACATCGCATGCAATGAACTGGTTTGACGTGGATTAGTAAGCACCTGAAGATGGCATTATTATGCCGAAACATGTCGTGCGAGGGAGAGAAGGGGAAAAATGAGTGTATGCACTGCAAGACGGATTAAATAAATCATGGACAGGAAATAGTCCACTGGGAAGAACAAGGAGTAGGTGGGTGAACAATATTAAAATGGGTCTTAGAAAGACAGGATGGGATGGTAAGGATTGGATTGGATTGATTAATTTTAAATTGGCATTGAGTCATTTACCTTGGATTAAAACGCAGGTTTACGGAGATGAAAGCTATCACACTTGCAGATACCACACTACACGGAGTCACAAATTATTTCAAGAATTGTGGAGATGTACCTTCACTCCCCCATATGTCTTCGGGCTATAGTGCTTAAATACTTAACACACAAGAGCAGTTTTACTTTTTTTTATCTGTGTATTTGCTAAAATTCACCGCATTGAAACCCGTTTAATAAATGCACTACATTTTACATTACATACTAAACTTTTAACAATGGACTCAAAAATAATAAAACAAACCTAGTAACAAGATGACAATAATAGCAAAAGTAATAATAATAAATTAGTATGTAAGATTTGAGGCTTTCACGGCGGTGACTATGAAGAAAGCAGTCTTCTGGGATTTGGCACCGTGTATATGTGGTGTTAACCGACGTTTCGGAGGAACGTATCGCCTCCATCTTCAGGGTNGAAGACTGCTTTCTTCATAATAAATTAGTGCTTGAAATTGGCGAGATTCATAAATGGTCATTCAGCATTATTGCCTTCTCATTAGTTGAGGAGATTGGACTGGTTATCTCAATCTCGCTAATGAGATATAAATCCTTCATTTCATATCTGATCGAGATGTTGTCACTAATTTCACGGTGACCAGGTCTGTTCTACGTGTCAAATGACGACATTATGTGTCTATATAGCGAGACGAACTTATGGGTGCGGAAATCGAACCTCTTACCACCAGAAGAGAAGCAATAACGATGTCCTCAAAATATCCGTAAGACACAGAGCTACACGTGGCAGTGGTAGAGGTCGTGCTTTACAGGACTTTAATTTCTGTCACTCTCTCATTGCTACAAAGTCTTCTTGAAACGTTTATAGCTGATCAATAAATTCCCTTCTTTCAAGGAGCCTGAATATTCATAACCGTACTCACAAAATCCCATTACTGATTAATATCATTCAACCCTCTCACATAATATTTACTGATATTCAATTTCAATATTATCCTCACATCTACGCCTGGATTTCCCAAGCGGTTGTTCTCAAACTCATATTGGTTCGATGCCACCTCCGTCCCATCTGACCTCCTGTACTCCAGTTAAATCTAACTTATATTTTAAGTTTTCTTCTGCCACTGCCCTAAGCGAACCTGCCCTATACATGTGACGTTCCAGGTACCGAATCTAATGTCCATTTTCTTTGGCCTAGGTCGTTTGAAGAACAAGGCGTAGGTGGGTAGACAATATTAAAATGGATCTTGGAGAAAGAGGATGGGATATGGATTGGATTCATCTGGTTCAGGATAGGGACCAGTGGAGGGGTCTTGTGAACACGGTAATGAACTTTCGGGTTCCATAAAATGCTGGGAAATTCTTGAGTAGCTGCAGAATTGTCGGCTCCTCCAGAAGTGTTCAGCTCCATGAGTAAGTAAGGTTGGTCTCAGCTCTTTAAACCTCTTTGCCATAATTGTGTATGCATTTTCACTCCCCTCAAGTACTCTACACTCCCCGTTCATCTACTCCTCACCGAACCGAGAATCAGGAATATCCGGATATCATATTTAGATCCGGAGGTCAACTGACCTCAATAAGGTTCATGGTGATAAGTCTCACTTCTTGCAGTCAGATAGAGGGATGCTACCGGACCTTAAACCATACAATGACTTTCTCCTTTCCAATTCACTATCCACCCTCACTATATATTATTCATGCCACTTAATATATGTTGCTGAAAAACGGTGCTAAATAACAAAAGAGTAAATCAACCGTATCATAATCTTTGATGTAATATTAGATGAAGGGTACAAATTATGAAGCTTTTACGTGTTACTCTTTACCGTCCTATTTCTTTGTATGATCCATAAATTCTGCTCTGTTCTGCAGGAGACTTATCCTACGTTGTTACCATAAAATGAAAACAGACCAAGTTCCACCCCACGCAAATAATAAAAGTGTCAATGTACCAATGATTATAGGGACTTGCTACCATATACGCGATGTTCTGCAACACAATTCACAATATCATGTTTCGTAGAGAATTTTTAAAAATCCTCATGCGAATCCGTCATAGGCGGAGCTCCAAGTGTGACGTCAAAAGAACACGAGCGAACAGTAAACTAAAATCGAGTTCCTTCTGTTATTTTTTCTGCGACTGTGCCAAACAGACAGAATCCAACTGAAAATGTGGAAATGCGAGGAAACAGGAGTTGGAAACGGATCCAATGGGAGAAGAGACTAAATTTCTACTTCTGCGTAGAACCAACGAACCGACGCCCCCTCTCCTGCCCATAGACAGTCGGACAGACGCTCATGCCGACTGTGGAGCAGAGGCGGGAATATCTGCGACTGCAAGTACCCCCACTACCCCCGAAAAACCGACGCCAACGCCCAGTAAATCCAAACAGTCGTATTGCCATTTCAACGTAAGGAAGAAAGGGGTTTTCTGATTCGATAGAAGACACGTGGCCACACCCAACCAAAACTCGGAGGTTTCTGCGAATTTCTACGGGTCTGAAATAAACCAACGGAATTTCAACTTCTGTGTCTTCGAATGGGGAGACGAGATGACAGCGTGGGCGAGCAGGGCCACACCTCGTAGCCACCTATCGGCAGACTTATAGATCCGTGCAGATATGCCGTACTGCAGAATTATTTTTACATTATTTGGAGGGCACCTGCCCACGTCGCTGTCAGATAGCATGAATGGTTTTCCAACCTCATGGCAAGATTACTGAAATCCATAATAATTATAGGAAGCTTCCTCCCACCTGAAATTATAGCTCTACATTTATATAAACATATCCTTCATTAATGTATAATATTTAAGTAGGACCATGAATGTATGAACAGACTCTTAGAATACGTGTGTTGTCGCAAAAAAGACCTGTGCAAATCAATATGTGTGTAGCATGTCAGTCATCATTACCCTAGCCGAAAGCTCGTGTTAATTTGTCCCTGCGCTTACCTAATTAAAAACTACTCCTTGAAGGCGTACGGGGGAGTAGATGTTTAGAAACATGTAGTCTTGACCTTGGCATTAGTTGGAGGCGAGTGGTCAGCTTCACGCCCCGGCCGCTTCATCCCTGGAGAAGGAGCACCCCTTATCCCTTGGATAGGAGATTGGCTGGGCCCCAGAACCGGTTCGGACGACATGAAGAAGAGAAAAATGTTGCCCCTATCGGCATTCGCATTCCAACCCCTCATTCAGATACGCATTATATAATAAAAATCTTGTCTGCTTACATTGCCCCTGTACTGAACAAAGTAAGCACTATGCCATGAAGGCGTTTCGTAGTCGGTATAGCGACTAGCTATGAGCTGGACGGCCTAGGGGTCGGAGGGTAAAGAATTTTCTGCTCTTCACTTCGTACAGACTGGCTCTAGTGTCCACCCAACCTCCTATCCAATTGGTTCCGGGAGCTCTTTTCCGGGGTAAAGCAGCCCGTACGTGAAACTGACCACTCACCTACAGCTAGTGCCGAGGTCAAGAAAAATATGGATCTATACATCCACTCCCCCATACGTCTTCATGGTGCAGTGGTTAATTAGGTAAGCGCATTGACAACTTTACCTTTTTGTACCTTTCATAACATTTTGTATAAATGAAATAGTTTATAAATATCCAATATGTCGATAGCTTTTGCAATTAGATACTATTGAGTAAATTTCGTGTAACTTGTCTGTAAAACATTTTCCCCTACTATCTAACCGTTCGAAATTAGAGTGAACAATATTCTGGAATATGTAACTATTATAATGTAACCATGAAATACTGAATTGTACATACCAAGAAGCTGGAAAATGTGGGCATACAGTAACAGTTCTGATGCGTTCGCTCAATTTTTTCATTGTCTCGATAAAAACAAAGTTTAAATCTGATCGAAGCAATGTCTGTAGTAAGACGTTCAATCATATTTTAATTAATTATAATTTTATATATTTGCTAACCCATAAATTCATGCGCAAGGAAATTTCATTCGATTGTTATCGATAAAAGAGTCTTGAGAAATGTTCACGTGTGTACCGAATGTGTGTGCATATAAGAGTTCCAAAATGTACGGGAAGCATAAGAAATTCGGGACTATCAGTTCCGTTTGTTTAATTGCCTTAGGCATTGTACGGACTCAGGGCAAGACTGTTCTGAATATAGAATATTTGTTTCATTTGCTTATACGATGGGGTACCCAAAAGAAACCGAACTAATTTTTTTTGTGGGCAGAGCTTTTGTAGTACCGCGTTTTGCCGCTATGAGCGCATAGAGCTAACATTCCTGAGTCGATAAGCCGACTACCTTTGCTTCAGAAGGTAAGGACTAGTTTCGGCAGAGTTTATAGGGACAACTGTTTTGTGTGATCGTCGTTTTTGCAATGGCTGATTTTCGTGAACAGCGTGCGGCGGTGAAATTCTGCTTTTTGCTCGGGAAAAGTGGAACAGAAACTCTTGAAATGTTAAAAACGGTGTACAAGGACGATGCTGTGGGGAAAACTCAAGTGTTTGAGTTGTTTTCCCGTTTCAAAAATGGTGAAATGTCAATTGATGACAAACCTCGTTCTGGTCGTCCTTCCACGGCCCGAACACATGAAAATGTTGAAAAAATTCGTGAAATCATCAAGGAAGATCGACGACGGACCATTGAAGAAATTGTGGAGCTGTCGGGAGTGACTTGGAGCTCAGCGGCCAGATTTGTGGCAGTCGGGTGACTGGTTTTTCCATCATGACAATGCCCCTGCTCACACAGCCCTGTCTGTACGACAATTCTTGACCAAAAATGGTATGACCCCTGTTCCTCACCCTCCATACTCACCCGACCTTGCCCTGTGCGACTTTTTTTTTGTTTCCTCGAATGAAAAGAGACATGAAAGGAAAAAACGACGGAGGCGCTGTCAAGCATCTCAAAAGATGAATTTAGACAATGTTTTGAAAAATGGAATAAAAGACTAGACAAGTGTATTAGTGTAAGTGGAGAGTACTTTGAAGGGGATTGAAGGTTTGTGCTTAAAATTTGAATAAATAAGTTTAAAAAAAAATAAGTTCGGTTTCTTTTGGGTACCCCCTCGTAAAAGTTCTACTCAAAAACATTTTGTATCGGACAAACGAGTAGCGAATTACATCCGAGAATCACGCTGAAACGATGTAAAATGTCAGTTAGTTGTTCCTCATTTGAATCAAGGCTGTAATGTTGATAGATTTCATAACTCTAGAAAAATCAAATTTCTTGAAAATCCGGGTGTTCATTCTCGAGTTCTTTCATTCCTACAGACGGACGGATTTCATTTTTACTCTTAGATATCGCCATTATTAAGAGCAGAAGCGGCTCCTTTTCCTGAGAGAGAAATCCGATTTTTAGGACAGAAAGAGTCGCCATGTGCCATCTGCGGACGCAGAAGTGTAAAGCTGTCACTGTGCCCAACGTCAGGCCAGTCAATATTATGGGAAGGAGAGGCGTGGAGCTAAAACTTTATATATTTTAGACTTCGGATGAAGGTGAGTGGTAAGCTTCAAATTCCGGCCGATTTACCCCCAACTGAAATATCCTCCGATGTAATTCGACAGGAGATTGAAAGATTCTCAGAATCGGTCTGGAAAAATTCCTGCCGCTGGAGGAAAAAATAAAAAATTTCCTGTATGCAGCTGGTTGTATAAGCACTGAATGAATGATTTTAAGCAATGTACTGTCCGTACTGATGATCAGTTCAGTGATTATCTTCTCTGGTGCAAGGCCTCACACTTGTGAAGTTCTAATAATTTAATGTTTTCTTAGCTCTCACAGACGGTTTGTGCTGTGTTTTACTTGTATACCCCATCTTGGAGCTGCCAGAAATGTCCGGAGATAGGGACTAGCTCTATCGATTGGGCCCACAAAGCGATTATTGTTCAGTCAACCAGAAATCAAACCAGTCATATAAATCAGTCATTAGTAAGCAAATCACTGAGGGTAATAGCCAGTCTCTTTGTTCATCAGCCAGACGGGCATTTTTTGATGCATAATTAAATAGGAAACTCTACAGACTGCTTTAATACCGACTGATATTTTCTCCGCTTAGAGAGTTTCTTAAGGCACTCTTCCAGTAACTTGAGGCTACATAATGAAAAGAGAAGATGTCACACATCCAGCGACATCGTGAAAACCCGATGCTTCCAGTGGAGCCTCTTCGAGTACAGAAGGAACATCAATAACGTGAATATAGCTAAATCTAGTAGCAGTTCCAAAAACATCGACCACAAGAGTTCAATAATATCCTCCCGGGTTTATGATATTTTGCAGCTGCAGAACTCTTAGTAAAAATGAAGACTCTGTAATAGGAAGGAGCCTTGGCCATATGCAGGTGCTTGTATTTCAATGTCCCGCTCTTGTGTTGCGTGGAAAATGAAAGTGGCCAGTCTGTCATATTAAAATATGAATTTAAATCAGCTAGGAAATTAGGAGAAAATGTACATGAAACACTGGTTGTCCGAATCACAAAGCAGATTAATATACATTACCGAAAATATTCATAATTTAGATAGACCTAACTAAATGAACATACCAAGCAAGTTCCTCGAACAGTTGATAGCAGATCGGTAAAATTATTCCTGTGTGTAAATAATTATTATCTTTATGGCATGCATCCTGTTCTATGTTATTTACGAACAGATGTAATTTTGGGAACAGTCGAACAACAAATAATCAAAAGGAAACAAAATAGAAACTACTGTGTCAATTTTTTTATTCGTTGTTTGTGGTATCGCTACATGTTTAGACCCTTTTCCTGGTTCATCCTCAGGCGTACACGTACTGTTTAGCTACTGAATTGCGTCATTATTAAATCTGAATTCATATTGTGTCTGTGTGATTATTCTATAATAATTATATTCTAATTTAAAATGTCTTTGAGACATAGTTAAACTGGACATTAAACTTGATATTAAATATATAAAAATTAAAGTAGAATGAAAATTAAAATGGCTATTATAGTACTTATAGCCAGTATTACCAATTTAATTTAAGCCTTGTGCCTGCTACATATCATAGCAATTCAGAAGCTAAAGAGTATTCGTGTATAGACCTGAAAGGATTCTGACGATGGTGTATACTATACTTCTTTTGGCTTATTTTGGACTTCACCCATCGTCTGGTATGTAAAAGACAAAAAGACCACGACGTTTCGGAGACTGGATCTGTCTCCGTCTTCAGTTGGATAGGGAAGGATAAACCTACTCAGTTGGGCCCGTTAGTCTCAATCACTGGACAAACCCCGGTGAATGAGAGAGAGAGAAAGAGAAAGAGAGAGAGAAAGAAGAAAGAAAGAAAGAAAGAAAGAAAGAAAGAAAGAAAGAAAGAGCATCGATTTAAGAAGGTTCCCAGGCTTTGCCCGCTCGTCCTTCTGGTAAGAGTAAAGTGAAAGTGTAGGCGTTAAGATGATTAGAAGCAACGACTTGAGAGAGTTGAGAGAGAGGGGCCGCGGAGCTTTTAATTTCAAAAATTAGAGTTTACGTGTATAATTTTGGTAATTTTGACAGCAAGGGACCGTAATTTTGATGAATTTAAATCGGGAGGGCTGCATGAGAAGCATGCAGTAGCAACTTGGAATTTGGGAACCATCTCAGCATTTGCTTACAAGACAGAGGAAAACCAAGAAAACCTGTGTCGAGATGGCCGGTCGCAGGACCTTCCGGATACGCACTGACTTCTAGAAAGCGGTCCGGCAAAAAAACAGACGGGCGATTCCCTAACGTGTCCCTAGCATGTGTGCTTAATGCTTTATTGATAAAGTTTTCAGTGTGTACATGTCATCAATAAACCCCGGTCTGTAGAAAAGCAACCTATGAACAACCGACAACCGGTTCCATGAGTGGCAGAAAAGAATAAAATCGCAGTAAAAACATGATAGAAAATTTGTGCCAAGCATGCACTTGTCAATAATGTAAAGAAACAGAAGTATAGGTTATTTTCCATGAATTCAGTTAAAAACGAAAGTAAAAACTGGATAATGCATGCCTAATCTACGTGGATAAAAAATCGTTTCACCATGGAGACTTCCGGGAATCAGACTAATCCCCAAAACAAAACTTGCAGGAGTAGTGGAACCACTAATATTCATAAAATTACATTTTTTTATTTGTTAATCTCTTCATTGATGAGGGGGATCTATATGGGCCCAACTGAGTAGGTTTATCCTTCCCTATACACCTGAAGACGGAGACAGATGCAGTCTCCGAAACGTCGTGGTCTTTTGTCTTTTACATACCAGACGATGGGTGAAGTCCAAAATAAGCCAAAAGAAGTACAGTATTCGTGTATGTCTGAGGATGGCTCAGGAACAGGATCGAAACATGTAGCGACACCACCAACAACAAATAAAAACAAATGTTTACACAGTGGTGCCTAATTTGTTTTGTCTGATTGTTTGTTGTGAGGCTGCCCCAAAATGATATCTATTCATTAAGCATTATATCACGAACCCATGTTTGGGGTAGAGTTATAAGTCCAATATTCTTGACCTCGACACTAGATGGAGGTGAGTTGTCAGCTTCACGCCGAAGAAGCTTTGCCCCGTACCCATTAGATAGGAGGCTGGAAGGACCCCAGTACCGGTGTGGACGCTGTTCAGTAGAGAAAAATTCTACCCCTGTAGGCAACCTAACCGCGGTCATCCAGCCCGTAGCCCGTCGCCATATCGACTGATCCATCCCAACTCCTAGAGTTGAGTGTTATTAAATAAAAACTATCTATTTTTATGGAATCTGAAATTTTACTGCCGTCTTCACCAAAGTCCCTCCTTGAACCTTATCTTGAAATATTTGTACCCTGTCTGCTTCTTCATATTCCATTTATCTTAGATCCGTTTTAACATTTTTTCCTCTCTCTAGGTCACGATCCCAGAAGTGATCACTTCAGATTTCTTGACAAAAGTTCTGTATAAATTTCTCATCCCCTTACGCGTACTACATGTTCCCCCCATCTAATTCTCCTTTAATTAATCCCCCTAATAATAGTAGATGAAGAGTGTATATCATAAAGCTCTTAATTATACAGTTTTCTGAAATTTCCTGTAAGTTAATCTTTCATAAGTAAAAAATTCAGTCCAAACATATTGCATATAGTTTCGTACGTAAGACCGACCACTTCGCTGGTTGGTTGGTTGGTTGGTTGGTCAGTCGTAGGCCAGTGCATTAGTCGGTCGGCCGTAGGTCTGTTGATTGGTTAATTAGCTATTAGTTGAAGAATGCCGTCTTCTGGNAGTTACACATACCCCTACACTGTGCAATCTATAAACAACAAACATGTGATCTAGCAATAGCGGAATGTGTATCCCATATTGAAGAAGACAAGTTTTCCAAATGCGTTTGTATTTATTTTACCAGCCCCATTTTGCTTCATTATTAACGTGTGCCCATCCCCCACCCCCAGCCCCAATCTTCTGTTACCTTCGTACCTGGATAGCCTTACGTTTCCATGTGTTGCTTAAAATTGGTCAAGGCTTGAGCATGCTTCGGTTAACTCAGGAACCTTACACCGGCAGATTCCAACAAATTTAGTGCAAGAAGAGATGCAAATTTATGTTACATTGGATTCCATCACTTTGATTCTTCGCATAACTAAGTTTTAATTCCTGAACGTTTACAGTTTAGGTATTTTATTCAAATTGATGGTACCTAGATAAATTATTTCATTTTAATATCTTAAAGGAAAAACAAGTGTTACTGTATCATAGATAATTATTATTATTATTATTTAGGAATTTTTCCAATTTTATAATAAGTACTAATTTAAGGTCCAGCCACTCAGGCAAGGGTGACAAAGCTGATATGGAAACATGTCAGTTTCTTTATTGTTTTTAACACGAATAAATTTTCTCTGGAGGATAAATTTTATTTATA
>NW_019723908.1:1913896-1926288 GCF_002891405.2 Cryptotermes secundus
CTCTAATGTCTCTAAATGTTGCCCTTCTGCCCTCGAAACAGTCGGCATTCGTGTTTCTACTCGGAACATACCTAACGTTCTCATATTCCCCTGCTCTACAAGCCATTGCTCCAAGCCTGTTGTCTTTCTGCTGTAAATGCCGTTTGTAAATATACGGATAATTTTAGAAACTCAGGCCCGGGTCCGATCCCGGGTCTGGTCAAGTGGGATTTGTGGTAGACAAAGTGGCGCTGGGGCAGGTTTTCTCCGAGTACTTCGGTTTCCTTACCAATCTTCATTCCATCAATTGCTCTACAATCACCCTCACCTATCATCTGGGGCTGGTACAACAGGCCACAAGTGGCCGCAGTAGAAGGGACTTACTCCCACCCCGCTAGCAATAAAAAAAAGTAAAGGTAACCCTATAACAGGCTGTGGAGGCCCGTAGTGTTGTGAGATGTTGAGGCTCTCACATTTTCTAGACAATAGGCTCACAGATGACCATGAGGTTAGCAGCCTTACGCGCCGGCCGCCCTTTAACCCCAGGAATATTCCTGGTACTCATTTCTGTTAGAAGCTGAGTCGACCCCAGGGCCATAGCGCGGCTGGAAGGATTAGGTAAATTGAAAAATTCCACCTCATCGGGATTCGATCGCGCGACCTTCCGGTTTGTAGCATAGTGCCTCAAGCAACTATGCTACCACTTGCCCCGGATGTTAAAGTAGGTGGTACAAATAATTACCAGGGTGTTACAAAAAGTTACGTCACTGGGAGTAACATTACTCGACTGTACCCCGAATGTTATAAATGAACCGGTCTACAAATCAATACCAGGCCCGTCCCTTATGTTTATGAATGTGATAGTAAGTATCAGAGAAAGAAAGATGGAGAAACGGCGCATTGGCAGAGACACTGAAGCTGAAGTGACGTAACACAAGGACCATTTCCTGCTGCCATCTGCCTACCACCGATGATACCATAGCAACCAACGTTTCCCTGCAATAATAAACAAGTTGGACGCTTAGAAGCGCTTTTATTAAAACAAAATTTGAGTTTCAGATTGTACATAGGCCTGTGATCTCTCTGAATTTATTTTAAACCTTCTTCCACACCAATCTTGAAATCCAGACAAAAATTCTTACCTGGTTTCCGTTGTTATGGTAGAATTACTTAAAAATAACCGTCCCATATGTAACCAGTTCATAGAAGTCTGAAGTAGGTTGGCAGGTCAGTCGATCGAAGGGTTTGTCGGTGAGTTGGTTTAGTTACTAGATTAATGACTTTAAAGGTCTACATAAGTACAGTGGTTATTTGATCAACACATTAAATAAATCAAAACTTTAAAAGAGAAATTTTTAAATTAAAGCAACTGTGTCAAGTTAACGAGTAACTTTTCCTCTGCAGCATATAAGGTTAAGCCTCGTTTTGAGATTAAGCAATGACATCTCCCCCAATTCAGTTCTATTATAATTACGTATATACTATCGGGATTCTATTTCCAGACCCTTGTTTATATAAACGGGTTGCACCACCTTATGATGTGTATTTTTTTAATTCGCTTAGTGGGGGGTGGAGTCCAACTGGGTCCACTCGGCACGGCGGCCACTGATTGGCCTACTGAAGCCTGCCCCGGGTGATTATGATGATGGAGCAATTGGTGGAATGAAGATTGGCAGGGGAAACCGAAGTACTCGGAGAAAAACCGCCCCAGCGCCAATTTGTCCACCACAAATCCCACTTGACTAGACCCAGGCTTGAACCCAGGCCGCCGCTGTGGGAAGCCAGCGACTAACCGCTTGAGCTATGGTGCGGCCATTGATGATGTGGTTTGTGCTTCATGTTTCGAGTTTTACCTTTTCCATCTGAAGGTAACTGAAGAAGGAATGTCTAAACCGACTCTACAGTAAAAATCATAGGGAAGATGACACTGAGGAAGACCATGTGAAAAAAGAACGAAATATGTAGGCCTATGTGAAGTGGGAATTGGCTTAGATGTGACCGCCATGAAGAAGAAGAGGAAGAAGAACTACTCGCACTGCAGGCCAACACGCAGACGCACCAATATTAACGATGAGGATAAATTACGATCATATTAATGAAAGACAACTGAAAGAAGAAGATGACAATGATGACAATTGAGATGATAATATTTAATTGTTTAATGCTTTTAGCGACGCTCTCAACAGCTTATAACACACATTGGATTTTTTTTTTGAGTTAACCTAATCCTTCCAGCCGCACTATGCCCTGGGGTCGACTCAGCCTCTAACAGAAATGAGTACCAGGAATTAATTAAATAATTTTCCTGGGGAGTAAAGGGCGCCCGGCGCATAAGGCTGACACCCTTACCGCCATCTATGAGCCGATTGTGTAGATAGTGTGGGACCCTCAACGTCTCACAACCCTATAGGCCTTCATGGCCTGGTACAGGGATAGCTTTACTTTATATATATCGATGAATGGAAGAATTATTACTAAATAATTAATTAAGAAATCTTGGGCCCACTGGAATACCACGTCGATATTTGTTTGGAGGGACTGAGTAAAGCCACGAAGAACCTATGTCAGCATAGCCGATATCCCACCCGAGTTTCTAACCGAGCCCTTTCCAAATATAAATCGGTTTGGGCCAATTTGCTGGAAGAGCTGACGATGTTAGCAATACGACTAATTATAGTAAGAAGGTGCAAACGAGGTAACCATAAATTAATTAAGAAATAAATATATACCAACCAAAATAGCAAAAATTTACAAGGAAATATTAAATACACCTGTAAGAAATGATCTACCGCAATTCAAAATAGGACACAGTGCCCCTGTATGATGCTGCAGACACACACATGTGGGTAGCGGTACAATAAGCAGCTGAGGGGCAGAATTTTCTTATCACTCGGTCACGACTTAGCCCGCCACTCACCGATATTCGTTCATACTGCCGCCACTCAATCGATACAGTTTCAACCCTTGCAGTTGGAGGGATGGAGGGAGGGGAGGGTTCAACTCCTCCTCCAAATATGTCCCACGACTGACGACAGAGTGAAGTAAAAGACATCTTGTTAGCGCGTTTCATGCAGGCGAATGAACTGCCAGCATAAGGTGAAACAAGATTGTTGACTGATTCATCGGTTCAGATCAGCACAGCTAGTAAATTCTATGGCTTATAAACACGAGGCACACGATTCGAATCATACCTGAGAACTCAGCTGTCACAATTAATATTCTGCCTAATTTTCCTCAGTTCCTCCGTTCAAAACATCCTCATATTAAGCATCCGTCCTCAGACTGTATCCTTTGAAATTATTAAATTCATACAAAAAAAAAAAATCCGTACTCTGCAGTCCGCAAGCGAACTATACCGACCGAGCGACCGCCGCTTATCGGTGAAGTTAGTGCCAACTTTTGCGGATAGAGGGTGTGGCGTGGTCAGTGCAAAGGATACCCACGGCCGTTAATTTCGGTTTTCTAGATCGGAGCCGCAATTTCCTTGAAATAGCTCCTCAGTTATCCTCGCGAGGCTGAGTGAACCCCGTTCCAAACCCACTACATCTAAGAAAATCTGGTAGCGCTGGGAATCGAACCCGGGACCTCTGACCACTGGACCGTCACGGAATGGAAAATTCCATTCACTTCATCCACAATCAAACGGATTCCCTTAAGCGTTTTTCAGGTTCTTCCAAATGTCCGTCAGTTCACTTATTAGTATTTGACTGTCTATAAAATTCTCCACTTTAAAATAGATCATTCAAGTGGTCTGTAGATTTGAGACTGGAAATAGATGTACACATTGGGTAAGCTTTTGTTACGCTAGTCCGAGAACAAAAAGAGATTCACCTTAAATGAGGCACAAACTTCATGTACGAAACTCATTTCTAATTGTGTAGAATATGTTTATTTCTGTGGCAGGAAATGAATCGACCACAGAGATATATAAGTAGTTCCTGTGGCCATTGTGCCAATTCGTGTCTTCGCATAAAGGGTAAGAAAATTTCGTGTGGCCCTAGCTCCATATAGTAATATTAAATAGAATACAATTCGAAAATGACAGTTTGGACTGCACAGAACGAAAAGCGTGACCAATCCTTTGTACGAAGCACCCATTACGAAGTCGCAGGTTACTAGAAGCAATATTACATAACAGAGTGCAGCTTGAATTTGCAGATAACCGGAGGGAACTTAGTTTCCCAGGCAGAAATATTTGCACAGGCAGAGGCTCTGTCCGGCAAGATAAGACTCGCACAGAGCACAAGCGGGTGGAAATATGGAAATGCAGAGCTCAATGCAAGATGGGCATGAGTCCGCAGTTACAGAGCCACAGGATTGTATGGCTGTTAGCCTATATTAAAATTGCTCTGGATTCGATACAAATCGTTATCATCAAAATTAAAGCTTATACAATATAAGATATGCCGAGAAGAATATCTGATATCACCTTTCCTTCAGTCGGGATAGCTCAATCGGTATAGAGACTGGCTAAGGACCGGACGACCGAGGGGTCGGTAGGGTCAAGAATTTTCTCCTTGTCGTCCAAATCGGCCCTGGGGCCCACCAAGCCCTCCTATCTAATGGGTACTGGATGCTCTTCCCATGGGTTTAGCGGCTGGGGCGTGAAGCTGACCATTTACCTACAGCTAGTGCGGAAGTCAAGAAAATTGGGATCTATATATCCACTCCCCCATACGTCTTCGTGGCGTAGTGCTTAATTAGTTTTGCACAGGGACAACATTACCTTTCATACCCTAGCTCCGTTTCTTCATATATTTCATATAGTGAGGCTAGAGGACATTACAGCTTATGGGCTGCAATTCAATGCTCCATTTACGTAAGAGTGCGTAACTTCCTATAACACAAATTCCCACTATGAGCACTTTGCCACATGTAACACAATGCTCCCAACTGCCATCATATCTGTGATTACTATACTTACTTACTTACCTACTCATGGAGCTGAGCCCTTCTTGAGGAGCCGCCAATTCTGCAGCTACTCAAGAATTTCCCAGCATTTTATGGAACCCGAAGGTTCGTTCACAAGAGCCCTCCACTGGTCCTTATCCTGAGCCAGATCTATCCAATCCATACCATCCCATCCTATCTTTCTAAGATCCATTTTAATATTGTCCACCCACTACGCCTTGGTCTTCCCAGTGGTCTCTTTCCTTCTGCCTTTCCCACCAATATCCTATACACATTCCTCATCTCCCCCATTCATGCTACATGGCCTGACCACCTCATCCTCCTTGACTTGATCATTCTAATTATACTTGGAGAAGAGTACAAGTTATGAAGCTCCTCATTATGCAGTTTTCTCCAACCTCCTGTGACTTCATCTCTCTTTGGTCCAAATATTCTCCTCAACACCCTGTTCTCAAACACCCTCAGTCTATGTCCCTCACTTAATGTCAGAGACCAAGTTTCACACCCATACAGAACCACACACAAAATTATAGTTTTGTATATTCTAATTTTTATGTTTTTGGACAACAGACGAGAAGAGAAAAGGATTATTATTAACAGTGTAATTTCAAAATCATTTTTAAAGTGTTGTTTTTTAATGCGGAAGATGAAATGCAAGAGGACATTCTGTGGAACTGCAGTGAACAAAGTGGCGACAGTGCATCGTCTTCAGAAAATGAAAGTGCATCTGATTACTGGACGAACTTTCTGATTAATTACAAAAGATACAAAGGAATGTGCATGTGGCGAAAATTTTAAATTTCCATTTCATTCTGGTATATTCTCCATTACTCTTCATTTTAATATATTATAAATATTTTATTTTAATTGATGTGTTCTAAATAAACTCACTGAAATAAATATAAATTTATATTTATTTTTCCTAAAGCACTCATTTAAAAACCTGATGCGTCTTATTAGGGCGTCTTATATTCGAAGTAACAGGGCATATACTGACACATTGCGATGAGGCCTTCTTGGAAAGCCGCCAATTATGCAGCATCTCAAGCACTTCCAAGCATTTCATGGGACCCGAAACTTCACTACCGTGTTCACAAGAGCCCTTCACTGGTCCCTTTCCTGAGCCAGATCAGTCCAATTCATACCATCCCATTCTATCTCTCTATATCTATTTTGATATTGTCCACCCACTTACGTCTTGGTCTTCCCAGTGTTCTCTTTCCTTCCTGCTTTCTCACTAATATAGTATACGCATTCCTCCTCTACCCCATTCGTGCTACATGCCCTGCCAATCGCACCCTCCTTGACTTGATCATTTTAATTATACTTGGAGTAATACCTTATATATACATTGTTTGTTTGTTTATTTATTTATTTATTCATGGTTCATAAAATTAGCTGTCCGAAACGTCGGTTGACACCACATATACACGGTGCCAAATCCCAGAAGACTGCTTTCTTCATAGTCACCGCCGTGAAAGCCTCAAATCTTACATAGCTGTCAGTAGTTCAGACGATAGAGTCGAGTGTTAGTACGATTAAAAATAATAAATTGGAAAGATGTAGACGGAAGTAGTCGTGGACTAATTTGAGGTAGTAATCCTGAATTTACATGGGGAAACTAAAAAAAACAGGGAACGCCTCAGTAAGAATAATAGGTCTTCAGACCTAATTTTGAACCTAGACATTCCCGAACATGAAGCCCTACACTCGGTCGCTACGTCCGGAGTTGAAAAATAAAGTAGTTAAAGAAGTGGAAGGTTTGACTGACTTATGCACATAACATTTCCTTATGCAGTTAAATCTCAAAATGTTATACTTACCACGATATTCTGTAAAAATATTATTTTAGAAACGCATAATTTTCGCAGGTATGCTGCCACAAAAAATTCCAAGAACCTTAAGACCAACTAGTGTCACTCCCACCTCAAAATTTCTTATATCCGTAACATTGGTATTAATGATTGTGGAACTTAAGGCGCACAACGGTATGGTAACCTCTAGTGGCATGATTTTCATATCGAGTTTAATGAGAAACCTTCAATTACCTAATTCGAAAATTATTAAGTGTGGTAGACATATATAATCAAACTACACACTTGCTTCCTTATAAAGTAAAGGGTATGGACTAAATATATTTTACAGGGCATCATAAACCAATCAGCATTTTAAAATTATTTATATGCTACTCATGCTTTTAAGAGCCAACATGTGATTACGCAATCCTTGCTCCCTTGAAGTCAGTGCTGACGTAGGCCTTATGACACCTCACCTTTATTTGCGACTCCTAAACACAACAGATACAGGGATAGATATGAATCTTCCTCAAGTGGAGGCGTCAGAAAACATTACCACACACAATATTTTGTGAATAAAAAGGGTTAAAGAGTTTATCTGTGCTACAAGAATATTTAGCTACAGCCTGATTGCGCTCCCACAAATGACACACGCTACATAAGTAAAAGCTATTTCAACAGAATTCAACCGAAAGAAAAATGTTTGGAAATGGCAGATTTCGGTTTACCAAACTAACTGACTCCATGGAAGTAACTCGTACTTGGGAAGCTATCAGTAGCTCAGTTACTCAAGAATCTCACAATATTTTATTGAACTCGCAGGTTCATTACCATGTTCAAAACAGACCTCCTTACTCTGAGCCAGATGAATTCAGGCTGTAACACCCAAACCTACTTCTCTAAGATTCAATATAATATTAACCTCCCACGTACATATAGGTCTTCCTAGCGGTCTCTTTCCTTCTGGCTTTCTAACCAAAATCCTCTAGGCATTCTTCTCAATCTTAACAAAGAAAAATATAAAAAGATGTTATTATTAAAGTTTCTCCAACCCATAAAGAAATTGTCTCCTACATATTTATGTTCATTACGGTATTGGAGTTACAATATATGCCGATCACAGCGGTTGCCCGCTAACACTGCGATCGTGGGCTCGAATCCTACTCGAGACATGGATGTGTGTGCTTTATTCTGTGTTTGTGTTGTTCTGTATGTAGGTAGCGGCCTTGCGACGGGCTGGTCTCTCGTCCAAGGAGTCCTACCATCTGTATGTAAGATTAAAAACCGGATAAAGAAAGCGACCAACATCCAACAAAGGGCTGGACAACCATAGAGAGAGAGAGAGAGCTATAACATATTTAGTAACACTTGGAAGAAACTCTACATATAGGAGAACCATGCAGCCCAGTCATTAAGATTCTTACGAGAGAAGTTCGAGACAGGAATTTTTCCCCATCGCCACCTCTTCCACACCAGTCAACATGCTCACCGCTTCCTATACAAAGATTTCAACATTCAGTATTCATATCCAACTGCTGATGACACATCCAGCTGCTGATGACACTGCATGCTACGTACACTTATTAAAGCCAAACGGATAACTTTATTTTTATTATTTCATTTTCAGTTTAAATAACGACGCTGTCAGTAACTCAGACTACTTACAGCGCCGAATGTTTGCTTGATAATGAAGAATGAAATGTGTCGTGGCCTGACTGAAGTGACTAGACAGGCATCTGGTTACATAGACTGAAGAAAACAAGAAGATTCAGTCAGAACAGCAGATGTCCGTGTCGAGATTCGACCCATCACTTCCTGATATGGCGATACTGAAAAGAAACAGATCTAATCTATGAGTACGATAAATGACCACTGAAACTGTAAATTGAATTTAAATTCCATTTCACCTTTCGGTCTGAATAATCAAGAAGTGCTAATCCATAACGAAATCTGTCCGCAAGTTTCGTTTCTGATGCTACGGAAAGTATTTCGGTTAAAATTGGTAATGGTGGCTAGACTGCAAGGCTTCGGGGTAATTTTATTTTTAGCCTGTATCTGTTATATACACAGGTTTTTGGTGAGAAATTCAGAAGGAAAAAACCACTAGAACGACCAAGACGGAAGTAGGTTAATGAAAATTAAATATGTCTTAGAGAAATAAGATGGGGTGTTATGGAGTAGATTCATATGACTCAGGATAGGGACCAGTGGAGGGCTCTTGTAAACACGGTAATAAACATTAGGGTTCCACAAAATTTTGGTAAATTCATGAGTAGCTCAACGACTGGCGGCTCCTCAATAAGGGCTCAGCTTCACGGAGTTAGTGTCTTTTTTTATTGCCAGTGGGGTTGGACTAAGTCCCTTGTACTGTGGCCACTTCTGGCCTTTTGTACCAGCCCCAGATGATAGGTGAGGGTGATTGTGGAGCAATTGGTGGAATGAAGATTGGCAGGGGAAACCGAAGTACTGGGAGAAAACCTACACCAGTGCCACTTTGTCCGCCACAAATCCCGCTTGACCAGACCTGGGATCTAACCCGGGCCGCCGCGATGGGAAGCCAGCGACTAACCGCTTGAGCTCTGGCGCGGCCACGGAGTTAGTAAGTAATGGGTTAAATCCAATCAGGCCTTCATGCTTATAAGAATCTCAAATCGAAGTTCATTCAGTATCTAAAAACAATGACTTATCGCATTAAATACACGTATTTAGACATAAATGAAAATGTACTTTTGGGATTTGAGGTTCTTGCAGCGGTAGGTATGAAGATCAGTGACTATAGTCAGGGTTTTAATGCCGTTTAGTCTGGTATTTCATACAGGTTTCAGAGGAACTTGCTCGCTCCTTCTGCAGCAAGCAGAGCTCCTCTTGACGTCTGCTTCTTCCTGGTTTCTTTCTTTGGCTAACGGTTCGACTCTATATAGAGAGGCAGAGTGTCCCTTCGAAGCGTTGGTGAAGGTCTGCCGGGTTACATGGCGTACATTTTAAAAGCATAGACTTCAGAATTTACTTCATTCATTTTTCGAAGTGGTTAACAAAAAATTAACTTACTTCGTCGAACTGAGCTCTTCTTGAGAAGCCGCCAATTGTTTAGCTACTCAAGAACTTCCCAGCATTTTATGGAACCCGAAGGTTCATTACCGTGTTCACAAGAGCCCTCCACTGGTCCTTATCCTGAGCCAGATCTATCCAATCCATACCATCCAATCCTCTCTCTCTAAGATACATTTTAATATTGTCCACACACCTATGTCTTGGTCTTCCCAGTGGTCTCTTTCCTTCTTGCTTTCCCACCAATATCCTATATGCATTCCTCTTCGCCTACATTCGTGCTCCATACCCTGCCCATCTCATTCTTCTTTACTTTATCTTTCTAATTATACCTGGATAAGAGTACAAGTTATGAAGCTTCTCATTATGCAGTTTCTTCCATCCTCCTCTCACTTCATCTCTCTTTGGTCCAAATATTCTCAACACCCTGTTCTCAAACACTTTGAATCTATGTTCGTCCCTTAACGTCAGAGACCAAGTTTCACACCCATACAGAACCAGAGGCAAAATTATAATTTTGTATACGTATTGTAATATTTATGTTTTTAGACAGCAGACGAGAAGGCAAAAGGTTCTGGAGTGAATGGTAGCAAGCATTACCCGAGTTCAATCTCCTCCTAATTTCCTCCTGAATCAGGTTTTGGATTGTTACAGTCGTTGCCGAATATCTGAATTATAAGATGTGGTTAATATTTAATGAAATGCAAGAAATAAACTCCTCTCTCTATATCTGCATGTTTCCACATTCGCAATTCCAATAAATGGTCATGAAGAGCAATGCCGCATATAATTCGCAAATCATGTAACCCCAATGGAGTCTGTGTGCAGTGATCATTTGTGATATCTATCAAATCATGGAAGCGGGGTTGCTTTGTATTTCTGAGGTGTAAAAAGACGATGCTGAGTTCCGAATTCCATCGGTGACGAACAAAAGACGAGCCGGCAACGTGGGATCGATACTGTGCGATACGGAGAAGGCTGTAGATGCTGAACAAATATACAGAGCTCGGTGTATTCGGCTTGCATACTTATATCGGGGGCTGGGAGCCTCCTACTGCCTGCTACACTGCAAGTCTGCGTTTAAAGGGACAGTCCCTTAGCAGATATGTTCTATTGTAACAACTGTACCTCTATCAGGAAGAATGGGGATTCATTCAGGTCCTTGGTTCGTACATTGTTCAGTGATCGAGAGGTCAAACGCTGGGTTATTTGACGATATAAAGAAAAATAAAAAATATCAGAAGAACTGAGTTATGTTACGAAAATGAACACAAAGCCTCGGATAGGAGGTTGGAGAAAACTGCATAATTAGGAGCTTCAGAACTTGTACTCTTCTCCAAGTGTAATTAGAATGATCAAGTCAAGGAGAATGAGGTGGGCAGGTCATGTAGCACGAATGGGGGAGACGAGGAATGCGTATAGGATATTGGTGGGAAAGCCAGAAGGAAAGAGACCACAGGGAAGACCAAGGCGTAGGTGGGTGGACAATATTACAATGTATCTTAGAGAGATAGGATGAGATGGTATGGATTGAATAGATCTGGCTCAGGATAGGGACCAGTGGAGGGCTCTTGTGAACACGGTGATGAACCTTCGGGTTCCATAAAATGCTGGGAAATTCTTGAGTAGCTGCAGAATTGGCGGCTCCTCCAGAAGGGATCAGCTCCGTGAGTAAGTAAGTAAGATGAACTGAGAGATTGGTTACCAAGGTGAATGAGTAATAAGCTGATTCATTTATTGACCCTTTAAAGCACTGTGGTTATTATCTGTACCACCTTCTTTAACATTAGTCCATGTAGTCCATGGCTTTGACCAATATACGTTAAAACATACAACTTCCTCCTTATTTCATGTCCTGCCTCAAAAAAAAAGACATTCGTGAATTGGGACTGTTTGAGAACAAGGTGCCGAGCTGACGAAATGGAGGCTAAGGAGACGAGGGTGGATAAAATTTCATAATGAGGAACCTCATAAAGTCTACACCGTGAGATATTATTAGGATAATAAAAAAGTATGAAATTGGTGGGCTATAAACGACGAACGGGGCATATGGTACATGAAAATAAAAATTTGTATACCGAATATCTGAAGAAAAATGACAACTTAGGAAACCCAGGGATAAATGAGAAGATGATACTAAAATGGTTAGGGCGATGACTGATTTCAGCTGAATCAAAATATGCCTAGTGGCGGGGTTTCATGTAATGTATTTTCGTATTTCACAAAGAGCTACGAATTATTTTCTGTCACGCAAGGGATTATAAGATCAAAAGGAATTCCTCTTCGTAAGGTTAAGACAGCATTTCACAGCTCGGACGGTTTGGGACTCTATCCTGTATATAGCAGTTGCAGAATTTTCCGAAGAGCTTGTAAAGTTCCACCAGACTACATGATGTCACACCTCACAAGACAGTAGCCTACATAATCATAGCCCAGGTCACGCCGAGTCCTAGGGATCAGCCCAAGAACCTGAAGTGTCATCGACTGGCTGTATTAAATCATCTCTCCCCTATTTCTGTTGTATGTGACTATGTTAGTAGACAAAATGTATGCCTCAGATTTGGTGACTTAAGTCGAAAAATATCGAGTGTGATAAGGAGCCAAAATTTTGCAATAAGAAGCCATCAGACCCTGTATATATGGCGAAGTTTTTTTTTT
>NW_019723908.1:1926297-1967192 GCF_002891405.2 Cryptotermes secundus
TTTTCGCTCTTGTGGTATTCTGGGTTGTGCCACCGTGAAGTTTTGTAGGAGGGTACCGGCGGTTCCGAGGAATATGTTGCCTCAATGTAAAGGTTGAAATATTAAGATGCGAGGAATTGGTTCGGTTATATAGGCAGACTGCAGAGGAATGGCAATCAGTGTTTGAATTACAGCCTCCTCTCTCAGCCCACCCGTGCTGTCCTGGCATCAAGCCCTGCTTGGACTCTTGACCACTGTGATGTACAGCAAGACACCTGCGTTCTTCTTCCTTGGTATCTACTGTCTGCAGAGAAGAGGGTTCCGGTGTGTAGAGGAGTGTAAAGTGTGTTGCACGCACAGGAAGGTCATCTGGACCTTCCCTTCCTGTGCGTGCAACACACTTTATACTCCTCTACACACAGGAACCCTCTTCTCTGCAGACAGTAGATATCAAGGAAGATGAACGCAGGTGTCTTGCTGTACATCACAGTGGTCAAGGAGGCAGGAAGATGAACCGATTGGATAGGAGGCTGAGTGATCTCCAGAGCCTGTCTGGGCGTTATAGAGATGAGAAAATATCTTGCCCCTGCCGGAAATCGAACCCACAATCCTCGGCCATTCAGTCCATAGTCCACTCGCTATACCGACTGAGCTATCCCGACTCTGTATTATGAGACCAGTTATTTATTACAAAATGCGTTACGAAACCGAGTACTGTCCTTCCTCCATATCCTATGTTACAATGATAACACTTCTTCATTTCAACCACGGTGACAGAAAGATACTACAAGAGACAAAGGAGCCAGAGTAAGGAAGGAAGGAAGTATTCGCTCTCTCCCGTTTTACCTATTGTTTCCTAGCCTTTCCGTGCTTCTAAGCTTTTCAGAATCAAAAGATTTCGAAACGAAGCCAACCAATCGGGAGGCTTGGTATGCGAAACGGATATAAGATTGGATGAGATGAAATGAAATGCTCTTCGTTTTCTAGTGGCATTAAGGAGCAATTGGAGACACTCCTTTCTTCCTTGTCTCATGCCTCTCGCCACGGCTGAGCTTGTTAAAAAATAGTAAGGCAAAGTTCCCTCGTGAATAGTGGATCATATATCACAAGGAAGTACAAGAGCAAAAGTGAAATATGCTACAATATTAAAATGCCTTCTCTGAATAAAGACAGCTGGTTTTATGTTTTACACTGCAATGATAATGAGTTCCTTGTACTAAGTGCACAAAATGGAAATACAATAGAGCGATAATATCCGTCCAGTTGTATGCTTCATCTCCGAAAATAGGTGTACTGAACGAATTTCGATTAAATTATTTTCGCGAGAATAAAGTAAATGATATAACCCGAAAAATTCTGTCCATGTTTGTCCAGTGTAATATCTATTTCCAATAAACTTCGAATAAAATTATTTATTTTCTAAAAGAAAAAACTTTTTATCCTGCAAAGCAATGGCACAGGACATAAAAAGGGCTCAGGTTTATGATGGAACTTATTTTGATCGATATTTTGCGTTACACACGAGACGTCTGTCAGAAAAACCATTCTTCTAGAATACCCATGATTTATCTTAGCAACATGTAAAGCAGACTTTATACTGGACCTGAATGAAATAAAATTAAATTCATACGACATACTTGTAGAAGAAGTGCAAACGTTTAATACCAAACTTCATGGAAGTCGGTCAAGTAGTTATGGAAATAAAACATACGAACAGGGGAAATGGACGCAACCCGTCCTACACTCGTTCACTTCGTGCTATTTGTACATAGAAGACACAAAGTAGAATGATGTGTGCACATTTAAAGAGAAGAAACGTAAATGCTGTAATTTTCGACAAACTAACATTATAATTTTATGATAAGGTCCTAAATGCAGCAATCTTCGGTGACCATTTACTTGATTAGGAATTTATCCACTCAGTGCACAACATTTCTACACACTTGTCTTTCGCGTAAAAAAAATGTAAAGCTGTCTCCATACTTACTTAGTTAAGCACTATTTCGTGAAGACGTATGGAAGAGTGGAGGTATATCTCCACCATTCTTGACTTTCGCACTAGATGGAGGTGAGTTATCAGCTTCACGCCCCTGCCCCTTTAACCCAAGGGAAAAACCAGCTGTACTCACTGGGCTGGGTGGGCCCCACAATCAGTCTGGACGCTGTGGAAAAGAAACAAATCTTGCACTGCCGGGAATCGAACCCGGGACGTCCAGTCCGTAGCCCGTCACTATATCGACTGAGCTATCCCTACTTATTCTTGTTTTACCGGAATGGTAACAATATAGCCATTAACCGGTTATTCCTGTCAGAGTTAAGATGTCGAACCTTCGAGTAGTAGCATATTGCATGAGAGTTAGGACTTGACATTTATAATATTATCTTTGTATTGTATAGTATTACAAGATTAAATGATGCTGAGAGCAATTGTTATAGATACATATATACAGTATATTTTGAATATTCATGTTAGCATAGAGTTAAGTGTTTAGTTCTAACATTAGAGAGTTATGTGCTGAGATATAGCACTATAGATTTATGTTCTGAGATATAGTACTAGAGATTCATGTGCTGATATATAGTACCAAAGCGTTATGTGCTGAGATGCAGTACTAGAGATTTATGTGCTGAGATATAGTTCTAGAGAATTATGTGTTGATATAGAGTACTAGAGCGTTATGTGCTGAGATATAGCAGTATAGATTTATGTTATGATATAGTACTAGAGATTCATGTGCTGATATATAGTACTATAGCGTTATGTGTTGAGATATAGTTCTAGAGATTTATGTGCTGAGATATAGTACTAGAGAATTGTGTTTTGAGATAGAGTACTAGAGTGTTATGTGTTGAGATAAAGTACTAGAGAATTATGTGTTGAGATAGAGTACTACAGCGTTATGTGCTGAGATATAGTACTAGAGAATTGTGTGTTGAGATAGAGTACTATAGCGTTATGTGCTGAGATATAGTTCTAGAGAATTATGTGTTGATATAGAGTACTAGAGCGTAATGTGTTGAGATATAGCAGTATAGATTTATGTTGTGAGAGATAGTACTAGAGATTCATGCGCTGATATATAGTACTATAGCATTATGCGCTGAGATATAGTACTGGAGATTTATGTGCTGAGATATAGTACTAGAGAACTGTGTGTTGAGATAGAGTACTAGAATGTTATGTGCTGAGATCGATCAGCATAAACATAGAATATTAGTGCTGTTAGCAAAGAGTTGGCTATTGAGTTCTATAATGAGTTAGGTGTGGAATCTTCACCTTTCATTACTAGAGATTTATGTGCTGAGACCTATTTCTATAGAGAGATAATGAATATTCCTGTTCCTAGCAATTAGGTTGTGAGCTCTATGCCACAGATTCAGATGTTGGATCTTTGAGTACAACTAGTAAAAAGCTGGGTATTGAACCTTCTGGTTTAGTAGCATCGTAGAACAAGCTATTCACGGAAGACACTGTACAGCAGACGTATCAGTCTTCCTGCTTTCGAATTCTCTGTGAGAATCCTATTTTTTGAGCTTGCCTTTCTTATTAGTTAAAACGTGGTAGTCAGGAAAGGGCAGGACAGCTCCGCAAAGAAGATGTATTGCTTCCCAATCCCGGTGCGATCCAATCCCGAAAACTCGCGTTGGGCGGGTCCCAGAGTGAAATGCGGGGGTGGTGGAGAGAGGGAAGGGGTTATTCGAGATGTAGCCAACTTCCATCCATCTCAAAACTAGGCTGAAAGCGAGACAGAGCTAAAGAAAGACTTTTTGCAGGAAATTCTATATAAAAAAATGAGATGGATCGATTGTAAGAAAAAGAGAGAAGCCCTCTAGAAACCAAGATATAAGGTAGGCCTACGTGAAGCATGAGTGGCATAAGTCCATCTAACCAAGCATTTTTATCCTACCTTCCATATTTTATTAGAGCATAAATGACTGTGTTTTTTCTGTATGTGTGTCTGTCCCTGTATCTGCGTATCTGCGCATTTGCAGGGTAACAAATATATCAAAAATATGTACAATTCTTAAGACGTTTTAATGTAAAACGTAAAAGAAAACATGGCGGCTGAAGGAACTGAATATTTAGCTTTTAGTCTGGTGGAAATGGGTTAGAAATATAGTATTCTATATGATGAAAAATAATGATTATAGCTACAAATTTCACTTGAAATATTTGTAAATTAATAATTGCAAGCACGACGACGGCGCGAAACATTTACGTATCTGACGAATTTGCCCTAGTTTGAATTTGTCCTACTACGCACGCGTCAATTACATCCATAATTATTAATTTCTAGATTCTGGAAGGCTGAGAATACAAACTATAACACTTGAGAGACATTAGGCGTAATAAATCTTCCGAGATATTTTTGTTATCCATATTATTATATTGACAAATCGCTGAAAGTATAGATTATAATTGACTATACAACGATAAATAATAGGCATTCTACATTTAGGAGTGCTTACTGATAAGCAGTTAAATATATCATCAACCTTCAACTTCCTAACGACAATGTTTAACATTTAAACACATGAAACCATAATTTCATCTGTTTTTATATGAGTCAAATATGACCTCTCACTCTAAAGGAGGAACACACGTTGAAAGTGTTCAAGAACAGGCTATTAAGGAGAATATTTTGGATATGAAAGGAGCAACAGAAAAAATGAGGGAACTACATAATGAGGAGCAATATAATTTGTAATGTTCACCAAATATGCACATTTTTATGGGTGTCTAGTCAATTCTGATTATGTGGGCCGGATGAACATGAGGAATATATGCAAAATACTTGTGGGAAAACCTGATAGGAAGAGGTAAGATAATATTAAAATAGATCTCATTGACATGGTACATGAAAGGGTTGACTACGTTGATCTAGTTCAGTACAGAACACAATGTTGGTCCTTTGTGAACGTGGTAATGAACCATAAAGGACAGGCAATTTCTTCAAGAGCTGAACCCTTAAGCTTCTCTACAGAGACGGTGTGCTACGGAATTAGTTTGTAGCTTTCCTAGTCAGTGCACTGGAAGGGACGTGGAACTAAACTGTAGTGTAACAGCAATGATCTGAAGAGATGGGAGGAAACCACGGAAAATAATAGTCATAAGGGCTGCACATGGCAAACAAATTAAAACAGATGCATCGCAGTATTCGGCGATACTGTTTGAGACAAAAATGAGTAAGGTGGTCACAACAAACTGAATGCACAGAATCCGAAAGGAACGATCAACTGAGTTCGATATCTCAGCACGCTTTTAGAAGTGCATGTCATTGCCTTACTGCAGCAGACTCCGTGTCGCTTATGTCACTGAGTCGTAGTTACTGTCACATTGAGAACTTCTGTACCATCTCAGCTATTACTTTCATGCATTTACAATTTTCTTCATCTTCCTTTCCTTTCCCTCTTGTCCTTTATTTATCTCTTTATTTCGTTCTTGTTGTCATTCATTTATTTTCTCGTTATTCGTCTTTTCATTTTTCCTACCTTTTTTTATTGCTAGTGGGGTGGGACTAAGTCCCCTGTACTGCGGCCACTTCTGGCCTATTGTACCAGCACCAGATGATAGGTGAGGGTGATTGTGGAGCAACTGGTGGAATGAAGATTTGCAGGGGAAACTGAAGTACTCGGAGAAAACCTGCCCCAGCGCCACTTTGTCCGCTATAAATCCCACTTAACCAGACCCGGGTTCGAAGCCGGGAGCCGCGGTGGGAAGCCAGCGACTAACCGCTTGAGCTATGGCGCGACCAAAACTTTCCTATTTTACTCTTTGTTTACGTCCTCTATGACCGTCTCTGTGGTCTAGTGGTCAGAGTTCCTGGCACCAGATCCAAAGGTCCCGAGTTCGATTCCCGAAACTACCAGATTGTCTGAGAAGTAGTGGGTCTGGGACGGGATCCACTCAGCCTCGTGAGGATATCTGAAAAACTATTTCAAGGAAATAGCGGCTCCGGTCTAGAAAACCGAAATTAACGGTCGTGGAGATTCGTTGCGCTGACCACGCGGCACCATCTATCCTCTAACTTCGCCGACAAGCGGCGATCGCTCAGTCGGTATAGTTCGCTTGCGGACTGAAACCATGGAGTTTGTTTGGTTTTGTTTTGTTACGTTCTTTATTCATGACTCATCTACTTAATTTCTATTCTTGTTTCTTGTTTTTTTTCCTCTCCTTATTTATTCTTTCTTTCATCTTCTTTTTTTTTTCTCAGTTACTGGTTTACTAATTCTTTCCATGCTTTTCATTTCTTAACTTTTCGTCTTCTCTCTTCGATGCTTCCAAGACGAGCCCAGCCAGCAACTCTATATGCCTCGTTCAATTCCAAACGTGATCTCTGGGCGTTGCCTGCGAATTTGTTCTAATAACACGCATCATATGTAAAGCAAGGATCCTCCTCTTGACTTACATGTAAAAGAGAATGTGCTTATCCTTTGAAATCCTGCTTGTGAGAGAGGCAAGTTTCGCGGGATGCAGTGTACGGTGCGTATAGTTGAGCTTATGCCCTGCTTCTCTTCCTGATGGTAACCATAAGCTGGAGAATTAGGGACGTTATGGCGTGTGCGCGTCTGCCCAAACACTCGCTTCAGTAAAGTGTTTTCCTTGTTTACGCTCTATACCAGGCATTACACATTACCATAAAAAGTTAATACAACCGTCAGGACAAAACGCATTATTAATTCAAATCGAAATTACAGTCACTCGTCATCTTCGTGATATCTTCTCTACCATCGCCAGAATATTTATATAATCAGGATTTTGGTTGGAAAACCTAAAAAATAAAGAACAAATAAAGGACTGGGTGTAGCTCAAGGTGTAATGCGGACCCCTGGTTACGATCAAGACTAACTAACAGAAGGTGAATGCAAAGTTGTCCCTGTTCTTAACTAATTAAGCACTACGCCATTAAGGCTTATGGGGGAGTGGATGTATAGAAACACATTTACTTGACTTCGGTACTAGCTGTAGGTGAATGGTCACCTTCACGATCCCGCTGCTTTACCCCCGGTATCCATTTGATAAAAGGCTAGTTGGACTCCAGAACCGGTTTGGACGAAGTGGAGAAGAGAACGCATTCTCATGTCAGAGAAAATCAACAAAGGTTTCCGTGGTCACGAGTAATCAACAAACAGGGTGTCCACGGGATCAGCAGGCGCTTCACCTAAAACGGATATAAAAGACCAAAACACGAAGTGTTCGGTGTGGTGGCCTCTATTCGGTCCTCACGAACTTATAAAAGAGAGTTGATTCGTGACAAAGAGCAGAGTTCAATGTGTGCGCAGTGAGCAGACACTCTTCCACTAAGGAATGCAGCGAGTCCTAGACAGCTATTGATTCTGAGCTGTCACTGATTGCAATTGTAAAGAAGTGCCAATGATACAATTTTCAAATGCAGAACTCATTATTATTCGTCACATAAACGCCGAATATGCGACAACAAAAACAACCATCGTGTAATAAAAAAAATCCCGTGGCTTCAGTCCACAAGCGAACTACGCCGACCGAGCGACTGCCGCTTATCGGCGAGTTAGTGTCAACTTCAGCGGATAGAGGGTGTCATATGGTCAGCGCAACGAATCCCCACGGCCGTTAATCTCGGTTTTCTAGAACGGAGCCGCTACTTTTCCATTTAAGTAGCTCCTCAGTTATCCTCACGAGGCTGAGTGGACCCCGTTCCAGACACACTACTTCTACGAAAATCTGGTAGCGCCGGAAATCGAAGACAGGACCTCTGGATCTCTAACCAGACACTGTGACCACTATACCACAGAGACAGTCCATCATGTAATAATCTATATATATAGTATATCAAGATTATTGGAGGAAACAGAAATATGAAATTTATTCACGTTAAGTGCAGCATCCACAGTTCATATGAACTTCTATAGTGCTGGTCACCTAAAATTAAATTCACAGATTAGGCAGGTAAGGTGATCACAGGATAACTACAAACTGTAATACTACAAGAAGCAGTAGCAAGTAATTTCCCTACAGAACCATGAAGCCAAGTCCGTGCCTTAATTACAGCTAGACTCCTCCTCTTCGAGTCTAATATTCCTCGTGTCCAATAACGCTGGAACTCGGTTCCACAGGGAACACATCCTATGCAAAGTTCCTCCTACTACGGGTCTTAGGTTTGACTACTGACAACATCAATCTATTGAGATAAAGGTATTCCGGTCTGTGAAGCCCTACAGTTTAAATAAATAAGTACCAACGTTCCAAAGGAACTGACTGCCTCTAGCCCCGAAGAAATACAATGTGTCACATTCTACATCGTTGCAATCTGAATACTTACCGTCTACTGATCTGACTTACTTACGTATGGAGCTGAGCCTTTCTTGAGGAGAAGCCAAATCTGCAGCTACTCAAAAGTTTCCCAGCACTTTATGGAACCCGAAGTTTCATTACCGTGTTCACAAGAGCCCTCCACTGGTCCCTATCCTGAACCAGACCAATCCAATCCATACCATCCCATTCTATCTTTCTAAGATCCATTTTAATATTGTCCACCCACCTACGCCTTGGTCTTCCCAGTGGTCTCCTCCCTTCTGGCTTTCCCACCAATAACCTACATGCGTTCCTCTTCTCACCCATTCGTGCTACATGTCCTGCCCACATCATCCTCTTGACTTGAGCATTCTAATTGTACTTGGAGAACAGTACAAGTTATGAAGCTCCCCATAGGCCTACTGATCTGACACCAAATGCAAATATCTCAGAAAGAACTAGATCGAGACACACTCGGAAAAACCTCACAGCCACTGGGATCACCAACTCCTATACACAGCCTCGTAAGATTATGCTGCTGTATTTTTGCGTTTTTCGTATTCATTGAACTAAATACATGTCAAATGAATGCATAATGAGGATAGTTAGAAAATTTCATCTCCGAAACTATGTAACCGATTTCAATTAATTTCGACATTAATGTTCTAAAAAACAAACTCCGTGTCCTTTAGTCCGCAAGCAAACTATACCGATATCGTAAGGACATTTTGCAGTGTAGTAAATTAATATGGCATATATTTTCTGCCACATTGGTGTTCTAAACTGAAGAATGTCCTTACGATATTTACAAAAAAAAAATATTTAAAATCATATAGAAAACATTTTACTCTGGGTTACTCCATTCCACTCTCCTGTTTTGGATCAACATGTACTCTGAATATTTGAAATCAAAATATGCTTGAAGCTTAATATAGGCACACGCAACCAGAAGCCAGGACAGAATTAATCATTTTAGGCGTCATTCTGCATAACAATACAATACACTCTTCGTACATTTTAACGACGCTGCGCCAAATGCAGAGCTTATTACTGCCGAAAAGTAATTTCACGTGGTGAATTTGAAAATTTAGTTGTAAATTGTGTAAGATTTGAGGTTTTCACGGCCGTGAATATGAAGAAAGCAGTCCTCTGGGATGTGGCACCGTATAGATGTGGTGTTAACCGACGTTTCGGAGGAACGTATCGCCTCCATCTTTAGGGTAGAAGGAAAAATAAGAAAGTCCGCAAGCGAAGAGACCATGAGAACCGGTACAAGAAGACTGCTTATTTTCAGCCGGTGGCAGTGGTACTACAATAAGACAACAGACAAATGTGACGTGATGTCCCCGGCCTGTTATATAAACTCAATTCTCTTACGGGTGGTAAGCATTTAAAATATTCCTCTGTCCTCTTCATTTCGTCTCTGATCTAAATATTGTGGCATGGCGCCAGAAAGCCGGAATGGTTGAGATCAGAGTTGATTTCCTAGGCAACGACCAGCGTTCCCGCTGCAACGCCTTGGAATCCGAACGCTAGCAAAGCTAAGCAACGAATTGTTAGAGGCAGTTGAATGACAACGACTAGGAAAACTAGTAGCAAGGAGAGAATACGCTACCTAACTAGTGAAGTTACCGCTACAACGAAACAAAACACTGGCTACTGGCGGATAGAACACATGAAATGGAACCCTTGAACAAGGTGTCTTCTAGCCCGTACAACAGTAGGGTGTAAGGGAAGACCAGGTCGGAATTGAGATCAGATTACAACAAGCCAAGATACAAAATGACACAAAGAGATCAGAGAGAAGAGATTACACAGAGATACAGAGAAGACTTCACCGAGAATGGTGGTGCGAGATTGTCGNATACTGAGAAGACTTCACCAAGATCAGCGGTGCAAGTAACTGTGGTAGTAAAGTTGTGAATAACTGTACTTGGGAGTGTAAATGTAACCGCCAAATAAATATTCGTTCAAATCCGGGAACACTCGCAATTTCTTGTTGCGTTGCCTAGCAAACACACAACATATTGTTACGTGTTTGATAGGCAACACGACAAGAAATTCACGCGGGTTTCGGATTTGGCGAAGACTTTTATTGGACTATCGCTTTTTACACACGGAAATAAAACTATAGTACAATAGTACATATGATATTTTAACGGAGTACTGGACCATCAATAGGACCCACCCAACCTTCTATACGACTTGTACCGGAGACGCTTTCACCTGGAGTAAAGCGGCCGAATCGTGAACCTAACCGTTCACCTACAACCAGTCCCGAAGTTAAGAATGAGGGGAGTTACATCTCTAACCCCCCTCCCAAGTCTTCATTACCTTATGCGTTATTTAGCCAAGGGATTTTACTCTTTCTGACCTCTATCAAATGGTTACCGAAGTCTCTCTCCCCGGGGGTCCAGCGGCCGAACTATGAACCCGGCAACTCACCTACAGCTCGCCCCGGAGTTAAAAATGAGTAAAACTACAAGTCTCCTAACCCTCACTTCTTCAGGACATATTGCTTATAGTACAGGAACAATTCTATTTTTGTAAGATTTGAGGTTTTCACGGCGGTGACTATGAAGAAATCAGTCCTCTGGGATGTAGCGCCGTGTAGATATTGTGTTAACCGACATTTCGGAGAAACATATCGCCTCCATCTTCAGGGTATAAGAAAAAAAAGATGAAAAGATGAAGGCTGATTTTTTCGATTCTATATTTCTTCCTCCATCTATCGACTGTCGAGCTTTATTTCCGGGGATAAGCGGCCGAAGCGCGAGTCTGACCACTTAGTTGCATCTTCTGCCGAAGTTTTAAGATATATCTCTACTCCTTTACTCTTCTTCATGGCGTGGCACTTAATTAAGCACAGATAAAATGTTTTTTTTTTTATCTATCGTTTACAGACAAGACGCGTTACCGCTGAAGTAACCTAATCAGCGTTAGACGGCCGATTCAGTAGTAATTTAAATAATTCGAAAATCAGTGCACTTACATGGACAGACTATTGTAACAACACTACGAGTTTATTTATTAAGCAGACAGAAAACTTTCTCTGAAAGTTTTTTATTATGAAACAAGCTCTGGACGTGACTGGACTTAAATTGTCTTATTATCCGTATTCTTATTTTATCTGTCGTCTGGGGCAATTTAGTCTTTAGACAGACAAATCTCGGGTTTAATAAAAGCAAGAAATTATAATGAAGACAACATTCCAGCGGTTAAATCTATTATATGTTGTCCTAGGACCTACATTCTTACTTCCGTGTTGTTTTTATGCTGTACATAATATGATAATATTGGTCTACCCATGCATCTGTTTTCCTAGAACAAGCTTCCCTTCGACAGAAGGAATGTTAGCCTCATTTCAGGGGGCATGCAGCGGGCAGATATAGACACACTTCTCACTCGGCCACATAGCTTTGATTCTTCTATATTCCTAACCGAGGTCAACTAAAAATACAGTGTCTTAGAAAGTCCTAATCTACGCATTACTAGTGAGGAGGGTCACTGGAAGGGGTCAAATAAATATACATGTCTTTACAAAGAGAATAATAATATAGCTCGTTCGTACCCTGCCAGAATATGTCAAGAGGATACCTCAAAATTCAGGGACCTCAGTGCAATCATGAAACTATACTCCAACTTTGGAACGTACCGGCTCATGATGTATGCTCATTGTGTCAGTTATTAGATGAAAATATAGCTCAAATGTAATAAGGTGCAGGAGTTCTTCTATTAAATTATTTTGGACATGGATGTAGAAGTAAATGAAGATAAAATTGTGCAAAACATCCTTGTATCATCACCAGAAATGAGGAAGAAATCATAACAATATAATCCTTCCAAAATGTGATAAATTTGTAACAGTCGCGAATAATATTAATAAATTAAAATTATGGTTTACATTGATGGAATGCTTCCTACAGTTAATTTTAGTCCAGAGAACTGCTATATCTTATTGAGTCCTATGTAACACTCTAACGATTAAATACAAAATATCACATGTTTTATGCTGGTAAATGAGGTATATTGTCTAAAATAAGAACACAGACTAAAGTCGTTTGGAAATAAAACAGTTAGGCGAATACTGGAATACAAGAATGAGGGAGTAACAAGAGTTTTGTAGTTTTGCTTGGGTTTAGCAAAAGCTTATGAAAATGGTTAAGTAATGAACTGACATATTTGATCTCAAAGGTAAGTATTCTTAATCGCAATTTTAATTCTTTGTTTAGGATTTATTGTAATACATTTCTTGATATGAGATTCTAAAGCAGTAAGTAAGTACTCATTCAGCCCTGCCATTTTGAAGATGGACATAAGATGGCAGCTCCATCTGTGTATGGAAAACGAGTGTGACTGCGAAGTCCCACATCTGTGGCAGACAAATAAGAATACTACAGATTTCCTAACGACCCTTTCTCGAGTGCATAGGTTATTGTTTAATGATGGAATGATTATGAATGATGAATTACAATGGATCTATAAAGAAATAAACTTCATAGCATTTCCCAAGAGAGAGCGAAGAAAACGAAAAGAAGAATCGGGAAATTTTCCTGTCTACGGGAAAGATCTGAATTCAGTACAAGAATAAACTAAATCAAAACTCTGCCATATGAATGCTGTAGTTCAGGCTTTTGTTTCCTAAGTATTAGACCTGCTGGTCACGGTAGCCGAGCGGTCTAAGGCATGCACTGTCTTCGCTCTCTCGGAAGCCGGGATCGTGGGCTCGAATCCCATATAAGGCATGGAAATTTGGAATGTGTATGTGTTGTCCTGTGTTTAGGTAAAGACCTTGCGACGAGTTGATCACTCATCCAAGAAGTTCTACTATCTGTAAAATGTCAAAAAAAAAAACCTCGACACCGTAAAGGTATAAAAGAAATGGATTAAGTATTAGACCTTTAAGCTTTTGATACCTCCGATATCAAGGCCTAAGATGTATTTATCGCTTGGCACCATAAAATATCATACATATATATTCAATTCAATGGTCGTCACTTCCTGTCTTCGGACATGGTGCCCGAACTACACGCGATCGGAATGTTGTAGCCTCCTTGTTATAATTTCATGTTTTCTGAATTAAGCCTTGTGTCCTGTTCCATTTCAGACACAATGACGAAACCATTAATTATCAGGCAATTACTATGATGTCTAAGATGGGCAATCGGATCGCCGGAAGATCTCTACCTACAAGGGACAACATTATGCAGGAATTCAATGTCATTGTTTTCCTGACAGCAGCCAATGAGGGCATGGCATTCGGGGACACCCTGTAAACTACACGTATTGTCTAAATAACAGAAAATAACACGAAGGCGTTCGAAAGGTTATCGGGCTTCCAAAATGAAACAAAAGAAGACATATGTACTTGAAAGACAAAAAGTGTGGAAGTGGGGGGGGTCAGTGTAACTATACTTATAACATACGATGAGATTAAAAAAAATGAATCCAGTGAATACTTTCCGGTTTTGGTGTTTAAAGAATATAAATAGAGGCGGGAATAAGCAACGCCTGGCACTCATTCTCACCTTCGAGGCAGAAGAAGACAGAGCTCCCAACAAGTGTCAGACCGTCATAGAGGTAAGGATTATTATGAAGGGTTGTAGGGCGAAATATATTAACATAGTCTGAGGGTGTTTGTGATGAGTGTGTGTATCCAAGAGGGATGAAATAATGGGAAGCTAGAGAACTTTGCATAATGGGGAGAGCTTCACATATTGTCTCTTCACCAAATATAATTAAAATGATCAAGCCATAAAATGGGCAAGGCATGTAGCACGTATGGCAAATAAGACGAAAGCGTATAGGTTTCTGGCGGCTGAGCAAGAGTATCTCGGCTCCATGCACTCAGTTGTTCAGGACGAAAAGAGGGATATGCAGGTTAGGGTCATTTAGTGTATAGCCCATAGTTCCATGTAAATTAATGTTACTACTGAGGGACAAGATCTCGTTCTGTGAGACAATAATATTAACAGAGAAAATTCAAGTAGTATCCGGGTACTGCCCAGTCAGCCCCTTCTTTTTTTTTTAATTCGCTTAGTGGGGGGTGGAGTCCAACGGGGTCCAGTCGGAACGGTGGCCACTGATTGGCCTACTGTAGCCTGTCCCGGATGATTATGATGATGGAATATTTGGTGCAATGAAGATTGGCAGGGGAAACCGAAGTACTCGGAGAAAACCCGCCCCAGCGCCACTTTGTCCACCACAAATCCCACTTGACCAGACCCCAGGATCGAACCCGGGCCGCCGCGGTGGGAAGCCAGCGACTAACCTCTTGAGCTATGGCGCGGCCTTTGCCACTTTGGTTATCTGCTATCCTGCCTGAAGCCATTCTTAGTTTTCTTCTGTTTCCATTGGTGGATTCCTTTAATAGATCACGAAAATATCCATGAAAACCATTGCTAATGTCCTTTTTTTATCATACCATTAAACAGCATAAAAAAGGTAAAGGTGTCCCTGTGCTTAACTAAATAAGCACTACACCAGGAAGACGTATGGGGAATGGATTTGTAGATCTACATATTCATAAACTCAGCACCAGTCGGAGGTGAGTCGTCAGGTGCAGGACTCCGTCGTTTTATCCCCAGGGAGATCCCCGTACACATTGAATAGAAGGCTGGGTGGGCCCAAGTACCGGTCTGGATAACTTGGAAAACGGAAAAATCTTGCTCATGCTGGGACTCAACTTCCGACCCCTCGGCAGTCCAAATCGTCGCCAGTCGCTATACCGAATGCGCTATCCCGGCTCTCTCATTCAACAGTGTATAGTCATATAAGTTAAAATGTGAATTTTAAAAATCCTAGGCTCAGTCTAAAAAGTACTGTCTTAAGAATAAATTTCATAAAAAATTAAAGGTCTATTGTTGTGTACTGATATTAAAAATTTTCCACAAAGAATAAAAATGAAAGAGTTTTGAGCTTTTGTCTGTCCAACCGTCCGCACGTTTTGTCTCTGAAACCATCTGACGGATTTCGATGTAATTTAGTATAAGCTGTTTATATTGTAGGGTACAATTAATTTTGCTTCATATCGATGCAGTATAACTCTAAATATTAGTGACCGACTTCATGCAACAAAGTCATTCTTGAGAAGCTAATAGTTGTTCAGCTAGTTGATAAATGTTCCATCTTTTATGGAACTGAAAGCTTCGTTTCCGTATTCACATTCCTACCTACACTTACTGGTCTCATCCCTGAGGCATTCCGACTAAAATTATGTATGCATTTCTCTTCTCTCAGATGCACCGTGTGTTATAACCACCGATTTTAAACTCTTTAATTCGATCATCGAAATAATTTCTGATGGAGAGTAAAAATTATGAAGCTTCTTATTATGCAGTGTTTTCCAGTCACACACTCCTATAAATATACCCCCCAACATTCTTTTCTCAGAAACCTAAATGCACATCCTGTCCTCCTGTTCTTTATATGCCCGGGATCTCTCCCTGTTGGTGCCTTGTGTTTCAGGATCTGCTATGTATTTTATGTGTTTCAGTTCAGTATATGAACATGTCTTCCATTCATTAACTTAAGAATTTTTAAATTTCAGAGATAGTTTAAAAATAAATTATTTCTTATATATATATATTTTTTTGTTTCATAGTCTTACATTTTGAAACATTTATTTGTGTTGCTTCAGTCTTTCAGTGTCCGTTCTCTGAATGTTTACGCCTTTCTACAGTATTACAAATTTGATTTTAACTGCAATAGTAATATTTGTACATTATATTACACATATTTGCGAGAATTTCTCAAAATTATTTATTTTATTTTATTATATTTCATTGTATGTAATGTGGAAACAAAATTAGTTACCACATTTCTTCTGTCACTTAGATAAGTTAGGCTATATGAGATTTAATAACAAAATAGAAAACCTGTATCAGACAAATACATTAAGATGGAAATGGCTGCTTAGAGAGAAACTGTCCGAACTGTTTAAGTCATATATAGATTAGTGTTCCGAAACCTCTATCAGGTACGAGTCCTTCGAGGCAACACTAAAGTATAGCTCACTTGTCTCTGCACATTAAAACATATATTACTATAAAATTTCGAGCATTTCTCTATCGAATGAAGTACTGTCACATGTTAGCGACAAGACACGGAGTTCGGATTGATATATGGATTCCTTTGGACGCTTGTAACTCGTAATTACAAATTGTTATAACAGTCTCACTAATTTACACTCTATAAATCGCTACAGCTACGGCACACATACGAGTTGCTAGGTAGCGGCTACTAACAATGAAGATCCCTTAAAGCCAAGCAGGAACTGCCACTGCTTGCTTGCAACTCACGACTCTCACGACTAATGTTCTCAGTGGTAAATTACTCAGTCCCTCGGACCGAACTGTGACAAAATATGACTGATTAATATATTAGGCGTAGTAACCTGTCATTAGTAGAGGTTGGTTGCGATTGAATTCCTTGGTGCTGCGGACTCTGATGATCTAGCCCCTAAAGGTATATGAGAAGTAACTTTGGGAGAATGATAACTGGCAGTGCTCGAGAAAGGGAACCTGCCGCACTATTGTTCTGTCCGACAAAAATTCCAAGCGGAATAGCCTTGTATGTCAATTATGAATTTTAATTCTTGTAACCTGTCGTATATTGGTAGTAACTTCATAGCGAAATAACCGTCGACACAGTTAATACTGGTATAACATATACAATAATAAATCGTTCCTTTGAACCTCTACATATTGGTTATTACCAGACTGTAGAGCGTGTATTAATTCTTAATTCGCTTGGGGGGGGGGAGTCCAACTGGGTCCACTCGGCACGGCGGCCACTGAATGGCCTATTGTAGTTGGCCCGGGTGATTAGGATGATGGAGAATTGGGTGGAATGAAGATTGGGAAGGGAAACCAAAGTACTCGGAGAAAACCCGCCCCAGCGCCACTTTGTCCACCACAAATCCCACTTGACCAGACCCAGGATCGAATCCGCCGCGGTGGGAAGCCAGCGACTAACCGCTTGAGCTATAGTGCGGCCAACAGGCGTGTATTAAATATGAAGCTTTTTATCGAAGTCCTACCTCATTAAATGTCGATCCATTTGAAAAACAAGTTCACAGAGTATAGTAAAATGGTGACTTAACTTTTACGAAGAGTGAGCGTGAAATAATTATTATCTGAGTAGCTAAAAATTGCTCATACGCAAGGCAACGCATTGCGGAAATGTAATGATTGCTGCGGAATTATCTGTAAGTAAAATAAAGTAAATTTGTCCCTGTACTTAATTAGTTGAGCACTATGCCATAAAGACATATGGGGTAGTGGAGGTATAGCTCCATCATTCTTGACATAGGTACTGTATGGAGGTGACTGGTTAGCTTCAAGCCTCGGCAGCTTTAATTGTACTATTCAGAAAATTTTATGCTACGTGAATACGGTATATATATTACTGTTATAGTCTTATACGTAATTATTTTTATAGTTAAGAAGACTATTTCTTAAAGCTGTTAATTATGTTATTTTAAAAATCAAGAATTTTCTGCGTGTTTAACACAATTGCCCTTAGCATTGCGAGAGTAACTTAGTGTCCACCATGTGCGTGTGCTATCACGCCGCTGGGGTTAGTACTCTTCGATAGCAAAACCATGCTTGTTCTGTCATAGTCATACCTCTGAAGAGGAGTCCAGAGCAGGCAGTAGAAACAGAATATCCTGTTGGCAGAGCCCGAATGTACCGTTGATAATTCAAGGGCTGGAAGATGCTTCTGTGGGAATCATTGCCTAAAACATGTCCCGTTTCAGGAAATGCATGACGCTGAACTGTACACAGCATCTCATGAACTTCAGAAGAGAGACGCTGTCCAGGTCTTAACTGAGTATTTAAACTCCATGAGCTGGAAACCCGGGGACCGAGTACTGGACTTGGGTTGCGGTCCAGGAACTGTGACCTCGCAAGAGTTAATGCCTCGCTTGCCAGCAAATTTCGGAATACTGGTAGGAGCAGACGTGTCGCCTGTTATGGTTCAGCACGCTACCAACAGGTATACACATCCGAAACTGAGGTTTGCACAATTCGACCTCAGCAAGGACATACGAGGTACCTCAGAAATTTCTGCACTGGGCTTCGACAAGATATTCTCCTTCTACTGTCTTCATTGGATTCCAGATCAAAGGTACGACTTGGCAGAATAACCACGATTTTTAAATTGAGGTTGTGATGGTTGTGAATGTGAGATGTACGAACTTTTGGGTTGTGACGACGTGTAAGTCAGAAAGAGCAGCGAACTGATCTCATCCTGCCGTCTGCTTTTACTGGTTTCTTGCTTGACTCAGTCTTTAGCCTGGAGATGGAGGCGATATGTAGCTCCGAAACGTCTGGATATCTCTGAATCATATGGTGTTACAATCCTGAAGTCTGCACTATCATAATCACGATCTTTTCCCCATAAACTCATTTCCTTATGGGCCGGGACAGCATGCTTCTTATGGGGAGCTAAGCTAATTCCGTAATACTAAGATTAAATGATTTAGGCAAACAGATTTTTATTTATAATTCCTAAAGTAAACCCGTTCACAACTTCATAGAACAGAGCATCATTAGAATAATTATGTACATATTTAACAGCCCATTATAATACACAATATGTAGAGGACAGGTAACTCCTCAGCATTCAAGATAATTCTGCAACGTCATAAGAGCATGTTTTCTCAACTGTAGGCATGACCTCCGAAGTTTGTCGCCGAGTCCTCAATAGTAATTTAAAGCACAGTTTTATCCAAGCACGATTTTATGCAAGTTAGTAAATTAATAAGATTTCAGTATTTGCTTTTCTAAAATGTGGCTGTAACCGGCGAAACATTTTCCGAATTTCTTCGTGGCTGTACAAGAATATGTTTCATGTTACTGTAGGTGCAGAAAAGTTTTACAGTTTTTACGTTCCTTCTGTCGCCATGCACGACGCTCTAACCAATTGAGCTAATGGGACGGTAGCGTAGTTGCTTGAGGCACTATGCTACAATCCGGAAGGTAGCGGGTTAAATTCCTGATGAGGTCACTGAAGTTTTTCAATTGACCTAATCCTTCCAGCCGCACTATGGTCCTGGGGTCGACTCAACCTCTAACAGAAATGAGTACCAGGAATATTCTTGGAACATTCTTTGGGGTAAAGGGCGTCCGGCGAGTAGGGCTGACAACCTTGCCGCCACCTATGAACCGATTGTCTAGAAAATGTGGGAACCTCAACATCTCACAACACTATGGGCCTCCACGGCCTTTTGCAGAGATACTTTTCCTTTACTGCCACCATGCAGTCGTACAGGGAGCTGTTTAGAGAACTGTCCTTTTTCCTGATCCTTAGGGACTGAGGTGTCCAGTAAATGTATTCATTGTTTCAGGGGTTCGTAGTGTCACAAACTTTGACAACCTCTGAATCAGAATAATCTCTCGATTCCCTCAGTGTGGGGGGTGGGGGGTGGGGGGACTCCAACTGGGTCCACTCGGCTCGGCGGCCACTGATTGGCGTATTGTACCTCCCCCGGGTGATTATGACGATGGAGAGTTTGGTGGAATGAAGACTGGCAGGGGAAACCGAAGTATTCGGAGAAAACCCGCCCCAGCGCCACTTTGTCCACCACAAATCCCACTTGACCAGACCCGAGATCGTTCCCTGACGCCGCGGTGGGAAGCCAGCGACTAACCGCCTGAGCTATGGCGCGGCCTTAATAGTCTCTCGATAGGTTGTACTGTGCCAGAATGCGTATAAGCAATTTTCAGTTACTCATAGGAAACAGCCATTGTCTGAGTACCTTTATATTCTTCAGTCAGGTTCATGAGAAGGAAACATACAAACTCGGGTCCAAGATTACAAGATCCTATCAATAACCCAGATTACAGAGTGTCGAATGGTGGGACAATAATTAATGTAGCAGTTGGCCGTGGCCTAAAGTAAGGTGTTATCCTGGGATATGTATGGAAGGACTGATAAAACTCCAGTCAGTATATCTAGTATCCTAGCCGGGATTCGAATAGAAAACCTCCATAATAAAACCACAAGCGTTTCTGCTTGCGCAGACTCATTCGGAAAAAAATAGATATCAAGAAATGTTCGCCGTTATGTATTTAATGTCATTGTTAGTGTGCAAACTTGAGAAAGGTTAGCATCAAATATATGGCCTTAAAATTTTATATGGAGATCCCTTTGTGAAAAATGTGAATCTTGCAAAGTTTAAGCAAATGTACAACACATGGCTGCCTTACTAAATATGTTGGTGTGAGGACAGCGTTGTTGACATGCTACCGTATATCTGTGAGGGGAAACATCCAGTGGTAGTACTAATGTGACATGTTGACCCCTACCTCCCCAGCGGTACGTGGCGGTAACGTAACGCTCGCGTTCTTACGGTAATAGGCGAGTTCCCGCCCCGCCACTCCCCTCCGCGGTGACGTCACCGAGGGATATCGCGGTCGCTAGGCAACGCGAGTCAACAGCGGCGACGTTACGATAGTAACAGCGGTTACCTCCGCTAGCGTTACATAGCAACACAGCGACATAGCAAAAAGGGTGCCTATTACGTGGCCGTTTTCCCGTATTGTCCGATCGAGGCTACATACGGAGCAGCGAAGGCTATTCACAGTCAGTTCTAATGTGGCGTCCAGAGTTGTACTGTGACAGCCGCCGAGTCGAGACGTAGAGTCAGCCAGTCAGTTGTATTCTGGCATTTGGAGTGTACTAATTGTGATACTGCAGATAGCAGTAATCGTAAATCTGTAATTTGGATGATTGTAAGTGCGAATGTGAAATAAAATTCGCTACATCGAATACATCGAGAATTTATTTGTCGCGATATACCCCGCGATACGCGACAACTGGTGTCAGAAGTGGGATCAGTAACGCAAACACGTTACACTAATCGTAACGAAATATGCTAATTCATTTTCAGAGATAGTTTATTTTGTTTAAAACTGATAACAGCCTAAGCATCATAAGCGTTTAGAAGTTAATGGTATCGAAATATCACAGTCGGTATAGCGACAGGTTAAGGGATGAAGGACGGAGAGGTCGTAGTACGAGTCCCGGTAAGTTCAAGAATTTTCTTTTCTCCACGTCCTCCAGACCGGCTCTGGGGCCCACCCATCCTTCTATCCGACGGGTACCGTGGTATCTTTCGCCGGGGACAAAGCGGCCGAGGCGTGAAACTGACCGCTCACTTCTAGCTAATGTCGAGGTCAATAAAATGCGGATCTATACATCAACTCCCCCATACGCCTTCATGGCGTAGCGCTTAATTCATTAACTTTATCTTTCACCTTTTATGATATTGAAGTACTGCAGCCTGCTCTTTGTCTTACCAGGAAAGCTGTGAGTAACATATACCGTTTACTGCGAACTGGAGGAGAAATACTTCTTGTGTTCTTGGCAAAATGTCCAATATTCGAAGTATACAGCGCCCTTTGCCAGAAACCAGAGTGGCGGATCTACATGACGGTGAGAACCTTATAGTAACTTTGTTGCATTTATGCAGTTAATCATACACACATTCACACGAAGCATATACCGAAACGGGACGGGATGATTTTGAAGTAGCTAACAGGCCTTGGCTGTGCCAAACCTCAGGCCTTTAGGCGCTGGCTTCTAACAGTGGAGGCTTGGGTTCAATCCTGAGCGAATACATGTGGAGCCTCGTGATACACACAGTGCATTCATCATTCCAGTCAACTGTCACCCACCTTTCACCCCCCCCCCNATATAAATCTACCACTGACAGATCTACTCAACATTACAGTACACTCCATAACGTCAAACTACATTTTAACGAAGGTATTAAACATGAGACATATTATACTCCTATTTCATGTATGCAAAAACATTGATTGTTCTCTTAGCGTTTCGTCTTAACACAGTATCACATACCGTCAAGAGGAAATAGTACAGTTTACGTCCTATAGATGGCAGGAACAGCCGAGAAGACATTGACTGCCATCTNGTATTTCATGTATGCAAAAACATTGTTCTTAGCGTTTCGTTTAACACAGTATCACATACCGTCAAGAGGAAATAGTACAGTTTATGTCCTATAGATGGCAGGAACAGCCGAGAAGACATTGACTGCCATCTGTGTCCTAGCGTTACTCTCCGTATAAGCTTAGTTAAATCATCAGAAATGCATCATGGCAAGTCGTAAGCTATGACTCAATATGTTAACTTAGCTATAATGGCAGTCTACATTAATTCTGAGAAAGAAGGGTTAGTAGTATCTCTTTAAATTGTATAGCTTTTACCTAAAATATTTTTTTTCTTTCGGATTTTGCAGTGTTGCAATCCTAATTATCAAAAGTGGTCGGTATATAGGCCTAATAAGCTTCTAAGCAAAGAATACGCTTACGCTCTATGCTATAAAGGCGCACGAGTACCTGTAGAAATACCTTCTTATTCAAGATCTCTGTCTATTAATGTTATCAATACAAGTAATCAAACTCTGTTCGCTTAAAAGAAAGAAAGATAATGATGCCTGTAACAGGCCGTGAAGGCCCATAGGTTTGTGAGACATCGAGGCTCCCACATATTCTCTTGACAATCGGTTCACAGATGGCGGTAAAGTCCGCCTTGCTCACCGGCTGACCTTTACCCTCCAAGCAGATTCTGGTACTGATTTCTGTTAAGAGGTTAGGTCGACCCCAGGGTCATAGTGCGGCAGGAAGAATTAGGTAAATTGAAGAAATCCACCTCATCAAGACTCAAACCGCGACCTTTCGGCCAATAACCATGTACCAACTCGACTTTGAATAAACTGTCTCACACTTTTAAACAACTCTAATACCTGAAATAGCTTAGTTTAACTGGTTTCCATTCTCGGAGAATATTATTTTCATTAGAATACATGTGAATTCTCTTAGCAGCAAGTAAAGAACAAATATTTTAATATTCAGGCACCAAAATAGGTTTATATAGCACTATTCTTCAAATAAAAATGTATAATGAAACTGATAAATGAAAGCCAGCGGGTCGATCACTATTTTGTTGTGCAGACAAACAAACAGTACAAAATACATTGCACAAACTTCCCTATGATGTTGTAAAATAAGAAAAAAAAACTTCTGTATATCATATAGGGCCTAACTTGTTTTCATGACTGATGGTCTATGCAATTGGATTTTGGCCAATAAGCATTATAAATGGGTCAAATGTGAATGAAATATTTCGGATCATTCTTGAGGAAAGCTTCATGTGTGTGTCAACCATCATGAATAGCGCCCTTAATATATGAGTGTTAAGGTTAATTTGTATTTAAATGGTAACCTGTGTGAAGTACAGTAACTCTATCAGTGTTTCAGATTTAAAGAAAATTATCTGAAATTCCATGGTCCATCACCTTTATTAGAAATTACATAGGTATACATGGGCTTTGGCTTCCCAAGGCGCCACCCTTGCTAAATCAAATATTCTGTTCTGTTTCTCTCTTATTTCCTTTACACTGGCCTGTAATGAAGTTGAGCTTACTTTATACTATAACAGTGAGTGTGTGCAATAGTTTCCTTTTTATAAGAAAATTTTATGTACACCTAAATAATAATAGTAATAATAATAACAGAGTTACATTTTTTGTTTAGACTATCATTCTTCTATTTGCTGAAATTTGCCTAATTTTACAAAGTAGTCAGCTCCAGCAATACTTCACATTTTTAGTTTTTCTGCGTTATCTAGGTAGTAACCAGAATGTGTGCTAGAAATGGTTAATGGCTTATGTAAAGCATGCATATGAAGAAGCATTAAGAAGGAAAGAATGATACGTTGTCTTTACCTGTGCAATTAATGTATATGAAAAGAAGAATCTAAGAGAAACATGTCAGTTGGAATGTGAATAAGCCTGGTGAGGCTGTATTTATTTCTAGGGCTTTAAATTGTTCAAAAGAACTTTACATTTGCGATAAATTATATATAAGACTTGTATATTTGCATTTCTTCAAGAACAAATCTCCCACATCAGGTTGAGGATAATATTAAAGAATCTTGTTTAAAAGCTAATTTCCATACACTGTATTGTACAATTCTGCTGCAGATTTCAAACTTTGTTACCATAAGAGTCTTAGCACTTTCTTTAAAGGAAACAAGAAAAATGGAAATGTAGACTACTGAGGAGTGCAGAGAGATGGACTAACAGGCTTTGTCTTTTCTATCTTATCTTCCTTCCATTCTTCCCTTATCTTTCTTGATTACACTGTCCCTCCCTGCCTTTCAACTGACAAAATTATGCAAAGGAAAAAGATTTCATTGGATTGATAGGTGTTCAATTTGCTTACTGAATTTAAAAGAGTCATGAGACAGGAAAGGTAAACTATCTCAGTAAAATGTAAACTTTTGAAATGTATATTCATAATCAGTTAAATTTGATCACAACCTAATATTTCCTATACATTAGGATGCCCATCGATTCATATCGCCTTATCAACAATCAACAGATCCTGGTGAAGAATTTAGCAAAGTTCTACTCGACACGGGGTTCGAAGTTGTCGACTGTGAATGCAGAGAAAGTAAATACTCCTACAACACTGTTGCTTGTCTTAAAGGTGATTATAGATTATGTGGACGTTTAAAAAATAACAGAACATGCCATATTCTTTCAGATGTATAATACTCTAAAGATGGAATTAAGCTTACTTTTATTAAAGAAAAAATTGTGTGGTTGATGGGTATGAGCATTATATGCCCAATCAAACTGGAAATAAGTTAAATTAAGAAAATATAGCTATTGAAGTCACTGATTCAATTGTCTTAACATGCAACATGTCTTTTTGAGACTTCTTTAAAGGAAGTCTTGGAAAGACGTGTTACACATAAGACAGTTGAATCAGTAACCTGAACAATAAGTGATGTGCAACAGGACGCTACAATACAGCAATACCTCGCATAGTCCAGCTTCGAACAGTCCAGATTCACTACAGTCCGGTTTGAAAATTGCAAAACAAACTAAATTTTAATTGAGCAAAATAAAAATAAACTCTAAAATATTAGTACACAAAATTATTTTTAATACATATATGATCGGTTTTTTTCCCTTTATACAGTCAAGTATCTTTTTGCGCAGTTTATTTTTATGTGGTTTTAAAGTTATGCGATACGATACATATTTCAATTTTTTCTGGGGTTCCCTGTTGTCTATGTATGTACCTATGCTCAGGTCGTTTGTTCTTGAGCTCTGACAGCTTTTGCTGAGGAGGTGGGGAGAGCATTATTTTAACGGAATTTTGGAAGAGCTACAACATCAGAAACTTTATTGAAAATATAGGCAAAGCATGGCATGAATTAACGGCAAGCAATATGAGGGCAGTATGGAAACATATCATACCACATTGTGCAAATGATTTCATTGGTTTTGAAACTCATTTTGCTGAAGTCACTAATAACATAGTGGAAAGTGGACAGCAACTTGGTTTCAATGAGTTGGATTCCATCAGAATAATTGAGTGCATCAAACCCAACACTAATGAACTAGATAATGAAACACTTATTAATATACATGAACAACGGGCTTATGAAGAACGGGAGGACAACTTAGACAACGACGACTGTGTTGAAGTGCCTGCATGAGAATTAACAGCTGAACAACTATCAAAAATTATTGGAATGGTTGAAACCCTGTCAGAGCACATTACGGAAGTTGATCCCAATACTGAACGTAGCCTTACAATTCGCTGAACGATAAACAGTGCAATTCGTTGCTACAAAGAAATGTATGAAGAGAAAAGGCCAAAGAAGAAAAATGTGCCGACACCAATATTGCAATTTTTATAGAATAAAAAATGAATTGCAAAAAACATGATTTTTAATTATTTCTAATGAAGACATTTGAATTTATTAATCGCGTTTTATTTATTCAAAAACTGAGATTTTTCTGTAACCAATTATAATTTTGTATGTATTTAGTTCCTCGATTAGTCCGCTTTCAAACAGTCCGGGATATGGCGGAACCGATTACCCGGACTATGCGAGGTATTGCTGTATAATATTACGAAGAATAACTATTGAAATGTTTTCGTATTTGTGTTTATGGAACAGTTTGTTTGAAATAATTAAGTAAACATTGTATGGGGAAAAACGTTTGAATTAAAAAAAAAAAGGTAAAAAATTGGAGGAGCTGGGATTTGAACCCAGGACTTTCTGCATGCGAAGCAGACACTCTACCACTGAGTTACACCCCCTTCGCCTCGTGCAGATGTTGGTAGTTCATATATATACATATAGCCATCTAGTGGTACACTTCGTAATTAATTTGTTTCATTGTTTTCGTTTGCCAGAGTCCATGAAAGCAGTCAACCCATTTCTTGAACGGATACCAACAGAACTACATGAAGAATATCTCGCCGACTGTCTAATGGAAGCAGAAAAACAGAAATTCGTGGAAACAAACAATAACATTGAACAAAAAGTTTCTTCATTCAGTTACGAAATCATTGTGGCACATGCAAGAAAAATATAAATTTATATTCTCCTGCCACCTGTTGGTTCTTTCATGTAAATAGTGTCAATCTCGGAAGCTCAGTTGGTATTACATCACAGCATACTAAGCAAATTGTGTGTACAGTGTGGATCAAATTAGGTTTGCATTTAGATGTGAATTTGTGTGTTCAAGAACCATGCATATGCGTAGTGCAAATATTAGACAGCATAATACATAAGCACATGATCTTATTTTGCCTTAGAAGTATTATTATTTTGTCGATACTAAGGAAATAAATCTTTCCAAACGTTAACTATAAAATTCCCTCGTCGAAGACATACACAGATGTTTCGGTAAAATATCATACACAAGGATCCTAAATTCCAAAGTGAATTTCCGTGATAAGGTACGTCAGGTCAGTTATAAATACATGCTCCGTTACTGACAAATATTTCCATGTGCGCACATACCATACCGTATCTACCTATTAAAGAGACATTGATAGCTGCCGAAAAACTGAACTTGTACTTTCATAGGAACTTGCCCCCTATCTATGACTCAAATATCAAAAACATATTCAACAATGCCTTTACTTTTATGAGTTTAATATGTTGTTTATGAAAACGGATGTTTCAAACCTCAAGACTTCATTACCATCGAAAGTAGCCGATGCAAAGAGAATGCCACCTGCTACCTATCTTCACATTTTCCGTCCACTTAAACTCATTAGTATGTACCTATTATCGCACAATTCCATTACATTTAATTTAAAACACTCCCAGTATCCCCTGAAATAATTGAATGAAACTGTATTGGTAATATCATGAAATATATATTGATATATGACTAGCTAAAGCATTCCTTCTTTTTCCGGGATTTTCTTGAAATAACCTGTCCTACAATAATGAATCCGCATATCGGTATATACAATATACTCGTAATAGCCTGAAGGATTGGACGGATTCTCTTCGTAATAATATCCTGGCTACAAAAAGAGAGAACTTCACTGGGCCCCACAATCACAAAATTCCTATTTTCTCAAAGACGACTACCGAATCTTTCTTAGTATCTTCAGGAAAACAACTGCATATCTCCCAAGCCTCAAAAGCGAAATTTCAATTTTCTCGAAATCGGCTTGATAGATTATTAGTTTTTTACCGTCTGTAGAGGCAATAGGCCCAAATAATATGTACTCGTATATGGTAAGTCAACACATTCTGAAAATAACGGATTCAAATAATGGACCCAAGCTGCGACTTAATCACAAATGATTTATCTAAAAATTGGCTCTAACGATTTCTTTCAAATTTCTCCACATTTCAGCGCTAGCAGTCCCAAATAAAACTGTAGTGGTCGTATTTTCCAGACAAAACCAATACGCTCTCCCGGGACTCAAACCAAAAAAACGCCATATCTAAAGTCATATACGAGAAAGTATGTGTAATACATTTGCACCAATCTCCTTGTAGAACAGTAATCTTTCTTTTCCTTCATGTAATAAAGGGCATTTTCACTATAGCCATGCAAACATCTTTCCGCAAAAAAAAAAACTGTTTGGAAAAAAAGCATCTATGGAGCTAAGCGACACGTAACGTCATGCTGATATCAGAAAACATAAAATTTAGCGTTCCAACTTTCGAAAGCTGCGTAATTACGCTGCAAATGCTTAAGTATATTTTCAATAAATTTGCAGATGACGATAACAAAGCATATTCAGGAATGAATACGTCCTTTATGGTGCAGCTGGAGGCATCATGTTCCTCTGAAACGCTAGTACTTTTGTACCTAAATGCACGGCGGCACATCCCAGAACACAATAACTGTCGCCACCAAACATCAATCGAGCATTCACTGATGTTACATGAAACCGTGTTGCTCAGAGCACTTAAGCCTAGGAGGCGGGAAAAATAACAGAAATTGCGTAATGCCCTTTGTAGTATGTAAACTTACTTTTTGTCACTGTTACTATTATTTTTATACCTGTTTGTTCGTTTTGTATTTTGTGTTCCTTGTCACTTAACTCCTACTTACTTCATAATTGCCTTTTGCCCTTCTGAGTGTGTATATAAATAACTGAAGAATTGAACTGAATCATTTTGAGGATCTGGTGGAGGACATACAGACCCATAGGAGAGATCAGAAATGCATATGTGATTTTAATCAGGACCCCTAAAGAGAACAAGATCAATTGGGAAACCAGAAGGGTGAAGGTGAGAGAATAACATTAAAATGAGAAGATCTGGGAAGAAATTATCGCCTACTTCCCTTAATATGACATAGACCACATAAAAAAACGAATTGACAATAATTCTTCTATTGTTGGGTGTGTATTTGCTGCAGCAGTAATGTTTTTACCTGGCTGCTGAATAGGAACTGTAGTGAAATTTTTACCTAGCCGTTACCTAGGAACGACAGGGTTATACACATATTGACACAGACTGATGACAGGGATTTAAGAAGTACACCATTACGTTAGGCTCAGGGCTCATGCATACCAATTTCCATAAACATTAGTTCAGTCATTCAATAGATGGTGAGGGGGACGAAGACAGACGCACAGACAGCATGGCTTTCACATCAGCCTACTTCCTGTCTTTCAAAATATGTAGCCTAATACAATGAATCTTAAGTAATGTTATGTGAAAGAGTGAATTGGTCTCTTCTGGCTCAGAATAGAACCCCATGGTGAGCTCTTGTGGACATGATAATGAACCTTGACTTTCTTAAAAGTGGACAATTTCTTGACTAAGTGGGCTTTTCAACGAGGGCTCCAGTAATGATAAGAAAACCCCTCGCCCCACATTTCCCAAATATTATAGAAAAAAATCAATATTAATTGGATCCTCTGTTTGCTATACCATTCATAGAGGTTCCGCTGTTCAGAACACACACACACACAGACTGATAACAGATTTAAGAAGTACACTGTTTTGGTTGGTTCAGGGGCTGTGATATACCTACCAGTTTTCACAAACATTGCTTCAGCCATTCAATAGATGATGGGGGGGGGAGCAAGACATACAGAAAGCATGGTGTTTGCATAAGCCTACATGCATTTTTTTCAAAATATGCAGACTAAAGAATGAATCTTAAATAATGTTATGTGAATATGTGGATCAAACTCTTCAGGCTATGAATGAATGAATGTACGAGGGGTAGGCCTTCTCGGCCCTTGCACCTAGACCTCAGTGGTCCATTGTGGTTCCCCTTTTTTAATTTTTCTCTCAGCAACCCCACACTTCAGATGAAGCGCAGGATTTTGGACGTGGGGGCATCAAAATAGACACTTGGTTCCATAAAGTACTGACCCAAATGACGTAGTCTTAAATAAGCTAAAGCCTCACATTCACACAGGACATGTGTGGCTGTTTCATTTTCTATCTGACACCTCTCACAAGTGGGACTGTCACTTAGTCCCAGTTTGAACAGGTGTCCTTTAAGGTGGCAGTGACCTGTAAGTAGTCCTACCACCCATCGTATCTGGTTCCTGTTGAACTTCAACAGTTCCTTCGCTCTTTTAGCAGAAGGTCCTCGTATGAGTCTCTTTGCTTGCCTGAGTCAAGTTAAGGATTCCCAGTATTTCTTATGTTTTATGTTAGTCCAGTCCCTGATTGCCTGCTTGGCAACTCCTAGAGAGATGCCACAGGCTGGTTCAGGTCCTATGAACGGATGTTCAGCTCCGGTCTTGGCCAGTTGGTCTCAGTTTCGCTTCCAGCAATACCCTCATGCCCCGGCACCCATATCAGATGTACCCTGTTATGTTTGGCCTGTTCCATGAGGGTTTGGTGGCAATCCCAATTTTGAGTTGATCTGGTGTTTGTCAAGTGCTTTAAGTGCAGCTTGGCTGTCAGATAAAATGTAGATGTTCCTTTTTCTATAGTTCCTATCTAAATTCTCCATAATACAAGCTTTAATGGCATATACTTCTGCCTGGAATACTGTCGTGTACTGCTCAAGGCTGAAACTAAGTTTCCGCCTCGTGCCATAGCAGTACACACCGGCTCCAGTGCCCTTATTTGTCTTGGAACCATCTGTATGCCAGATCAGTCCCCCTTTTCTGTCGGGCTGAAACCCGTCTTCCCGTTCACTCCTGTCAGGAAATCTGACTGTGAAGGGTTTTTCATATACATGTCTCAGTATCATTTTATCAGACCCCATTTGTAATATGGGTTCTTTTTTCATGTCCTGAGTCATGTCTGCATGACCGAAACCATCAGATCTAGGTTTCCATTGTCACCTGCACTGGAGACGGTAAATTCCTGCCCTGGCCTCTGCATCCAACTGTACATACAGTGCAGCTGTTGGAGATGTTCGAAATGCTCCTGTGATACCTAAGCAAGCCAACCTTTGCAATTTGCTAAGTTCTGTCTTGCTTGTCTTGAATTTAACTCTGGGCCATCATACTGTGGCACCATAAGTAATTATGGGTCTCACAAAAGCAGTGTATATCCAATGTATAACGTGTGGCTGCAGTCCCAAAGTTTTACCAAACATGCTTCTGCATGTCCAAAAAGCCTTATAGGCTTTGTTAATGACTTTATCCAGCTGCTTTTTCCATGTCAGTCCCTTGCCTAATTCTAGACCAAAGTACCTGACATGCTGGAGAACTGGATTGTCTTATTGAAGAGAGTCGGTTCCTTAAGACCCTTTATATTTCTCTTCCTAGTAAACGGTACAATTACCGTCTTATTGGGATTGATGGAAAGACCTGTTCTTTCACACCATCGCTGGACAATGTACAGACCTGTTTGAAGACGCTCTGATACGGTCGAAAGGAATTTTCCATTTATGAGGATTGCTGTCATCAGCATATTCTACTGTATAATACCCATCATCAAGTCCTCACAGGAGATCGTCGACGACCAGACTCCACAGCAGAGGCGAGAGTGCGCCCCCCTGCGGACATCCCCTAGCCACGGACGCCCCCAGGGTCTCTCCCGATAATGTAGCAGCTATGGTTCTGCTTTCCAGCATAGCATTGATCCATCTGCATAGTGCAGGCTCTATGCCATGCCTTCCAGCAGCCTGTTTGATTACATCAAATGAGGTTCTATCAAAAGCTCCCTCTATATCAAGGAATGCTCCTAAGGCAGTATCCTTGTGTTCAACTGCACTTTCTATGCATGTTACTACATTGTGTAGTGCACTTTCGGTAGATTTACCTGTTTGGTAGGCATGTTGGTTTCGGTGTAGAGAATATGTCCTCAATACCCCGTCCCTGATATGCCTATCCACTAGTTTCTCCATCATTTCTAAAGGAAAGACGACAGGCTGATAGGATGATAAGCCTTAGCCTCGGTATAATCAAGTTTCCCAGGCTTTGGAATAAACGTCACCTTAACTTGCCTCCAGGCTGTGGGGATGAAACCATATGCCAAGCAGGCTCTATATATGTGGCATAGGTGTGGAACTAAAAGTTCTGCCCCATGTTGCAAAAGTGCCGGTACAATTCCATCCGTTCCCGCTGATTTAAATGGTCTAAAAGTGTTCAGTGCCCATCTTATTTTTGATTGATTAATTATGACTTTGGCCAGGTTCAAGTCTACCCTGTTCATCTTGCTTTGGCAAGTGTCCAGGTTCTGCTGACCCTGTCCATCGTCCAAATTGTCAATCAATTTGGAACCAGGAAAGTGAACTCTGAATAATTCATTCAGCGTCTCCCTTCCTGTTTGAGTATACTGTCCGTTGGGCAGCTTAATTGTGCTGACCAATTCTTCAGGCTAAGAAAAGGACCCAGTGGTGAGCTCTTGTGAACACAATACTGAACCTTCAAAGGCCTTAAAAGTGGGCAATTTCATGACTAAGTGGGCTTCTCAAGGAGGACTCGAGTGATGATCATGACCTCCCCTCACCCCCCAAAAAAATTATACAAAAAATTTTAACAATAATTGGATTCTCTGTTTCCTATACAATTCACAGAGAATTTATATAAATTGCCTTCTTTCCTGTCCAGAATATTATCATCCTACTAATGTTTCTGCTTCTAAAGTAGCTGCTTCCATGTCCTGTTCCAATATATGTACTTTAAATCCTTTTCTGCATTAACTAACATATTACATAGTGATGACTCATATTTTCCATATTACAAGCAAGCAGAAGCCATTTTCTTAATCATTCTTCCACATGGGGTTAAGTGCCAACAGTTGAGTCAACTGAGTCAATAAAGTGTTACATAAGGATTTAATGACATTTCTTGTATTATGTCTGACCTAATATAAACATGAAAACACTACATTTTGTAGAGCATATGCATTTGATGAGCACTTTCAGCTGTTTAAATGAATTATTTATCTCATGATAAATTTTGATTTGTTTTATCTTATATAACAATTTTATTTATTAGCGAAAATCATTTAGGAAGTCATCTATCTCTCGCAGTATATCCACCTCAGGCTCCAGGATCAAAAAGTTGTCCTTGATATCTCCTTGCAATTTTTCTTTATCACTATCCTTGTCATCCTGTTCAGTTTGTGATACTGAAAGAGGCTTCAGAGAATGGTCTTCCATTAAATCATTTAAGAAATCATCAATCTCTTGCAGCACATCTACCATAGTATCCAGGCCAACAGAGATATCCTTGATATCACCTGGCAACAGTTCTTTATCAGTATTCTTACTAACTTCTTCAATACATGATAAAGAAAGAGTTTTGGCAGCACTGTCCTTCATTAAATTATTTACTACATAATCAATCTCTCGTGCTATATCTACCTCAGCATGCAGGTTGGCAAATGTGTCATTTATATCACCTGGAAATAGTTCTTTATCAGCACCCTTGTTATCCTTTTCAGTTTGTGGTACTGAAGAATGTTTCACTGCACTGTTTTCCTTTTTGACATATAACTCACAATCCATCATTTCTGTGGAGAGTCTCAATATGGATCCCAGACTTTCACACAACAGTGGCTCTGAGGACTGGGTAACATCTGTCCATGTTCCATCAAGTTCATTAAGGGACCTATTGGGATGTTTACCAGGCAGCATTGAGGTAGTTAGTGGATCTCTTTTGCTTTGTGATGAGAGATCTGAGCTATGAGTTACACTGTATCCAGCAGTACTGAATGACATGCTTGAACTTTTATCACAGACAGAGGAACTCATCAGAGATGCAAAGCAAGATTTAAAACCCACTCCAGAAATATTTGTAAATGGCTGTCCTGGCCTGACACAAGTAGATTCTTCAGTCTCCAGACAAAAATTGTCATTCACTTTTAACATATCTGAGCACACATAACTGGTGATACTTCCACGCCCTTCAACAATAATTTCAGAATATTTTAATGAACCTGAATTAGGTTTCATAATTCTAGCCCTCTTAGGAGCAGGACCCGCAATTTCTGAATTCTTCCGCTTTAAATTTAACTGCCTTGTTCTCGGGGTATTTCTATTGCCAGACTTTGTTTTATTGGCTTGCTGAAGATAATCTTTTACATCTCGATTTGATCTAGACACCAGGAAATTCTTGCAGTCACCTGCGAATGCAAGACCATGTTCGGTCTGGGTGTATTTACTAGACAGCTTCTGTGGCAAACAATCATGTGCTACCAGTCTCTTCTCTGGGGTGCTGCAGCTGGAAGCATCTTCCAGTAGATAATTCTTCTCTGACCAGAACTGAACAAGACTTTTATTTTCACTGTGCCTGACTCTTACAGGTTCTGCCACAATGCCATCAAAAAATTTCGAATCCACCTTTTCATTGAGCAGCAGCATACCTTTTTCACCATAAGCAACTGTATCTCCTTCAAAACAGAAACCTGAATTAAATATTTTCTCCCTAGTCTGAAACTTAGTCTTTGAAGTGATACTGTTATTTTCTACATAATTTTCATTGCTAAACTGGTTCACATTTAAAGCAGTATCAAAAGTGTCACTGCTTGAATTCACTGTGGAACTTGTTGCTTGTTCCATAGTACAGGGACTAAATAGCTGATAATAATTATAATTTTTTCACTGATTTATTGAACGTTACTGGCTCATAGCTAAAAATATTTATTACACTCCCACTAATCTACACACTCCACAAATCACGAGAACATACACAATATCTTCTCAGTATGTTAATTTTTCATTAGTCATTGCTAGGTAGCAGATTCTACGTGGAGACGGCACTTACAACATAGAAAACCATGCCTCTGACAGTTCTATTACTGCGTGTGCATTCGTTGTTACGGAGACATATTTAGGGCGCTGTTGCCTAGCAAAGTCTCTCTTCTGTCTCCACCATTCCGGCCTTCAGCCTTTATGTTACAGTATAAGAAATGAAAGATTTGTAATGAAAGAACATTTTCCAAACAGAATTAACATTTATATACTCATATTAATCATACATAATGGCAAAATTAATTCTCCTTAGACTTTCGTGGTTTATTTCATGAAACTCGGTATGCGTATCATGCTACCGGAAGTCGTCTCAACTGCATAATTCGTAACGAAACTTAGTATAAAAACCAAGCCGCGTGAAGAAATTTAACAGCTTACTTCACAAATATCTCACTCAATTCGGGAATGCAAAGATAACGGCAGCTCAGATTCTGATATGGAAACCATACTCTTGATCTAAGCACTCGTTTCATGGGTATAACACTCATATATTCATTTAACGGACCTCTTTTATACACAGAATTGCCCAAAAGTCAGTTTACTTGTTATTAAAGTGTACACTAAAATACGATAGAAATTTCTTTATTACTTACTGAATATCCAGCAATTGTTCCAACTGAAATCCTCCGTGTTCGGTTCACAAGTCACAACTCTCCGATCCCTTTCTACAAATAGACAGGCAGGTTCAAATCTGAACATTACTGTTAATACGACGGAATACGAGTATTTTAGGTTAACTGCCTTCTGGGCCGCTCTGCATATTACTATAAATTAAGCCATCAAATCAGGTAAACATAAAGTTACATTTCCTAGTCAATAAAACTTTTTTTTTTCACAATTGCGAATCATTTAATTAAATATTAATTTAACAGTGCCCACTGTAATACCTACTACAATGGAAATTGCGTAATCTAATTTACACAGAATGCCGCGTGGTCATGCAGGTGGCCGTGAAATGAATGCGGATAAGCTAGCGCGCAAGATATTTTTTTTTAATTGTTGACATATTAATATAGATATACTTGCTCTGGAGACATCTTTACAACTTTAATTTTTATTATTATATATACATGAGATGTCCTGTAAAATGTAGTCCTTATAACATTGTTTTATTGCCTTCATTCTGCATACATACAAAAGTCTTTGTCTCATCAGGTATACAAATTGTGATGGAAGGAAAGTAGACGCTTAGCTGTTCCTAGCACTTCTAGTATCCTACAGTGATGATTTAATTTCTGTAACAAATGGTGCTTATAACAAATCTACAAACATCGCAACATTTCTGGGAACCTGGGCGCAGAAACTCTGATACTTCAGGATGCAAATGGTTTAATTAATATTGCTGGCACAAAAGATCTTTCTATTCTCCACAGCGTCCAGACTGGTTCTGGAGCCCACCCAGCGTCCTATGAAATGGGTATCAGAGGTTCTATATATATCCTATCTTCTGGAATACATCGCCTTCTTACTTACTTACTCATGGAGTTGAACCCTTCTGGAGAAGCCGCCAATTCTGCAGCTACTCAAGAATTTCCCAGCATTTTATGGAACCTGAAGGTTCATCACAGTGTTCACAAGAGCCCTCCACTGGTCCCTATCCCGAGCCAGATCTATCCAATCCATACCATCCCATCCTATCTCTCTAAGATTCATTCTAATATTGTCCACCCACCTACGCCTTAGTCTTCCCTGTGGTATCTTTCCTTCTGGCTTACCAATCCAGGGCCGAGGCTCTGTGTTCATTTTCGTAACATAATGATTTTTTATGGTGAGGAAATGTTAGCCCCACGCCTAAACCCCAAGCTGGAGGGCCACCCCTTGTTGGCTGTCCGCGACTGCTTATTCAATATATTCACAGCTTCCCTCCAAAACTGGAGGGTGTCTCCTCCATCCGCAACCTGAGGACGCGCCATGCCATGGTGACGGGGACTCACCTAACATGCACATTGCCTTCTAGTCTGTTGAAATTCAACCGACGTTTCGCAGGAACATTCCGCCTATCAATGAGAGAGAACTGATGTTTTTAATACCGTCTGTCTGTATGTAAGCCTCACTCGTGCCTGAACGATTGGATGGGTTCTAGGGGTATGAACACCCTGACTACAAAAACATGGGCCTTCACGGGGTCCCAAAAACACAAAATTACTATCTGTCGAAAACGACTACCGATTCTTTCAACTGCAGGCCTCCTGCACCTCAAACTCGAAATGTCAATTTTTCTCGAAAACAGCCTGGCCAATTTTGGTTTGTTTTTTAACCGTCTATAAAAGATCCAAATAATATTTTGTAGGTGAACACATTCTGAAAGTAACGGGATTCGAACAACACACCCCAGCTATGACTTCATCACAAAATAATCTCTAAAAATTGGCTCTAATAATTTCGATTAAATTTCTTCAAATTTTAGCGTCAGTAGTCCCAAATGAAACTGCATAACATTGCACATAAACAAGGGCACCAGACATTTCTTAAATTAAAATTCATAATACGTTATTCCTGAAAAATTTTATTACAAAGCTGTATGTAGCCACAAATAACATTTCCCTTTGAAGACTATTCTTGTGGGGAGGGGGCACGCGGTAGTATAGCTGGTTGAGGCACTATGCTACAAGCCGGAAGGTCGCAGGATCGAATCCCAATGAGGTCATTGAATTTTTTCAATTTACCTAATAAATTCAGCCTCTAACAGAAATGAGTACCAGGAATATTCTTGGGGGTTAAGGGCGGCTGGCATGTAGGGCTGACAACCTTACCGCCATCTATGAGTTGATTGTCTAGAAAATATGGGATCCTCAACATCTCACAACCCTATGGGCCTCCAAGGCCTGTTACAGGGATACATTTACTTTTTTACTTTGAAGACTATTCAACAAACTTACAACGTACCCATTATTTGAAGGCATGACAAAATGTGAATCAACAGATTTATTTCTCCACACATACACACACATACACACACATTGAAAAATATATATATATTCTTTTTGTAACTGACTTCCAACATGTAATTGTTCCAGTATCAGACGTTGCACAAACCAATACATTTTTATAGTGTGTTTGCTTAGACAATAACATCCTTTATGCTAAACACATCTACCACCAAGTTTTGCAAGCTGATAAAAACTACTACCCTATAGACAAAGACTAAAATTCCATGAAGTGCAACTGTATTTAACAAATAGATAAAATCTTTTGCTGCCTTGTATGTTTCACCTGAAAGTGGCCATTTTCAAGAGGTGAACCAGCAGTGTCAACAGAAGTAAATATTTATTACAATACCAATTATCAAGACTTACTTAAGGGGTAACATATTCAATCCAGAATTTCATTCTTAATATTACCAAGAACTGAACAGCAAAACCCAGGATTATGCTGATGAGAAACAACCTATAACCACAGAACTTAACAATTCCATGTCATTAACAACTGCAATTACTACTATGAATGCTGTCATAGCATCTTACTTTGAACTACAAAACACATTTTAATTACTGTTAACTACTCAGTTTGAATGGTATCCCTCACCACTAGAACTAATTACATCAGTTCCTTCAATAAGTATGTGGGATAACTAGTACTGTAAGAAAGACTTACATAAAGTATTTTCTTTAACACTACTGGTTCACCTCTTGAAGCTTGGCATTTATGTATGAAATATGTACAACAAAAAAAGATTTTACGTATTAGAAGCTGTTACACTTAATGGAATTTTAGTCTTGTATTAAGAAAGTATAAGGTGTAAAACACGAAATTTTGTTAACATTCTTTTTTTGGCATTTAAGGGGCATCAGCAAGTTAGTTCAGATCCTACCTAACAGAAAGCAAACAGAAGACTGATATAAAATAATCATATGTAACTCAAAATACCTTCTTAAACTGGGAAACAATACAGCATGGAGTTCCCAGGGGTCAATTTTATGGCCTTTGCTTTTCCTATCTATATAAATTACCTCCCTCCTACCCATAATATTGGCTGATGACATTAGTGTTAAAATTTCTAGCAAACATTTAGATGATTTCTGCATACAATCAAAGTTCTCTCTCAAATGAGTACATGTTTTTCTGCAAACAAGTTGTTCCTGAATCTAGATAAAACAACTGTAACGAAATTTATAACATAACGCATTAGCCATGAAATATCACATATAATGGTAAACATATAGAAATGCAGCAAACACAAAATCCCTTGGTTTACAAATTGACAATCATTTAAACTGGAAAAACCATATAAATAAATTTGTTCCAAAGCTAAGAGCACCATATTCCTAGACATATGTTGCATATCAGTGACACAATTTCTTTCAGTTTATTTTGCTTACTTTCACTATTTAACGAAGTACTGAATAATTTTCTGGGGTAATTAATCTGACAGCAAAAAGGTATTTACATTGCAAAAGAAAATTGTTAGACTCACAATGGGTGTCAAATCCCGTAATTCTTGTAGAAATCTACTTAAGAGAGTAGTTAACTCTGCCACATGTGTGTGTATATATATATTCATTAATAAACTTCATTACAAGTAACAAAAAACATTTTCAGACCAATGCAGTTGTACAGTGTTAACACAAGATACAAGCACTATATTCATTGCAGGATGTCAAATCTTGTGGTATGGGGAGACAACCACGAAACCTATATATATTGCTGCTAGAATGAATATTACAGATGATCTGGGAAGCAGAGCATGCCTGATGAATAGCAGTGAAACTCTTGAAGTAGCGGGCTAGCCTGAGCTAGTGATGGTGTTCTTGCTTGCAGCAGCCCGGTGATTGCGAGCCAGCAGGATACCGGGCAAAGCTCTTGCAGTAGGGGGCTAGCTGGTGCTAGTGGCAGCAAAGCCAGCTGGCCTGATGAGCACTGGTGGAGTCAGCTGCCAGTGCTTGCTGCTAGTAGACTTGCAGTTGTGGTGTTCTCTCAATGTAAGCGTAGCTGTGACTGATTCTAGCATATTTGAGGCCCACATCTTTATACTTTTGCCGCTGGGCGGGGCGCTAACCAATGGGAGTTGGAGCTGCCATGGTGAGTGCTATTTGGGTAGTGTCTTATGAATGAAAAAGGGTGATTTCAAATAGCACTAGAACAATACTTAAACACACCCTCATTCTACTCCGTTGAATATTTACTGTCTAAAAATGACTCATCCATTTAAATGTGTAAAAGGTAAAAGGTAAAGTTCTCATTGCGCTTAACTAAGCACTACACCATGAAGACATATGGAGTGGATATACAGACCCACGTTTTCTTGACCTTGGCACTAGTTGGAGGTGAGTGGTCTGCTTCACGCCCCAGCCGCTTTATCCCCATTCCATTTTCAGGTACAAGGGAATGGCAGCAATTCTGTGAGTTCAGTGGATGAAGCTGGGCTATCTTAAGGGAGAAGGAAATAATACCAACTCTTCTCCCACTAGACAAACTCAGCCACTTTATGGTAGAAGAGAAGAGAACCTACTCTGGTAATCCGCTGGATAATGCTGTTCCGTCCTCTGGAAAATGGAAAGTGTACCAACTCTGTGGACTCATTAATTAAAACTGTTCTGTCTTCTGGAAGATGGAAAATGTACTAACGCTGGGAGGCATAAGATAAAGCCGACCCAGTATAATAACTGACTTTGTCTAACATGACACACAACGGGCACATATTTTCTGTCTACATGAAGATGGACATATCTGACCTCACTGTTAGAGAAGTATATTACATCAATGAAACATTGTTTTCTTAATTTATCAGCATACACAGATGGCTGATTGATGTCCATCTACTTGATGACTGTGAAATGTGATTGCACAAAAATCAAAGTAGTTTACTTGTAACTCAATATATATACTTTAATTCATCTCTACTGAAGTCTTGTGATAATATTAAGGCATTTATTTTGAAACTGTACAATTCATTCTGTGCAGGATTTTGAACAGATGAAATAAAACAGTATATAAATAGAACCAATAAGGAACATCATATGAATGTATATAATGGCATAGAATCTATATTATATACTTGTAAGTGCAAACCATCTAAATTTAATATCCTATATTTGTCAAAAAGAATCATTCATGATCACATTCACATTCTGGTCAGTTCAAACTGCACATAAAAATTCCATGGAATATCCACCCTCGAAAATTTCATGAAGGGTATTCACAGTAAACTTG
>NW_019723908.1:1967885-2028390 GCF_002891405.2 Cryptotermes secundus
GCAAAGCCAGCTGGCCTGATGAGCACTGGTGGAGTCAGCTGCCAGTGCTTGCTGCTAGTAGACTTGCAGTTGTGGTGTTCTCTCAATGTAAGCGTAGCTGTGACTGATTCTAGCATATTTGAGGCCCACATCTTTATACTTTTGCCGCTGGGCGGGGCGCTAACCAATGGGAGTTGGAGCTGCCATGGTGAGTGCTATTTGGGTAGTGTCTTATGAATGAAAAAGGGTGATTTCAAATAGCACTAGAACAATACTTAAACACACCCTCATTCTACTCTGTTGAATATTTACTGTCTAAAAATGACTCATCCATTTAAATGTGTAAAAGGTAAAAGGTAAAGTTCTCATTGCGCTTAACTAAGCACTACACCATGAAGACATATGGAGTGGATATACAGACCCACGTTTTCTTGACCTTGGCACTAGTTGGAGGTGAGTGGTCTGCTTCACGCCCCAGCCGCTTTATCCCATTCCATTTTCAGGTACAAGGGAATGGCATCAATTCTGTGAGTTCAGTGGATGAAGCTGGCCTATCTTAAGGGAGAAGGAAATAATACCAACTCTTCTCCCACTAGACAAACTCAGCCACTTTATGGTAGAAGAGAAGAGTACCTACTCTGGTAATCCGCTGGATAATGCTGTTCCATCCTCTGGAAAATGGAAAGTGTACCAACTCTGTGGACTCATTAATTAAAACTGTTCTGTCTTCTGGAAGATGGAAAATGTACTAACGCTGGGAGGCATAAGATAAAGCCGACCCAGTATAATAACTGACTTTGTCTAACATGACACACAACGGGCACATATTTTCCGTCTACATGAAGATGGACATATCTGACCTCACTGTTAGAGAAGTATATTACATCAATGAAACATTGTTTTGTTAATTTATCAGCATACACAGATGGCTGATTGATGTCCATCTACTTGATGACTGTGAAATGTGATTGCACAGAAATCAAAGTAGTTTACTTGTAACTCAATATATATACTTTAATTCATCTCTACTGAAGTCTTGTGATAATATTAAGGCATTTATTTTGAAACTGTACAATTCATTCTGTGTAGGATTTTGAACAGATGAAATAAAACAGTATATAAATAGAACCAATAAGGAACATCATATGAATGTATATAATGGCATAGAATCTATATTATATACTTGTAAGTGCAAACCATCTAAATTTAATATCCTATATTTGTCAAAAAGAATCATTCATGATCACATTCACATTCTGGTCAGTTCAAACTGCACATAAAAATTCCATGGAATATCCACCCTCGAAAATTTCATGAAGGGTATTCACAGTAAACTTGGAAAGTAATGAGACAAGAATTATACACACACACATACATATACATATAGAGGTAAAATTTCAGAAAAAGAAGTCATTATGAGAAGCATTCAAAATAGTCTCCCTGGCAAAGCATCCTTGAAATTTCTCCAAAGTTATCTCCTTGAAATGGTTCGTCACATGTTCATCCATGATATTTTGGATGGTATGAAATTCTTCCCATTTCGTCTTCATTTTCAACTCCTGAAAGAAAAAAACTTCAGTTGGAGCCGAACTAGGTGATCTTAGGTAACCCCTTTTGCAAAAGAGATCATTGAACAACAAACATGGTATGTGCAGGTGTATTGTCATACAATAAAAACCAGTTCTTGTTTTCATGATAATCTTGTGTTACTCATTGAATTCTCTGCAACAATATTGCCATCATTTTTAAATACAATTGGACATTTTATGGTTCTTCCTTCAGGAAGTAATTCCTTGCGAATGATTCCTCTTGAATCAAAAGAGGGATTGATACTGTCTTGATTTTCAATTTTTGAATCAAATTGTGGCCTGTCAGGCTTCCCAGTGCAGTCCATGAGTGAGTTCTGCTAACACAAGAACTAATATAAAATTTACATTCACAGCAGAGTTCAACAACCAATGTATGTAACCTGTACTACCAACAACATAATCACCAACCAACATCCAAAACGATGAGACCAATAACAACAAACTACAAGATGAAAACAATCTTTGCTACAACTAGTAAAAAGAACATTACAGCATCAATGCACACAATAGAATCAATACATTATCACAACTGGCACTAAACATCCACACCAAGTGAGAAGATGAGTAACACGAGTAAGGTGACATACAGGCAAACTGGCCTCAGAACTAATTCCTGATTTACAAACCACTATAATAGTGACATGCATAGTATATTAATATTTAATGATTTTTTAAGAATATATAATAAATTTGTCATTTTATACCTAAATCTTAAACCACGAAAACCACTTACATACTGGCCAGTGATATATTGGGTTTTCGGACTTTATCCATCGTCCTGGTTTTGAAGATAATTAATAAAAACATGACGTTTCNGTTTATTAATTTTCTTAAAAACCAGGACGATGGATAAAGTCCGAAAACCCAATATATCAGTGTGTTATACACCATCGTCAGAATCCTATAGTAACTACTTATACTGGCCAGTATTTCAAACATAAACATTAACAGCAGTTTCACCTGAACAAATGCACCATAGCCTGATGACCAAGGTTGGAACATGTTAACTCATTTACTATATGTAATTAACAACTGTACATGTTGTGTTGATGGTGCATGTATGGGTATAGGAGGTTCACTGGTTTGCCATGTCGTAAATCTGGGGTTAGCGGCCAGTTTCCAACAGCAGCAGCCCAGGTTTGATCCCAGGTCAGGTCATGTGGGGTTTGTGGTGGACAATGTGGCAGGGGTCAGGTTGTCTCTGAGTACTTCAATTTCCCCTGCCAGCTCACATTCTACCAAAGGCTCCATACTTTCTGTCACCTGGGGCTGATACTGTAGACCAATTAGTGGTCAAGGTGCCAAGTGGACTCAGGCTCACTCCATCACACAAAATTAAAGAAAATAGTATATTCATTGGTTGAGTTGTCAGTGGATGCTTACATTTGTGTGAGAAAAGCAGAGATTGAATTATTTATGAAGGGGAAACCTTTTCATCAGCTCTGTAATCAGAACTGGATGTGCAAATTCATGTTTTGCACTTACATCATCCACCACACAAACGAACTGAACGTCAACCTACAGAAGCCAATTACCTTGTCAGTAAAATGTCTGACAAAATAGAAGCATTCATGAGGAAGCTTCAATTGCGGGAACCACCACTGTGATCACACAGTAGGTAACACTTTCCAATTCTAAGAACAGAATACCCACTGAGGTTGAGATGTGCATATAAGAATACAATACAAATTTCCATTTTTAAGACATACAAGAAGTGAAAGATTACAATCAATTTATTTTCAGTGCCATTTGACATTAATGCTGAAACTGTTCCAGCCAAATTTTAAGCATAGAAAATGAATTTTCCGTGTGATACACACCTGGGAAATATACTGCAATATGTTCAACTTTTATAATCTCTTATTTATCTGCTAACAGGTTTTCAGTGTTTGGTGCCCATGCACAACAAATGACAGGCCTTTTCAAAAGCACATGTCTGTAAACAACTCTTCTCAAAAATTAAAATAGTGAAGAGTAGATCTATAAATTGACATGATACTGAAAGACTGACAAGCTTCGTCTGAGTAGATACCTCTCACATATATCCAAATACTGAAAATTTAGTTCCAAGCTCCTCGCCACTGTCCTCCTATCCTTCAAAATAAGACTAAGTCCTAAAAATTACAATAATTCTTTATGTCACTGATGATATTTATTGCTTAAAACCTTAATATAAAATTGTTGAAAAAATGTTACTTTCACTGTTATAACATGGCTCTTTGCCTGTGCAGTTTTTTCAGGTTTTTAAATTTGCTCATCTATATGACATCTCAGATAAACAACAACAAAGCCACCAATGCAAATGCATCTTCAACTAAGTAAAATATGAGCTCACCTCTCTCCATGTGCTCAGTGAAAGCAGTTTCAAATGTCTTTCTTCACAAAGGTCCTTCATCCAGGAAGTCAAGGTCATTATTATGATCAGGACGGCAAACAAAAAACTCGAGTAAATTCAAAATGAGTCCTCGAGAGAATGGATTCTGATAGCGGCCATGTTTGTCCCTCAGGTAAGAATAGCGTTTATAGTTGAACATTTCATTAGTTGTCAGGTTCATGCAGGCATGAAGTATCTGCAATGACAGAAATTAGAGTGAGAACTAATGGATGAAGAGAGAAGGGAATGAGATTGTTGATGAAAAATCATACCAAATCAAACAAGGTTTAACGTCGCCATCTTCTCAAGCAGAGGTTATTACACAGCAAAACTGATGAACATATCACAATCACCATTAATTCAAATGCAAAATGCAACATTACTCACATTGCATGTCTTCTTGCTCACTTGCTCAGAAACTTCAAGGCTTTTATGCAAAACAAAATTTCCTAATCATGTACATACAGTCCACCATTTGACCTCATGCTGGGTCTCTTTAATCCAGTTCCATCTTCATAATTTTTATTTCTTACTTGAGATTTGATTTTAATTAAATGAACTCATTGAAATAAAACTGAGTTCAACTTACTGAGGTGCATGCAAGAATCCACCCCAGGCCACAGAAAACCAAAGCCTCAATCAGACCCAGTACATACAGAATCTCAAAACCTTCAACAGCAACACAGTAGCATGCAAAATAAATGGTGAAGGAGCAATTGATGGCAACGCTCATCACAAACAGGAAGAACCAGATCCTGTGGGATGAAAAATAACATCAAAATTCTACCCATTAACAAAAACCAACAAAACTGTTACACATTATTTTATGATTGATTCACACCATTTCAACGCTCACAAAATTCTATGACAGTACAGGGGGACCCACCAAAGTTGTTCCAGTTTAAGATTCTTATAACTTACAACATTCAAATTATAAAGTCCCAAACATCTTGCCATAAGTACTTTTAGACTGCTCAATGTTTTACAGTATATTTTAACCAGTTAAAATGTTTTTTGATGGTTATGTTCTTCCCAAGCTGATGGATTCATTAAAAATTTCATCCATTTATAACAGATGGTTATAGACTGACTCTGCAATTATCATAACTGAAATTGTATTTTAATGCACTAAACTATTAATATGCTTATGATTTTCAAATCCACCCTTTTTACAAGAAGTTTCAATTTTTTTTGTTCTGCCTATAAAATTTCATAAGAATATTCAACTATACTAACATTCACGTTCAAATACTAAAAGGCTTTCTGAATACAGTGTGAAATGTGACGGTATATTATTATGGTAACAGAGCCATAAACCTGGCTGATAGTACTACTACTGCAAAGTAGACATTCTTCACTGAATACAGCTGTAACCACTTTCCCTTGTATTTTATCAATGATATGCCATATCAAGAGAAGTATGAAAATAAATTCAGATATGACATGTTTATACAACACAATAATGTGAAGAAGTTAAATCTGAAATTGAAACAAGTAGGAGGTGCAGTAAATTGTGTCACTACATTAATACAGAGAAAACAAGCCCTGTGCTTAACCAAGCTCCATATCATGAAGAGATATGGGGGATAGTGGTATAGTTGTGTCTACACATTCTTAACCTTAGCACCAAGTTGAATGTGTATGCCTTTACACCCTGACCACTTCACACCCAGAGAACGAGCACACAGCACTCAGATTACACGTAGCCCATAGGGCCCCAGAGCCAGTCTGAAAAGGGTGCTAAAGAGAAAAATCCCTACACATACAAGGAATTGAAACCATGGTTTTCAAGCACTGTGCCACAACTTTTGGTTCATCAACTACATCATTTTATGTGACTTTGACATGTCATGTATTCGCTATTATTTCTTGACATGTCCAATTGTATTAACTTCAGTTATGGATAAAAATTAAGTTAAAGTTGAAGTTGAAGTTGAAACATCACAAAGTGCCATGCAAAAGTACACAATTTCTGTTACATTCATAACAATGTGAGCAGGAATTTGTTCTGAAAGGAAGAACCACAAATGTCCAATCTTATCTGGAAGTGATGGAACAATTTTTGCAAAGAATTCAATTGGTGAGACCAGCCTTTCATGAAAACAAGAACTTGTTTTTGTTGTATGACAATGCTCCTACATATACCATGTTAACTGTTCCAAGATTTCTTTGAAAAAATGGGGTGAGATAAACTGCCTCCCCTATTCCCCACAATTGATTGTGGCTGACTTTTTTCTCTTTCTGAAGTTAAAAATAAAGATAAAAATAAGAAAAAAATCATACCATCAAAAACATTCAAAAGAATGTAACCAACCAACACCAAGAGATAACTTTGGAGGAATTTCAAATATACTTTCAATGATTAAAAGAGAAGTGTAACAAATGTATAGAATTTCATGGGGCTATTAAAAGTTGCCATAACAAATTGTTCTTCTGTTTCTTTGGGGAGTGCAAGTTGTCATGTTACTTTTCAGATGCACTGTGTACGCTGCAAAACCTCCTTATCTCACGAAACTCATGTATTACAGAAAATGTTGTGCACCACAACTTGCTATACAACATAGAAACATACTGTACAAACTATAAACTACATAACCAACACTATGAAAATGACTGCCTTCAGAAATACTGCTTACCTGTTCCTAAGTCCAACACAGTTATAAATGAAGGGACAATGGTGGTCAAAGTATTCAACACATCTGTTACAAATTCGGCAGTGTTTGGCCCTCAAAGGACGGAGGCAGTGACAAGTGTGGCATAAACGGGAAAGTACTATGTTACGTTTCTTCCATTTGTCAAAGTACGGGATCTGTTTGATGGCTCGATAGTAACCATCTGAGTTAAGAGACAAATAACCTGGATCCCTACGATTTGCCACAACCCAGCTGAACCACATCAGCAGATTCCAATAGATGAAGCAGTAGTGTGAGACTCGAAGGACGTTCCATGTTATCGGGACGCACTGTAAAGTAAGATAAAAATTAGTACTGAGAAACAATTGAAAATTTGATGGAAGAATGTAAGCCGTATTATAAACTCCACTTAGTACATTCATAATCAGGTAGCCTTGTATTTCAAAATCTGCATCAGCTTACGATTTCCTAGTTATATACAATGCAATGTGTACTTTTTAAATCAATATACTATAACATTTTCAGTGCTCATCTTGCAAGATGTCTAGTAGTGTCTGGGAACCACAATATAGAACCCAAACACTTAACAACTTCTCTGTGCTTCCTTCTAATCAGGATCAACATCATCATGTTTTCTTCAGTGAGTACTCTTTCAAGATTTACTTTGGTCCACCATTGATCCTGCAGAATGTAATTTTGCTATAATATTTTGAATTACTGCTTTACATGGCACTGTATGCCAGGATAATTCCTACAGAAATTTCTACAGTATTTTTTTTTATTGCTAGAGGGGTGGGACTAAGTCCCTTGTACTGCGGCCACTTCTGGCCTATTGTACCAGCCCCAGATGATAGATGAGGGTGATTGTGGAGCAATTGGTGGAATGAAGATTGGCAAGGGAAACCAAAGTACTCGGAGAAAACCTGCCCCAGTGCCATTTTGTCCACCACAAAACCCACTAGACCAGACCCGGGCTTGAACTCGGGCTGCCGCAGTGGGAAGCCAGCGACTACCCACTTGAGCTATGGCGTGGCCTAACTTTCTACAGTAACTCCTCCATGAAGAACAATGTACACAGATATCATTCATGAATAATTTCTTTTAAACACTGTACTTAATTTTTTATCACTATATTTAGCAACAGTGCAGTTTGTACATACATCAACAACAATGCTAAACATGCAGCAATATCAAGATAAACCGGCATGCAAAGCATGACTAAGTGATGGTTTAGAGACCAGCATAGGACAGGCATAAGCAAATAGTTTTCTAGCTGGCCAGCATGAGAATAGCTTGGATTCCCTGTACTACTCTCAAATTCCAGGAGAACAGCTGACAGTACAATGCACTGTGTGTGTCATTCGAACAAAAAAAATTACTAAATGCAAATATAAAGTCAGAATCTAATAACAGCAGCACAGGAAAAGTCAGAATGGTCAAAGACATCTGTAGACAGAAAAGTACTTCTTATGATAAGGGCAAAAGCATTTCCATGTAAAAGAAGCTGCATCAGAACTTACTTAATAGGATAACAGAAAACACAACTGGCACAAAAAAAAACATGCATAACAGAATACTGCATGCAACACAATATATAGGTTTATGTGCTAATGGTAGCAAAACTGAGGTGGCACAACAATACCCTGAGCAGATACATGGGGTAACCCCATAAAAGGACAGAACCCATGAAGAGAAGAAGAGGGCCCTTTGAGTCACCAGCTCCTCCAAATAAAAGGGCCCTGAAAAATACATAAAATGTGTAAATGTGGTACCAATATGATAATACAAATAAAGTACAGCCAAACTCCGGACTATATCCAACTAGCTGACTAACTAATCAACTAACCAACCAACTATCTAATTAACCCTCTGGTAAAAGAACCTCAAGTTTAAAACTCCAAATGTCAGAGCACAACTAGACATAATTCTGAACCAGATTAATCCAATCTATATCCTGCTCTCATTCCATTGGTTGAGGGAATTCCCAGCTGGAATCCTGACCAAGCACCTACATCAATGACAAATATTAATAGCTTTCCTCATCTTATCCAGATGAATGGCAGCTCATTATCTTCATACAGGCAACATCTCATTCATCATCATTTCAACAGATCTCATCTCAGTTCACTCCAAACAACACATGAAGCTTAAAGAGCATCATTAAATAACCTGCAAATCAACTAACAACAAATAAGGACCATTCTCTCCCTCAACCCTCCTCTAATTGGAGAAAAAGTACCATCAAGATTAGTACTCAGCAACAGGTATATCTGGTTCAAAGTGAATTTACATATTGACTGATTTAATAATAAATTAAGGAAAAACTGCCAGTCAACAAAATTTAATCAACTGGTAGCCCTAACTTATACAATGTAACCCCCGTTTAATGTTCCTTAATTTAAAGGGTTGGTTGAGGCACTATGCTACAAGCCGGAAGTTCGCAGGTTCAAGTCCTGATGAGGTCATTGGATTTTCTTCAATTGACATAATCCTTCCAGCCGCACTATGGCCCTGGGGTTCACTCCAACTCTAACAGAAATGAGTACCAGGAATTAATTAAATAATTTCCTGGGGAGTAAAGTGTGGCTGGCGCGTAAGGCTGACAACCTTACAGCCATCTTTGAGCCAAGTGTCTAGATAATGTGGGACCCTCAATGTCTCACAGCCCTATGGGCCTTCACGGCCTGTTACAGGAATAGCTTTACATTACTCTACTTCATTTAATGCTCAAATTTCAATCCTCCCAAGTCAACAACGTCACTGCAAAATTACCTCAATTTAATATTTTCCTCAGTTCAGTATTTAACTCTACAACCCCCTACAAAACCTTACACTGGGGTTCAACTGCAACTTATTCAGAAAATTACATTTTTAATCATACACTACAATAACTTACCACATCTCGGACAGAGGTGGCATCCAGCGAGCCCTTCTTTTTTCTTCTGCAACCAAAACTTTCACTATGTCACTGTGGCGATGGCTCTTCGCGAGCAGTAAAGGCGTCTTTCCATTCTTGTCCTTTGGCTCCAGTTCAATTTTACTCTGAAGAGAAAGGTTTCAACAAAACATAAAATTAGAACCACTGGGGCATAAATACTGGACAAAGATGATTCACAGTAATATAATGCCAAAGTCTGGAAAGTTTGTACCATTCCCTCCATACTCATTTTCTTTTTTCCTTTGGCGCTACAGCCCCAATTTGGGCCCTGGTCTACCTCCATGAAACTCTCCATTTCACTTTGGTTTACTAGATCTTACACATTCGGTAGGACTCCTTGGGCAGATGATCAGCTCGTCGCAAGGCCTCTACCTGTACACAAACACAAACTAAACATACATGCCCTGAGTGGGATTCAAACCCACGATCCCAGTTTCCAAGCGAGCGAAGACAGTACACGCCTTAGACCGCTAGGCTACCATGACTGGTGAATATAATTCTAGAGTACTATAATTAGACTAACCTGTTCAGTATACAGAGTGTCCCAGGAGGAATGTGCCAAACTTCGGGAGGGTGTTCCTTATGTTAAAGTATGCTGATATAACTCAAAACACCTATGTCCAAAGTTGAACGGTTACGGAGATAATGGCCAGAGAAGTGTGAAACTTTGACCGGTGTTACACACTTGTTGATTATAAAATACATATTAAAACTGGCAGGAATATGTGGTTTCTGTAATGTTAATAATGTACCTAACATCAAACTAACTTGTGAGTGACATGAAGCCATTAAATTGAACTACAAAAAACTCGCACGCCATGTCGAAGTTGTCGTTAAGAGTTCCAAGCACTATACATGACACATGAATGGGAAGTGCTGACGTAACATTGCTGACTGCGCGTTCTGGTATGCGAGTGTATGGGGCTAACGTGAGCTCCCATCACAACACTCAAGGACAAACATAGATAAGACATGCCAGCTGACAGGTACAGTGCGTGGACTCACCAGAAGACCACACTTTTCTCAGGCCATTATCTCCGTAACCATTCAACTTTGGACATAGGTGTTTTGGGTTATATCGGCATACTATAACATAAGGAACACCCTCCCAAAGTTTGGCACATTCCTCCTGGGACACTCTGTATATGTCTTCACGGTATGCTGCTGTATATAGGTAAAAAGTTATCTGTGTGTTTAATTTTACCATGCCATGAGAATGTATGGAAGTGTGTTTTAGGTGAAGAAGTAACTCCTTTCCCTTACATCTTACAGGTACAAGTTTTTACCTTTACCTAAAGAAAAGGTAAAGTTGCCTCTGTATCCAAGCACAATGAAGTGCAGTTGGAGATGGCTATATAGCTTCACACTCAAGTCAATCTTACCCCAAGAGAAACAACCCACTGGACAGAACTTCATATCCAATTTGAACCAATGGTGAGAACAAATCCTCAGGAAAATAGTTATTCAAATTAATAATTTTTATTAAATGCATGGTAAAAAATCTGGTAGAAGGCATTTTATTATATATAGGTCACACATCCTCCTATTCCACTGCCATCCCACTGACTTTTCCTAAACTGTTCATTAGAAAGTTATCAGACAAAAAAGAAAGCATAGAAAGGTTTATTCCAGTCTGGAGCACACATATTTTTCAAATGTATTCTTTGTGCTCTTGTAAAAGGTCTTAAGTTCCTTTAATTGCAGGTACAGATCTACGGTAGACAAAAATTCTCAGCAGTACAATGATTACACTGAACTATTATAAATTCTATTCTTGGCAAAAATAAGTAACAGTAGAGGTCTTCCACAGTACAGAATAAGTTGACGTCTCTTGAATTTTATGAAAAATATAGAACACAAAAAAAGTTTCAAAGAGAAAGTTACAAAAGTTCTACAGTTTATTATATGTACCAGTATGTATACAAACCAATTCTGGTAAAATTCAATGAAGCATGCTTTTAGCATCTGTAAGAAATTTGCACAGCAGTACAGACCAAAATTAAATTTAAAGCACAATTTCTAGTGCGGATTTCCTACACCAAGTTTCACCAAAACAAGTTTAGTTTTAGAGATGAGAAATGAGAACAGATGGACTGTTATGTCCTTTGTATTATGGATTACTTCCATGCACTTCCAAGCAAAGGACATAGAAAATCTAACCTTTTTAAATTTGGAACAGAAAACTCTAACAACATGACATTACAGAACTTGTGACTAGAATGTAATAAAGAAAGCAGTCTTCTGGGATTTGGCACCGTGTATATGTGGTGTTAACCGACGTTTCGGAGGAACGTATCGCCTCCATCTTCAGGGTAGAAGAAAAAATATATAAGAAATCTGCAAGCNATACACGGTGCCAAATCCCAGAAGACTGCTTTCTTCATAGTCACCGCCGTGAAAGCCTCAAATCTTACATAGAATGTAATAGCTTTAATACTGAAAAATGCAACACTCAGCCAATTGCATAATGTGTATATACTGTTACAACAGCACAACACATGACCAGCAAAGGTTACTGGTAAGCTAAGCCTGCTCATTTTCAATGAGCGGGACAGTTATGCTTACTTGTTCTCACTGAAGGCTTCAGATAGCTTTACCAACTTACACACAAGAACTGTGCAAATAACACACGCTACAGTCACATTACTTCATTAGTCTTTAATCTGTATATGAACAATTATTTATTTTATAAAAATTTAATTTTGAAGTGTAAGGAGCCAAGATAGCATAGTCAGTATAGCGACTGGCTACAAGCTGGATGACGAAGGGGTTCGAGTTCCAGTCCCGGTAGAATAAAAAATTTTCTCTTCTCCACATAATGTCACATGTTTACTCTAAAGCTGACTGTACTATTCTTGGTGGAAACAACCAGCGTTACCTGGGGAGCCAATCAACAAGACATTTCAAAGAACATTACAAATGCATTTCTTTATGTCAGGATTAAATTAACAATGAATGCAGCACATTTCTGAGGTTATGAAAGCATGCAGCTGTATCATCAAACTTCGGAAACATCACTTCTACCACACTGATGGTCTTTGGAGCAGTCCATATTGTGACAACCTATGGGCTTAAGCATCATGGTTCAATTCTCCTCACAGGCAAGAGATTTTTCTCTACACCATAGAATCCAGATGGGCTCTGTGGCCCAACCTGCCTCCTATCCACTAGGTATTGGGAGCTCTTTCCCAAGGAGTAAAGTGGCCAGGATATGAAGCTAACACCTCACCTCCATCTCATGCCCCGTACATCATCATACATGGTGCAAAGGGACAGCTTTACCTTTCATTTATACTCACCTTTTCACACAGTATCTTAACACAGCTAACATTCCCTGAGAGGCAAGCTAGATGTAAGGGTGTTGAACCAAAGTTATCAGGTTTCTGTATATCAACTCCAGAGTACATTAACAACCGAATTAAGTCAGCATGACCTAAAATGAAACAAAGTTAGTATTCAGTTTTGCTAGTCAGTAGTATTGCTCTGACATTTACTGGGATTTTACTCTACAGTTACTCTACTCTGCTAGAATTTCACTCATCAAATTTCAACAAATTTCTCTCAACTCTTCAGGATAGCTGCACACTATTCTTCCCATATAGTGATATATTTCCACTATTACTGTGATGTAAAATCACATTTCTAAAGAGGCATGATTCTTATTTATGACTTTCAATCCTAAGCAGTTAAAAACTACACCATATTCAAATCTGTTTATATGAACATATATTTAGTTAGTTTTAGTTTACTTGTAGTTCTGAATGATGTGTACAAGTGATCAGTAAGTTCAATCTACAAACCATATCCCACATATAGTCACACAACTAAATTGTGACAATATAAAATTTTGTCCAGCATACTTCCTTGAGGCTAGCTCCATATATACAAGTAGACAAATCACTGGGGATCATCAGTGAGGATTTTCACAGAACAAAGCAATTACTGATTATGTATTCTGTGTTAATCAGATACTGAAGAAGAAAAGGAAGTGCAATATGACAGTACACTAGCCATTTACAGACTTCAAGAAAACCTACGATTTCATCAGAAGGAAAGTATTATGCAAGATCTATTATCACATTTAACCCTCTAGCCCTTTTAATCTAATCAAATATAATATAATCCAATTTAAACATTCAATATTTTCACTTAGTTTTGTACACCCATGAAGCTAGTAAGGCTATCACTTAAATAAATTCTATAGTAAAGTCTGTAAATATGTGATGGATGTCTGTCCCATTTAGAATCACATGAAGGAAGGAGATGCTATACATTCATTGTTTCCCAACTTTGCTCTAGAATGCATCATTATGATCATCAAGAAAGTAAGAGGGACTAAAACTGAATGGGCCACACCAACTTCTGGTTTATGCTGATGTTAATGTACTGGGCAAAATTATAAATACTGATTAAATTCTAGTCTACAGAAACACAGTGCTGCACCTTCTCCTCCTTGTTACACAGGTTTCTCCTTCCCCTGAGTTTCCAGTGACCTATGGCAGGATTATATCACAAAAGAGAACTAGGCAGTCACCTGTTTCAAACTTTTTTCTCATTGATGTGATGTCACAAACATCTATTGAATTTCAATTTTGAAGTACAATGCCAGCCTCTGAAGTTGCAGGATAGATTCTCATACTACAGTTTTAACTGTGGGCATGCCAGTGAGGACCTTGTGCTATGGAAGACCACTTTGGTGAACCAAGGAATGGAGGAGATGCAAGGATCCTCCCTTAGCAACATTGTGAAAAAGATGCTATACATTTCTCAAATATGTGGCAAGCTGGGAGGAGCATGGCAGGTGTGCAGCATACTCCAAGTGAAATTGGGGGATCAAGGACCTTCCATCAGTAAATTCTTGAAAATTAAAGTTGCCAACATCCTCCCTCAGGAATGCACACTTCAGGAAAAGTTTCCTTCTACCAGCACATTTCTAAAATTTGCACTGCCTTATGCTCCTGCCGAACTGTTGTGGTGGAAAACAATGCTGAGACACAATTTCTTATATTTTTTAAACTGAAGGCACACAATGGGGGTGGAGGTCTGGAGCACCACTGGGTTAAGACTGGGGCCAGGGGTCCTCCTCATGAAACATTTTAAGAACAAAAAGAAAAGATGCTTTGTGAAATACTTCCAATAGAAAAAGCAACTGCTGATAAGTGGCAGCAGGCCAATGGTGGAAAGTACTATGAAAATAAAAAGTGGCAGCAGTTGAGTTCTACAAATCATATGATTTTTATTTTCATTGTGCTTTCTTCCATTGGCCTGCTGCCACTTATCAGCAGGTGCATTTTCTATTGGAAATTTTTGAAAAAGCATCTTTTCTTTTTGTTCTTAAAATGTTTCATGAGGAGGACCCCTGGCCCCAGTCTTAACCCAGTGGTGCTCCAGACCTCCACCCCCATTGTGTGCCTTCAGTTTAAAAAATATAAGAAANACACAATATAATTCTAAATTTCCAAATTCTGTTGTAAATCAGACATCTAAGTGCTTTTATGGCAAAATTGCAGAAAAATTTTGCATGAATTATGTACTGAAATACCATACTTTCTCTCAAATAACTGCCAATTATAAATAAATATCAAAGTGCAAATTATATATAATATCCCTTACCTTTATAAGCTGCCCAATGAAGTGCTGTATCACCATTGATGTCAGTGAGATGATGCAGAGCGCCCATCCCCAAAAGGAAAGCAGCAGTTGCAACTCGGCCAAACATGCATGCAGTCATCAAAGGTGTCAGGCCTTTAAAATCTGGAGCATTGACAGCCACTCCAGCCTATGAAATTCAGCATTTCAATTCATGATCTAATTTTTATTCTACACAGAAATATGTTCCTGACTTAGCCTGCAATTGATAAAACTGTCACTGGTGAGGTCCGTAACATATGGTAAATTTAATATTCTTTAACACAACCATAATCTGAATGTAGTTTTCTGTTGCTGAGACTAAATTGCTAAACTGACTATATAATCTCATAATCCTTATCATTATTTCAGGCTGTACTTAACCACATTCTCTGACACATCTCTGTTGTTGTATCCAGAGTTCGTAATTATTATAACACATGTCACTGAAGTGCTGTAAAAATTTCATGGACCATTGTGGAATTTTTCATCAATTTAAGCATATACAAATATGATGTGGCTTAAAAATTATAGATCTCTTTTGTCTTGAAAATATTTAATTGCTTTTTACTTACAATCGTGGCATGGACAAACAGAAGTAACGCTATTCTGATTGAAAGTGTAGTTATAGAAGTTTATGTTCATAATAATTTGTGTGATGAATTAAAGTTATGCCAAAAATGCCATTCACTTCTTGATTTAACTTCAGTGATAAGCAAACTGCTGTTTGTTGCTAATGTGAAAACCTTACTGCTTGGAAAGAAGTCTGATACAAAGGACAAAATGTCCACTCAAGTGTAGAGCAGTTTATGTGCTAGGCAAATATCTGAACACACCTATATTACGTGTATTACACTCCTGATAAGTGAGTATGCCAACAAACATATTGTGACGTGGATGGCTCAACAGGAAGTAGGGGTCACGTGAACTCTGTGGTCTCGCGAGTGACGTAACATACCCTCACTCCTTCCATCATTACGCAATGCTTGGTAAACATCCCCTCCCCACGGTGATGTAACAGAAGAGCAACTGTGTCAGGCAACCATTGCCTCAGTGACATAACAACATTGGAGCAACTGCCGCTGCTACAGTAACAGGCCACTCAACACTCCGTCCCCTTTCCCTGCAGTGACGTAACAGCACTTCCAACTGTGACGTAACAAGGGGACACCGCTGGTAACACAAGGCAACAGGGAACGGTATAAAAAGCCGGCTGAGCAGTATGTGAGAGAGTGTGTGGTCAGGAGTGACAGTGTGGATTGTGAAGTCCAGCAGCTATGAGTTGAGTTGCATCGAGTCAATGGCAAGGACTACATCAAAAGACGTAATTGTGATACTGCAGATAGCAGTACTTGTGTGACTGAGTTGCGTAATTGTAAGCGCAAGTGGTATAAATTTGCTACATTCAATACGGCGTAAAGTTATTTGTCGCGTGACATATTATACAGGCAGCATTATCAATCTCTCTGTGAACAAGTGCAAGCTAATTATCTGTCATTTGAATGGCCTTTGTTTTACTCATAAATAATTATAATTTTAATTAATTTAAAAAAATGTTTTTCAAGGAGCAGTTCATTACCGACAGCAAAACTTGTACAACTGTTGCATGTCCCTTGCGACAGGCCCAGTGAATAGGACGAGGACCCTGTGTGCCAAGGCAGGACATGTCTACAGGAGCAGATCGCTCCACCAAGTAACGCATGACCTCAACATTTCCATCCAATGCAGCCCAATGTGCAGGGGTGTAGCCCCACTCATCTCGGGAGCTCAAAGCTTCTGGTCCCAATTTCTCAACTAAAGCTTCTATATCACAAACTTCACTGAAACAACCAACAAAAGTTGGATGTAAGCTACATGAAAAGAGCCCTAGAATGCATACTCTAAAGTACTGCTGATAAGAAATAAATCAGCAATCATCTAGTATCTATTTCGCTATTTTGTCTTTACACCAATGAGATAATAAAAGTGATCCTTCAGGAGATCTGTACATTTTACCATAATTATAAAAGATTTTACTTAAATAACTGATCTTACAAAAATGATTCCAACTTACCCTTCATAACAACACTAACCCCTATTTACGTACATCCTACTTAATGCACCCAAAAGAAATGTGTACTGAAGTGATAGGTTAAAGTTATGAATCTAGTGTTTGATCTCACACACCAAGTTTCAAAATGGTCTGATTAAGTTGGGTAAGGTCAGTGGGGAGGGACCCAAAATATATTCTCCACCACTTCAGAAATATAACAAGAGGCAAACCCAGGTGTGTGGAAGGCTTTTCCTAAAATTTTATTAGCATTCTTTTTAGTTTGGAGTCCTGGAGGAGGTTTACACCTACTCTGATATAATATGTACTGAAGCTCAACTTCATTTTACACGTAACTGCAAAGGAGTTTGAGAAAACCGAAGAGTTCCCTGCTGAATTCTGGTCGAAATTTATTATAAACTAACTAACAATATTTTATTTTTGAAATTGATAACATTAGTCTATTGGCACAGGCACCAACATATAGTGGTACAACCTAGGCATTTGCATCCCCAGATTCCTTAGGGAAAAAAATTGGGAATGAAAACAAGAAACATACTGTACAAACCAAAGAATTAAAATAAATGTTAAAAAATGTTCAAAATTGTAGGGTGATACATGACAATATTCTTCAATGACTTAAACATTTACTTACTTACTCTTACCCTTCTTACCCTTCTTGAGGAGCCGCCAATTCTGCAGCTACTCAAGAATTTCCCAGCATTTTATGGAACCCGATGGTTCATTATCGTGTTCACAAGAGCCCTCCACTGGTCCCTATCCTCAGCCAGATCTATCCAATCCATACCATCCCATCCTGTGTCTCTAAGATCCATTCCAATATTGTCCACACACCTAAGCCTTGGTCGGACTTAAACATAAGCAATCAAATTTTCTGCCCCCTTCCCCTGAAATAATATGCTGGCTGTACCAGTGTTTAGGAAGTTGATACAGGCGCTTATAACGTTCTTGCTCTGAATAGTGGCCACAGTTTCACTTTGCCTCTTATTATGTTCTTATTTTTGTTAGGGTTTTAGTATAGACATAAAACAAAATTAAACATTTCTTTATTCATTTCTGTCACCTTCGTGTTTTCATTGCGATTTTGGTATCATGCAACAGAATTTATTTTTTTATTTCTATTACCGTAGAGTTTTTGTATGGTACCCACCTCCACCTATTGCCAAGGTCAAGAATGGAGTTATACCTCTACTTCTCCGTATGTCTTCTTGGCATATTGCTTAATTTATTAATCACAGGCACAAGTTTAAGATTTTTACAAAATAATTCGGGCTTTCTTTAGTGTAACAATGAATATTTCAGTGCAAGAATGTCATAACTTCATTTACTACAGCACTTCAATGTGCTCAACTGACGTAACAATGAGGTTAACGTTTTTACAGTCAATACCGGTCAATACCAACCCTTTGACAATTACGTGTGCCGTATGCTGAACACATGTAAATATAAATGTATAGTACCTTACCCTGTTCTAACGACATCAAATATTGATTTGCAGGAATGCCCCATGTGAAATTCTGTGCTATCAGAACAACACAGGATATTGCTGTCCTCTTCTGTAACAGTAGCTGATGCATGCTCAGCCACCATGTTGCAAAACTGCCCTGTGGTCTCTAGGCCCCAGACACTTCGGGCTGTGCCCGGGCTCGGATATATTTTGGACAGCGTTCTGCTGTCTTCAGAAGCAAACGTTGAGTAGAATTACGTGTAATTAAATAAAGACAAAATGTTACGTTGTTTTGTTATTAAAAAATTACAGTACAAGCGGTGCAAAATAAATTCAAACGTCCCCACACTGAACCCTCTACAGCTGTCCGGTGCCTGTTTCACTGCAGATGCGCAAGACGGTACAAGTAGCAAGACGCAGAAAATAGGGGTTAGTAAGCGCCATAAGTGGGGTAGTCAGGAACGGTCAGGCACGCGGTTCACTCAGTAGCTCAATAGCACGGATCACGCAAGTATATTCGGAAGTAACATTTGATGTGCGGTTAGTCGCTGGCTTCCCACAGCGACGGCCCGGGTTCGTTCCCGGGGTCTGCTCAAGTGGGATTTGTGGTGGACAAAGTGGCGCTGGGGCAGGTTTTCTCCGAGTACTTCGGTTTCCCCTGCCAATCTTCATTCCACCAATTGCTCCACAATCACCTTCACCTATCATCTGGTGGCCGCAGTACAAGGGACTTAGTCCCACCCCACTAGCAATAAAAAATAAATTTGGTGTAGCACCTCTCATCTGACGTCAGACTTGTATGTGTAAAATGAGTGTGTTGACCGATTTTGACGGAGTTAACTGGCCGAGTTACTTCTAAAGTCGAAGTAATTCTGAATTCAGTAGGCAGTAGGAGACACTGCTCAAGACTATACATAACTAATGTGTGACTTGAATCAACAATGTAACGAAAAAGTGGATTCCCTTTTGCCAAAACATCCACAATGTAGGTGGAAACAGCCCTTTGAATTTAGCTTAAAAAAGACTGTACACAGTTGCGAATTCAATTCAGAAAGATAAACATTTAACGCAAGGGTTCACGCTGTCACCAAGAAATATAGTTGGTTGACCAGTGACAGTATAAATTATGTATATTAATTAAAGAGTACCAAGTTATCCCTGCTCTCAATTAATTAAGCATTACACCATAAAGGCATATGGAGGAGTGGCTGTATAGATCCACATAATCTTGAGCTTGACCCTACATAAAGGTGAGTGGTTAGCTTCACGCCATGGCCACTTTAACTTTTGGGGGAAAGAACCTGGTACATACTAGATAAGACGCTTGTTGTACCTCAGGAACGGTCTTGTCCCTGTCGGGAATCGAACCCAATTCCTTGACTGTGCGGTATGTAGGCCATCGCTCTACCGACTGAGCTATCCCGCCACCCACGTCTCTTAATTAGAATCTAAAATAAAATGTCTGATCATGCTTAGTGTTTGTTGACAAGCGACAGAGTGTTTACGTTTCTTAATTACTATCATACTATCGTACTATCTACCTATGGCCCTACAGCCCTTTGTTGGGCCTCGGTGCTTTTTCAGTTTCTTGATCTTTTTATACTTGGTAGGACTCCTTGAGTGGGAGATCAGCCCGTCACAAGGCTGCTACCTGCACATAGGACAGTACAGATACAGAATAAACGTACACAGACATCCATGCCTCAAGTGCGATTTGAAGCCACAATCCTAGCATTTGAGAGGGAAAAGAGAGTTCATGCCTTAGACCGCGCGGCCACTGTGATCAGCTTTCTTAATTACACTCTAGAATAAACCGTGTTAATGAAGCATAGCACACTACATGGAAAATTTAATCAATTAAAAACAATATAGCCATACATGCCAAGCTGTGCTAGGCTGCATATATGGGTGTCACCAAGGTTTTCCAGGGGAATGAGGCTTGTATTTAAGCAGTGTAAGACTTTCACTGATCACTCTAGGGCATTTAGGGTAAGCAATTTTTAAATACTTTCGTTTTTATTATTGTCTCCAAGATTATCGTAGTTAGGTTAGGCTATCACACTTGCACAAGATGGTTCCCAAAAATGCTCATGGGCGCACACAAAATGCCAAGAATGGCTTCGGCTTTGACTTTTTTGAGCAATGCCACAAAAATGATGATAAATTTCTCATTCAAATCCTAATAGGTGATGAAACCTGGATTTCATTTGTGAATGTTGAAACCAATGAGCAACATAAACAGTGTACACACACACCATCACCAAACAAGCCAAACATCTTTACAAACGTTGCCTGCCTCTCATAAAGCATGGCACTTTCTGAGAAGCCCATACTCAATGTACAGTGGCCAGTCAGCAACCCTGCTACTGGACTACACTCTTTCCTGTCAGAGGCCAAATGCTCTCTTAAGACACTTTATCCAAAGACCTGTAAGGCAGCAGAGGACACGGCAACTGAGCCCTCCAATGCAGGGTGACAATATCCAAGGACTTCTTTAGAGGGGACTCTGGTTATGACTCACATGGTCCCTAGGAGACCCAGACAGTTACTGAAAATTTTAGGGGCCACACTTACCCCTTCTGACAGCCGTATCTGGAAAAAATTGTCTCCCCCACGCAACAGAGCCCTGCAGGCAGGGATAAGCCTAGATACAATGGGAGGTTGCCTTGAATCCCAAGGACACCAATCATTATGTTGCTTACCGAGTGCCATGCAGGGCTGTGTCATAGCTCAGGCAGTTAGTCACTGGCTTTCCCCCAGATTTGAACGTGGATCAGGTCATGTGGGATTTGTGGTGGAACAAACTGAGACTGAGACAGATTTTCTCCAAGCATTTTGGTTTCCCTTACCAATTCGCATTCCACCGACTGCTCCACAATCTTCGTGTATAATCTGGGGCTGGTACAATAGGCCAAACAGTGACACCAGTACCAAGTGGAATGTCTCACCCCATAAAAAAAATAATAATAAAAAAAAAAAAATAGTACCATGCATGCCTCAACATGGTAGCTCACAACTTATCTTTAGAGCATCAACACCCTTACTTGGACAGTCCAGCCTATGGCCTCCAGGGAATGCCACCAGGTGGCCTGGGTGACTTGGTCCCCCCTACTGCAACTTAATCTACCAAGACAAGCATCAGAAAATCAAGGACAAGCAAACTGGGATGTCAAGATATTGACCATACATAATTCACCCTAACCTGACCTAACTTAACATCTTTACTGAAAATAATGTTATCTTCATTACATTAAATGCATAAAATCCCTACAAATGTTATATCAAAATCATTTGCCTCAAAACCTCTTTCACTCAATAAACCAGACCTTACGACTATGAACTCACAACTTGCAAGTGGCAGGTGACATCAGCTTCTTTTTGTTATACTTTAAAGAGCACAGTCTCTCCAGAATGTGAGACCTGTTGTTTGGTTTTCTTTTGAATCAACTCACTATACAGAATCATTCATTCGAGTGAATTCACTTGAGATTCCCCATGCTGAATATCAGATCCTCTGACCATTCAGAAACCAAAGCCAATAACTGATGGCCCAAGTTATTCATTTACATGTTTCTATCATCTGAATCAAGTCAACTCACTAATTAGTTGTCAGTGAGTTGCTCCTACCATTTCAAAAAGTTTGAACTTCGGTACACTTTTTAAAGGATTTATTAATTAGCTATCATTATACTATAATTCTGTGTTGCTAATATAACTCTTGCCTTAAAATGGCCATTATGTTGGTATCATTTATGGTAGGAAATGAGAAGTACAAAAGCGTGGTAGAGTCTACTTAATGTTCATACCAAATTTCATGAAAACTTGTCAACTGAAAATGTCTTAGGTGGGAATTGACACATGGACATCATGATGTCTAAATCTTCTTTCCTTATGAAAAAAAGGACAGTAGATGAGATTGTAATTTACTTCCTAAAGTTAACAACTATTGACTGAAACTGTCTTTTCCATGGCAAACCATTCAGGAGATAAAAGAAGTGTGCCTCTTTCCTATGATCAAGATTGTTTCACCCTCTAAATTCATACTGTCATATTGGTACTGTTGATAGAAAGTTAAAAAAGTACCATGAGAAGTTGGCATCCAATAACATACTGGTCACACAGACTTCCAGAGAAATCAATTCATCTGTGTCTAACAGTACTGAACATTAGATGGGCAAAGGGACAGAAACACATAATTCCTTTAGAGTCATACACACAATACACTATTCAACATTACCACCTAGTGATGTCAGTTAAGAAGTTCATAAATACATGCCACTCCCTCTTGTAGTAATAAAACTCATTTATATAGGTAAGGTTGATTGCATACCGGGTGTTCCTAAAAGAATGGAGGGGTTTCACTGCCGCATATCTCCATCAGTTTTTGGTGACGAAAAGCAAAACATATACAGACTCATAACGCAGCTCTCAAATTTTCATTTTGTATATCGCGCTCTTTCCTAGCTCTATTTCTGACAGTTAGGAGGCGTGATATGTAAGATGGCAACGCAGCAGGAGAAGGCCTATTGCGTGCTGAGATTTGAGGTGTCTAAATCCATCGTTACAGTATGCCGTGAATTTCGTGTACGTTTTCAGAAGGAGGCGCCATATGAAAACAACATTCGCAGATGGTACCGGCAGTTTGTGGACAGTGGATGTCTCTGTAAAGGCAAGAGTTCTGGGCGGCCACATGTACCACATGCAGACGTGGAAAGAGTGAGGGAGACGTATCAGAGAAGCACAAGAAAATCATTACAACTGGCCAATGATTCCAATAACTACATTTTTCAACAGGACGGTGCTCCCCCACATTTCCATAGCATTGTGAGAGGTTTGCTTGATCTGGTCCTTCCGCAACGATGGATTGGACGTGCTGCAGGTGAAGATGCCCCCCTTCTCTGGTGGCCACCCCGATCCCTGGACATAACTCCATGTGATTTCTTCTTGTGGTGGTATGTGAAGGACATGGTTTATGTACCCCCATTGCCCCAATCACTCCAGGATCTCCAAAACAGAATCAATCGTGCTGTGGAGACCATCACACCTGAAATGCTGCAGCGGGTGTGGCAGGTATTCGACTATCGCATTGATGTGTGCCGGGTGACGAAAGGTGCGCACATAGAGGCACTTTGATGGATGTACATAAAATTTGGACAGTTAAGCTTCCGATTGACACATGTTATGATTGTACACGGTAAGAAATACGAAATATATATGTATCTAAAACCCCACCATTCTTTTAGGAACATCCTGTATATGGAAATATATTAAAAAACTTTGTAGTGGTGAAAAGTGGCACACACATTGCTTAAAATAACATGTAATCTATCTGATAAATTTTGTTCAATCATTACTGTCTGAAAGTACCGATAACGTGCAGTAAGATTCTTCTATGAAAAACTTTTCTACATACTACAAAACTGCAGCATCATTAAGTAATCTAACAGTCAATCAATAAAATGATGACATTCCATTTTCTCTCAGTTTACAATTCAAAATAATAGTGGCACCTAATACCATAAAAACTGTACCACTGAAAAAGCGGCATTCAATGAATTATGAAACTACTATTAGTACCAGGTATAAATAACTCAAAGGTGCAGGGGTCATTGAAAAATTGATAATTAATCAGCTAGTTATGAAATATCCTGCTTCTTCAAAATCCACAAGTTCAATATCACACTTACAAAACTGGACACCGTCCTGAACCAGTTGAATCCAACCAACATCTTTACATCTTATTTTCTCCAAGAATTCTTTTAATATTATCCTCCAATTTATGGGCAATTCTCACGAATGGTCTCATCCGGGTTTTCCCCCTAAGGTTCTCTACAAGAAACTATAAATTAAAAATGTCTAGCTAGTGGCTGTGTAATTTTTCAGTGTGGACTAAATAAAATATCTGAGTACAATATGAACAATTTATTATATAAGCCTAACACATATACAGAATCAAATTAACAATAGTACTGGAATATTGGAAAACATCATCAATAGTCCTATATCTGGAAGTGTAAAATTACGACCATGTACATTGTTTTATTCAGAAACTTTAATAAATATATAACTGGGGGTTCAAATTTGATACATATTTGCAAGAATCTTGCTAACAAGATATATTCTAGCTTGAAGGAACACTGACAGAAAAATTTTGTGCTCTCTGTTTAAAATGCACATACACTGTACAGATTAAAATACCTTAAAATATAACTGTCGCAATAAATAATCAGTGGCTAACCTCAAAGGGAAAACAAATTAATTAATACAAAGTACATGTATATTAAAACAATATCAATCTAGCCTATTTTAAAACAAATATCATACATATCTTAAAACATATTTTATTGTCTAAACATTAAATTTAAAGCCAATATATCCTGAAAATTTAACTGCCAGCAGTTACTAATGATTAATCCACACTTTCTACTTGGTATTCTCTTACATATATCTTTATATCAAATAAATATAGTAATAGTTCTGCTAAGATAATTTCCATTAGAATATTACTTAAAACATGTACAAGTCACTAGTAGCAGACAAAATTTTGTGATTAAATCACATGGTATCACACTTCATGGAACTCTGCACTATCCACTTAAAAAAATTATAAGGCAAAGTGTAGCCAAAATGTTACACATGATGGAATTATTTTTTAGTTCGCTCGACTTGAGCTGAGAAGAACAGAAATGTTCTGAGTGGAAAATATTTGTGTCACAGCTTATGAAGGAAGGTAAGCCATGCACAGAACGTTTTTTCATAGTCCTAAAAGGGGCTAAAAACAGCTCTTTCCAGTTAGACACCTGTAACATTTTGTACGATTTGAGGTTCTCACATAATGCTATGTAATCCATTGAAAGTCGATTGAAATTTCAGAGGAACATCTTGCCGTCATCTTCAGGTTCTATTTGCACTTGCTTTCATGTTGGTTTCTTGTTTAGCTCATTCTTCAACCCTGAAGATGGAGGTGACATGTTCCTCCACAATGTCAGTGTACTTTCAACAGACTACATGGTGTTATATCCCAGAAGATAAAACTTTTCTGTAATATTTTATTTTAAACATATTTCATCATTACAGTGACTTGCCATGACTCTCACTTTTCAAAAGATGGCATTAAACATGATCATGAGTAAGTAGCTCAGTCAAATGTGTCATGATTAAAATAAACCTGGGTTTAATTAATACCATCAAAGACACATTTAACTTTATCTCACATACTAATTAAATGCTGCACTGGGTTAAACATCTGTACTGTTATGCTGTCCAGACTTGACAAACAAAAGCAAAGTTTGATTTGTACACCTTCAAGATGATGAAGATAACTCAAATGAACTCAATTCTTAGTTAAATAAAACAGAACTAATAAAATATCACAGACTGCTACTCATGTCATATACATACACAGTGCATCACAATTGTAATATTTTATTTTACAAATCATATAGGGCATCATGGGAATGACAGGAACATGCAGGAACCTTGTTCCCCCATTTATCATGGAACATTACAAATCACAGTATATTGCAATATATAAGGAATAATTAGGAAGTTTACAAGGTATACGCCATCTCCTAAGGAGTCAGGACAGCTCAGTTGGTAAATTGACATGCTATGGACTGGATGGCCTGGGTTTGAGTCCCAGCATGGCAAAATTTTCTATTCTCCACAGCATTTAGAAGATCAACTCTAGGGCCCACCCAGCCTCCTATCCAATTGGTACTGTGTCCAAGTTCCTGGGAGGGGAAAGAAGATAGGGTGTGAAGCTGACGACTCACCTCCATCTAGTGCTGAGGTTAAGAATGATGGAGCTATACCTCCATTCCCCCAAATGTCCTCATGGCATAGTGCTTAATTAATCAAGCACAGGGACAACTCCATCTACTATAGAAGCAATGGTATGTTATCATCAATTAATGATACAGATCATTACACCATTATTACAAAGTTAGTGGAGTCTTTTTTTTTTCAACACACTTCTAGCATTCCTTTGCCAGCAGAAAATTCAGTCATACATATGTAGGACATTTTCCTTCCACAAGAATGTTACATACCTTGATTCATAGAGTAGGTGGACATTAAATATAATAATGTAATTAACTGAATCTTTTGTATTATACAACCATGACTCATAAGCTGTTCTTCTACAATCCCCACATATTGATGCTATATAGTTTGTGATATGAAGCAACATTTGTAAGGCCAGTGATGTAAAACTGAAGATGACATAGAAACAACAAAATAGTGGTTGAAAGAAGAGGACACAGACTTCTTTGAATAGGGGACAGAAAATTCACCCTTCTGTATCAAAGAGTCACAGTTTCTAAACTGACAGCAAGAAACGGTTTATAACTTGTACAATTATTTATTGCATGTTATCCACACTGAAGACACAGTGAGTCACTTCAAGATATATGTACCTTATAAATTCCACTTCTGCCTCCCCTCATATAATCTGACAGACTCCAACCTATAAGACATTCTACATACACTACAGAAAATAACACCAAAATACATTACCAGTCACTGATGTGAACAGTAAATTCTGTAGTCTGACACTGATTGAACATGTTACATGGATAGCAACAGCCCAAACAAATCAAGACCAGATAAAAAGAAAAAAAAAATACTCGAATGATAGCTAACTCTGTATTTCAGTGCAGCAACAAAGAAGTTAGTTATTGTGATGCAGTTAAAATATTAATATAGTACGACTTCCTGAATGTTATTTTCAAAGAACCGAATTATGAATACTTCATGAGGAAACCTGTTAGGAAGGGATATGAAGTTACATGGAAAAGGAAATCCTCTTAAACAGAAATTCTTAAGCTGGTTTTACTGTATATGCTGACACACTATAAGGTGTAGTATATTCACCACCTAAATATATAATATTTAGTATTATTACCTGAAACCAGAGCAATTAATCAATCCTGCAAATAATTTATAGCTATGCACACAAGTACTCAACAACGTTATATGAAAATTGAAATTAATAATACTTATGAGGCAATATTCATTCACTCCATTTCACCCTACAACTATCAGCACTTTTCTGTATTCCAGCAAGAATTTTATAAAACAGAACTGCAAAAAACTGTATTCATTATAATGGTCATATGGTATCACTCTGAACCATGCTTTAGAAAGGTACAGGAATTTTAACAGAAGTTTTGGATAATATATGAGTATTGCAAATGAACATGTACACTTTGTTCATTTCTCTAATATGCTGTAATGAAAGGGCATGTAAGTCTAAAAGTTGGGTATTTTACACACAAAATATTCATAAAATTGTCATCATTCAAGGAAATTATTCCCAGAATTATTCAATTACACCCTGTTCAAAGAGCACTCCAACATACTGTTCTCACTAAATTAAAAATTTTACAACTGGTAGTACATATTGATCACTGTGACACTGATACTTGTAAAGTTTACATAGGACAAGAGAATTCAAAATATTTTTATATGTGAATATCATATTTATGCATAAAAGTAAACATTTCTAAACTAAAAATAAGTTATTAAAAATTATACTCATAAAGAAAATAAAATCCTGCTATGTGAACAAGGCAGAGAGACATGCAAGTGTCTCTAATATAGAGACTCAATACACTTCATACCTATTAAATTACTATATATCACGGCTTAATTGTACAGCATTTCAACATAGACAGAGCTAGGTTAATCAATATGAGAATCCATAGATACACAAGAAGAAAAAATTATCATAAAAACATATAAAACTATTAAAAGAGGTCTGCAATTATAAAGTTACAATTTTTTTCTATTTTATAATTCACAGCTATACCCATTTATGTGGCAATCTCTAGCATGTAATTTTAAACTACTGTAAAGTGACCAACATTAATATTTACAATAAAAGACTGTCACTATATCTGGAGAGGGAAAATAAAATTGTATTTTAAATTTACTCTTCACGTTATTGAAATTTTCTTCCTGTCACACCATTTATGGAGAAGGAAATATTCTTCTGTACAGGGATTAATGGTTAAAGTATATGATTTTTAGTAGTGATAAATAAATCTCTATGTAGTAAGAGCAATAACTGTCAATAAAATTAACATCTATATAATCTACTATCAGGTTTTATAGAAAATGTTCCCTGACAGATAAGAGCTTCAAGTATTTACTGTTCTTCACTGTGACCATGGATTCTTATACCTGAAGAAGCTGATTCTATTTAATATATTTTACAATATACTTTTAATTTAACACATTATTTTAATCAGGTGATTCTATCAGCTCTCTGAATTATTACAGGTATATAACAAATTTTGTACAAAACAACAAGTAGTACAAATACTGCCATATAGGGTTCGCTTACATATAATCACTGAACTGCTCTCAAGTATAATTGTACACATCAGCTTTCAAAATGTTGTTACCTTCCTTTCCATCTTATTGTACTTCAATTGTCCTTTGGCACAACCTTACGAAAATAAGCCCTTGTACAACTGTTGGTGATGAATATAATCTGACATATTATCACAGGCTTATGGAAGATTATGATACAGTAAGGAATATTGTAACCATGATAACAATGGGCATACCTTCAATGTAGCACATGATACCATTCCTAATGCTATTAATAAGCTCAGGTCATGGTAGTCTTTTATCTTACTTAAAAAAACATTTTTTCATCCATTTCTTTATTGTCAAGTAAAACTGGATGATTTTAAAATTTTAAACAAGAAAATCCATGCTGGTTATAAACAAATAAACTTTAAAAGAGATATTGAATATCATCAAGCTCAACTAGGATTTGTCAAGAAATGTAGAGCGCTGATGCTCTATCTTTATACCACCTTGACATGTGATATTTAAAAGTCTGAAATGAACTTGAAAATGACTGACAGAAATTGCATGGTTGTGATTTGTAAAGAATTTCATTATAGGATTCATAATTAAACCAATTAAAAACATCAGGATATAAATACTGATGAAGGAATGTCAATTTAAATTGGACTTATGTCCTAAATGTAGCTGAATACATTTAATGCCAACAAAAAATCTAATATAGACCATTTAGATTTCTCTGGCATTCATTATTTCAATTCAATGCTCTTAAAACACCATAACCTATAAATAAAGTAGCCTAAATATTAGGCTTCTCATTCAGTTTCAGGATGGACAACATTCCAAACACTGACATATGAACCAAAACCAAAACCTACCAGACCAAAGATCATAATTGAAATATCTTTCCAGAGGATCCAACTCTTCTTTCCAAATCCTTTGTGCCAGAAGGTGATGATCTCAATGATGGGAGGAAAGACAAGAGCCAATGTGGAACTGCTTACTGCTCCAACTAGTGAAATAACTGCACCCAAGTTTGGAATCATAGCGGCAAGAGCAACTGCAGGAAAGTAAAGTAACATTTTATCATACTGCAGCTTATTTTGTTAACACAAGGGTTGGAACTTTAATAGTGGCAACTATTGATTTACAACTGATACAAAATAGATGCATGTTTCGAAGTTTTACTGTCCTTCAATGTAGTCACCAGCATTGTGTACAACCCATTGAAAGCGATGTGGAAGTTGTAGGATACCTTCAGTAGCACCTGTTGTGTTGATAGTTCGAATGGAGCGGTCTACTGCCTGAAGAATCTCTGGAACAGTTCTGAAGAGAATGCCACACAGTGGTTCTTTCATCTTAGGAATCAAGTCAAAGTCACAAGGGCTTAAGTCCGGGGAGTATGGTGGATGGTACAGCACTTCCCAGCCCCATCGATCAAACAAATCAGACACAGCTTGCACTGCATGCGGCCAAGCATTAACTTGCAAAATGATGGGTGGGTTCTGCAGAAAGTGTCGCCACTTCTTTCTCAAACCTGGTCACAGGTTGTGTTCCAAAAATGAATAGTAATACTGCGCACTGACAGTCTGCTGTTGGGGAATGGTATGCATTAGGATAACACCATCACAGTCATACATGAGAATCACCATAACTTTCACATTGCTGGGGTTCTGACAAACTTTTGATTTTTGTGGTGAACATTAATGACGCCATTCGTTCGAATGGCATTTCATTTGTGGGTCGTACAATTTGGTCCATGTCTCATCCAGCGTAATGATTCGGCATAAGAAAGCCTCTCCTTCATGCTCATAGCGCTCCAAGTGGTTACGAGCAGCGTCGTATCATAGTCATTTCTGCATTTCCATTAAATCATGCTGAACCCATTGTGATGCAATTTTTCTCATGCCCAGGAGTTCCTTCAGAATGTGAAGCACAGTCATGGGCGCTAATCCTGTCTCTCGGGCTAGCTCACAAATCGTATGGCATCAATCACTCTCCAGTAACACGAAAATAGCATATACTTCTTCTTCACTGACTCTAGGACAACCTGGCCAATGCATGTCTGCCACATTTTGGCGTCCCTCGTTGAAGGCTTTTACCCACCTTGCCACTGTTCTGTAAGGCAATGCAGATTCCCCGCAAGCCTCTTGAAGACCTTGATGACACTGTTGTGCTGTACAGCCTCTGGCACATTCAATCTTTATCCAACTCCATTGTTCCTGTTTCGAAAACACTGTGACAACGCTACATTAGACCGCCAGCTAACACAAGGCTCTGTTCTTCTCTCTCACTGCACATGCGCATGATGTGGGAAGGGAGTCTATTTGCTCTGAGGTAAGGTAGGTATGTAACTAATGTATGGTATAAGCGACATTATTTGGTTCCATTGCATGGTGTCTGTACAGCAGTGTTGCCACTATTGAAGTTCCAACACTCGTATAAAATGCTTCCAATTATCCATCCATAGAATATGTTGTTTGTAAATTATATGTGCATGCATTTCTCTTTTAACTTTAATACTTACTATATCTAATGAGGATCAATAAAACACTGTACTGTTATTACATGAAGGCACTTTGATTCTATCTCCCACCCTTCATATTATATCTTTCTAAAAATCTGTTTTCTGCATCCTTCACATTTTATCACTGGTTGCTGAGGTGTTTATATGGAAAGATAAAGACCAAAATAAACTGCGCTACTATTGTGCCTTTAGTCGCTAAAATTATGATCATAACACTAGCATGAGACTACACAATGCAGTATATGTGCATGCGTGTTTTCATAATAATATAATTTTGGGTTGTACATACAAACAAAAAAACTCTGTGGCTTGTAGTCCGCAAGTGAACTATACCAAGCGACCACCACTTGTCAGCAAAGTTAGTGTCAGCTTTCACATGCTTTTAATAATCTTTTATGGATGACTAACTACGACATTTGGGATTATACTATAAAAAAGTGTCTTTTTCAAGTTAATTTTGCTACTTCTGTGCACATGCACACACACACACGCACGAGTCAATTATTTTTATTTTTGTTTGGGGAAGAAATAAGACTATTTCATAGTGACCATGGATTTGACATGCAAGTGAGAAAGTCTATTATTTAAAACGTGATAATTATAACTATGAAATATTTGCATTGACTTAACATACATACAGACATTATCAAAACACATAAAAACAGTGTTGTTAATAATTAATTCTGACACAATATTCCAAATTCTGACTGCATTCTAGATGTTACAACATGCATTAAACCAAATCTGGAGTAGCCCCATGCAGGTGAATGACAATAGTAAATATATGTACTAAGGATTCCCAAAATGTTAAAACTATATTTAATTTTCTTTTCTTTTTTTTTTTTTTTTCATGATTACAATGCCTTCTCTGTAGTAATTATGGGGGAATGAGTTGATGCTGTATAACTGATTCCCACAGGCCAGACTATATTTTCGTGCAGGTCACTTCTGACCTGCAGCTTATGTTTTGCCACTCTTGATATAAAGATTCTAAGTAATGACTTTCATGGTGAGTTCCTTAAGAGAGAACGACAACTTCTGCTATGTGTTTTCCAAACAACTTTTAGGTTTATTACTGATTTGAAGGCTATTTGATAACATTCTCTACAGAGTTGTAGTTAACAACCCGAGATATGGTGACTTGAGATAGTAAAGGAATGTAAACATATAGTATACATGCATTTATGTATATACTTATAATAATCTAGTGAACAGTAACTAATCTGAAATGGAGCTAATTAAAATAAACATGTAGCATAAACAAAAAGACAAAATGTGTAAAAATAAAGTATTATTCTTTGGATGCATTAACTTCAAAATTTCTTAAATGAACAATCATAAAACAAGAAGTATGCAGCATTAAAACAGAAAAAGAGTTCCCCAGATTAACTCTTTACATTCCTACAGAGATATCTTCATGATCTACATTGCAGGTTTATGTTACAAATCACTGCTTTGTGTGTTGTATCAACATGACATGCTACATTGCCTAAACTCATTGCCTTTGGCTTACAGAACAGTTCTGGATAATGCTTGGATGGGCTGGAGATCAGCTTTTGGAACTATTCCATTCAGTCAGTTAATATGTAATTTTGGATTTTTCTGAGATGGTGGTCATGTTTGGGTTTTTCTTGTATCTTAGAACGTTTCAGCAATACATTTCTATAGTATCTGTATCAATGGTGCATCTCAGTGGTGGTGAAGTATTACTCTTTTCACTGGGTGTTGATTTTACAGAAGTAATCATAGCCAGAATGCCGTTTCCTGTTTCCAAAAACCTCAGCTTCAGTGGGTTAAATGAACTAAATCTAATGTCAACAGAACCATAATACAGTAATTCTAAATGATCAGGAAGTTCTGAATCTTCTCATTCTGTTTGAAAGGATTATGAAGATTGTCTGATTGTTAAAAGAAGAAACTTACATGTGAACACTACTAAACAGGTCCTGAGGAAGTAGTTACCAAACATCTGGGCTTGCTCACTTTGAAGATGGGGCCTGACCAATGGCCAAATGATGTTCATTGGAACATAGAATTGCAGTCCATATGACAAGAATATTGCCAGAGCCATCATCAAACGTACAGACTGAGCCAAACTGAAACAAATACACACAATTCATATTATTTGGGGTGGGAAAAACAGGGTATTTGTGACTGTTTGTTTTCATACTTACACCCAGCCTCTTCTTGCCATTAAACTTTTGGTCACAAGGAGTCATGCATTCAGAAGCAGAGAATTTTTAATTTTTATGTCATGCTTTTAACATTTTTTGCAAGCCCCTTGCACTTGAGTTCACGAACTTTATAATAATTTCTCATGTTTTCACTACTGACACATAATTAAAAGTTACACTTGATATTTTCTACTGAAGTCCTTTTGACACTTGAACAATTACAAATGTATCTCCAAGTGTTCAGTAGAATTTTCAGAATATGAGAAACTGAGGCAGTGAAGTAACATATATGTTTGCATACAGACCTAGAAAAGCAAGTTTCAAGAACTGAGTATTTTGGTATCAGAGGCAGGCAACAGACTGACTTATTTTCCATATCAGGGATGCAAATAAAAACATTCTGAAATTACCAATTTTGCACAAAATTCGTAGGATATACAACTCAACTTCCAAACTCATTAAGTTCATTTGAAATACTGTGTCCTCTTGGAAAGACTTGGGACATGCTCTCGATATATGGCACGTTCACCATTTTATGATTTACCTATAAATTACACTCACTACCAGGAAAATTGCAAACTGTAATTTCATAATAATGGACATACACACAGTTTGCAGTCTTTTATTGTTGAATAGCAAGTGGATTTACAGGTATATTCATAGTTCATGAAAAGTTAAAAAGATACTTACATGTCATCTGGTGGAAGATTGAGTGTAATACTGCCCTGAACCTTATCCCCATACTTCAGATAACCAAAGAAACCAACTGATGTATACAGGGCTGCAACTATCACCATTCCTGTGTTGAGAACTCCTGTCCAGCCACCAAAATCTTGAGGATTTTTCATATTGTTTTCCAGGGGCAAAACCTACAGAAGATGACAAACTCTGAAGAAATAATATACTCATGTATGTAACTGAACTTATGTGTATTATTATTTATTATTATTATTATTATTATTATTAGAAGGGGTGGCTTTACCCAAGCACTTAGATCAGTTATTGGTCCATTGTGCGTCCCCCTTTAATTTCTACTGTCCCCATACCCTACTGGTACTGGTGCGTGCTATCAGCCCCGTTCAGCCAACGACGTCGGCCGTCAGTACCTGATATTTTCCCCATCTACCAGAGGCGTTGGAAACTACTTGGGCGGGAAATTGTTGCCTAATTAATTTTGCTCAGAGGTCTCCTAGAGACATGAGGATCTTTTACGTGCTGTAAATCTATGACACGGGACCCACGGCTTAAAGTCCCTCCCGGAGGACTTTTGATGAACAGGTCAATTTGCTGCCAAGCGGCAAACTTGCAAAGGATATACAATAACTACACAAAAACTTAGAGTCATATTGCACAAATTAAAGGCAGTTTTAGATCACAGTTTTGATAACAAGCTATATAAGAGATCTGAAGTTCTTAAGTGTACATATATACAGGGTGTCCCAGGAGGAATGGACCAAACTTCGGGAGGGTGTTCCTTATGTTAAAGTATGCTGATATAACCCAAAACACTTATGTCCAAAGTTGAATGGTTATGGAGATAATGACCCGAGAAAAGTGTGGTCTTCTGGCGGGTCCACGCACTATACCTGTCAGCTGAGAACTCTTATCTGTTTGTCCTTGAGTGTCGTAATTCACACTAGCAGGAAGCTCATGCGCTACCTACAGAGTATGGTGCGGCGGGGTCGTGAATGGTTGGTAAATTAGTTGTGTGATGAGTTGCTGAAATGCCTCTTGTGTTTTCACACGTGGAATATTGTGATATGCATTTTGTGTGTGGATTTTGCGGTCGCAATGCACGTGCTGCTGTTGAAGAATACCAAAGGCGTTTTCCTGATCGAAGGATTCCATCTCGAAGTGTATTTACACGAATTCACCAGACATTGTGTGATACTGGTTCTCTTGCTATTGTTTCTGTGCACTCTGAAAGGCAGGATGTATGAATGATAGACACACGAGAGCACATTCTTGATATTGTTCAGTGAAGTCCACGTCTGTCACTCGTAGAATCGCCTTTCGCATCGGCGTATCATGTATTCAGGTGTAGCAAACTTTACATTATGAAGAGTTATCCTTACCATGATCAAATGGTACATCTGGAACCAGGCGACCATGCACAGCGTATGGATTTGTGCCACTGGATAAAAAGCTCATCCCGAACTGTTAAGCGTCATTTTATTCAGTGATGAGGCGTCTTTTACCCTGGATGGTGTAAATAATTTACGAAATGTGCATATGTGGTCCCATAATAATCCACATGAGATAATGGAAACGAAATTCCAAAAGAGATTTTTGTTATGTAGTCTGTTTATACCACTATGCGCAGCCAGCCATATTACGTCAGCGCTTGCCAGTCATGTGTCATGTATAGTGCTTGGAAACCCTAAGGACAATTATGACATGGCGAGCGAGTATTTTGTACTTCAATTTTATGGCTTCGCGTCACTCATTGATGTCACATACATTATTAACATTACAGAATCCACATATTCCTGCCAGTTTTAATATGTATTTTGTAACCAACAAGTGTGTAACAGCGGTCAAAGTTTCACAATTCTCTGGCCATTATCTCCGTAACCGTTCAACTTTGGACATAGGTGTTTTGGGTTATATCTGCATACTTTAACATAGGGAACACCCTCTCAAAGTTTGGTCCATTCCTCCTGGGACATCCTGTATATAGTGACTTTGTATGTACATCATCATTTTCAAATCTGTTTACACACTAAATAACCAATGCAGTTCATGGTGTCATTAAATAGCCTCCAAAACAATTTCCAAATAGGGCTGCCTTAATTTGTTTCATTCTTTTTATCAATGGCTGAGATCATGTATCACCAAGATGATTGGGCAATAATTAGTGATTATTTGGAAATGAGTGATCATTACAAATTTTAACCCTCTCATAGACTGTGTCACCCTTTGGAGCAACTTCTGAAGTAGCACCTTTGTTTAAGTTCTATTACAAAGGAAGTGCTGTCAAGTGATAGGGTGACTTTACATGGGGTTTGCATTGGTAATCATATTTATTGCGCACTTGTACATCTCATTAGTTTACATGTATCTCATTATGTACTATAATTATGTAAAAACAGTGCAGTTCTATAAGCAGAAATATGATTACAGTGCAGCATTGCTGTGAAGCTTGTGCGGAAAGTTTCTGTGTACATGAGTTTTATGTGGTTAATTTTTTTTTTTAGACCTCAAATTCCATCCAGCTAACCTTCAAGTCACACAGGTTGAGAAATACCAGCATACTACACAGGAAGGATAAAAATTGTTTTATACTTACCATACCAATGCCTTCAAAGGCATATATGGCAGTCCCAAAATAGAGTGGCAACTGCTTCCAACCAGCAAAAGCCTTCACAGTGGAAGTGTGAGGCAGACCCTGTAGCATGTAGAAGAACGTAATACCCAGGCCAGTAACGGTGATGACAGCAGCAAACAGTGAGACAGGGGTGAGAAACTTGAGGTTCCTCACCCAGTTCAGAAGAATCATGGGCAGTAACAGCATCAACAGATAGTAATGTACACTAAGGTTGAAGCCAAAGAAGTATTTCATAACCTAAAACACATTAAAACACAATTCTGAAAGAGAAATTCAAAATGTCAATAAATTTAGCCATTTTATATGCCTCGTCATGCACTACATATCCACGGATTTCATTAGTTGCCTTGTTATGGCTTTAAATATAAAGATTACATATTAAAATTCTTACAAATATAACCATCACTTTTCCCAGAATCATGTTTACCAGTACTCTCACCCTTGGCTCTAACCTCAAGGTCAAAACAACTGTAACTTCTGATAGTTTATTGCTTGCTGGTATGTGTTCAGACTGAAGAAAAAAAATACCCTGAATGCAACTATATAAATGAAGAAAGCAGTCTTCTGGGATTTGGCACCGTGTATATGTGGTGTTAACCGACGTTTCGGAGGAACGTATCGCCTCCATCTTCAGGGTAGAAGGAAAAATATATAAGAAATCTGCAAGCAAAGAGACCGTGAAGATGGAGGCGATACGTTCCTCCGAAACGTCGGTTAACACCACATATACACGGTGCCAAATCCCAGAAGACTGCTTTCTTCATAGTCACCGCTGTGAAGGCCTCAAATCTTACAGCTATATAAATGTTACAACTGTCCCTTTATAGCTACAAATCTATTGCTTGGTGGTGTTCAGGTTTGAGGGGGGGGGGCTGACTACAACTATATAAATGTTGAGTATGAGGGGTGAGCCATAAAACTGGCCCTAGCACTGCGACCTTCAATGGTCTATTGTGATTGTATGAGTATGAGTATGGTATATAAATGTTACAACTGTCCTTTCATCACATCATTGAGCAGCAGATTTATATTTTGAAAGTACAGAGTATGAATCTCAGCTGGGTTATTAGCTATCCCAACTGAGGACTTTCAAGGTGTCTTATCTCCAGATGAACACTAATAAGTACCCAGAAATAACCCATCATTACCTCCTTCCAAATACATGCAAAATTAAAATCTGTTTATATGCCTGAAATATTTTAGGGACACAGGAATTTTCCAAACCTCAGAAAAGTTCCGACTATTCTATCCGATAGCTCTTTCATTTTGTATTTATACAAACTAGTAGCAGTTTATTATGTTGTCTGTGGCCCACTATCCTTGCAATCAACATACAATATAGAATGTTTCAGAATGTGCAAATTGGCTGCTTCTGTTCCATTATTTTTTCTTATTTCTGTCAATTTCAAGCATTCCCAATTCATATAACAGAGTTGAATGCTAGAACTTTATAAACTTTAGGCATAATCTCCTTATATATTGTAACAGACTGATCAATGCACTGCCAGGCAACATCTCTGTAAACGTGGTCCAACACGCAGCAATAGGGGAAGCTGTGTTTTCCATGTCAGCGGTGATGTCACACAACAGTAGGTAGTGATCACATGATGTGTGTTTACTGTGATGCATGTCCATTCTGCGGCTATATATGTAAGAGTTCAGGAGGGTTCAGAGTAGTTACGAGTGGTAGTAGCAGCAGAGGCGTACAAATAAGGGGTAGTAGTAAGCTGGAGGAGTATAGCAAGTAAGTAGTAGGCTTGAGGAGTACAGAAGAGTGCAAGAAGTCAGCCTATGAAGATTTAATGTATGATTTGATGACTTTATGTGTGTTGTAGCACAGTTATATTGGAAGTGTGTGATTTAATGAGGCTTTTATAGTTTCTGTTATAAATCCGTGGAGACTAGTGCAGATAGACTGAAGAGCTTAGCGTGGAATGCTTTGTAGTGTGTAAATCGGCATAGTGTAATACTTAATTATAGTTACAACCTGTGGGTCATTAACAAATCCAATTACGTACTAATTCGAACGCTGCCTTTAGTCACCCACATGTGTGGGAATATATTGTGACGTGTCGCGCTAGCTGGACCCCTCCCCCGGAGCTGACGAGCCGAGCAGAGCCGAAGTGAGCCGAGCGGGGCCGAAGTTAGCCGAGTCCCATCATCCTGGTAGCTATGCAATGCAAGTCAACAGCGGTGACATCACCAAGGGGTACCGCGGTTGCTAGGCAGCGCGGGTAAACAGTGGTTGCGAGAGATGATGGTAGTAACAGCGGTACACAGCGTTGCTAGCACGACGGCACCAGACAACAGTGGTGCCTATTACGTGGCCGTTTTCTGTATTGTCCGAACGAGGCTACATAAGGAGCAGCGAAGGCTATTCACAGTCAGTCCTCGAGCTACCACCGAGTTAGTTCCGAGGTAGCCAGCCACAAGTCAGTTGCATTTGTGATACTGCAGATAGCAGTAATTGTGAATCTGTAATTTGGGTGATTGTAAGTGCGAATGTGAAATAAAATTCGCTATATCAAATACAGCGTGAAGTTATTTGTCGCGTTATACACCCAATACGTGACAATATAATGAAATCATATGCAGACTCTTCACTTACGTTTCCCTTACCTTAATAATTAGACACTGAACACCATTTTTCTGAGAGGAATATTAAATACGAATTCTACTGTAATAGTTCCTTTGTATGAATATTTATTCTAGAACATGCTATACTTTCTAAACATTGATACCAACTAACCATACCTCTTCTAAGTTGGCTGCCACAAAAACGAAATAAACACAGCAGAATCCAAGCTGAGTAATGCACAGGAATACATTAATAATTATCCTCACAGCTTGAGAGTATTTTCTTAGATTTGGTGGCCCAGTCTCAAATGCAGTTTCACACACTTCAGAGAAGCCCAAAGCTGGAACTTGAATCCGTTGACACAATTCATGAGAACATTTAACCTGCAAAAAAAGAAAAGAATGAAAAACTTCTGCCTTAATTAATTAACATCAATATTAACACTTGAAAGACAAATACAGCAACAAAATAACTACTATGAACATAGCAATGTGCTGATCTACCTTGAAAGGAATCCTATTGCATGTCAAAAATAATCAATAACTCAGAATTAATTTGGAGCTGAAGTAAGCCTGGGGAAATAAGCAGTAAAAGTGAAGAAGAGGAGGAGAAGAGAAAAAGAATTTCTAGACACAAATATTTTATCATCAAAGACAGTCAAGGAAATACATTCTTTAAACATAATTTTATGATTTTACGTATTTAATTTATAGACAACAAATGGCATACATCAACAATGGCTAACAATTCTCATCTTGAGCTTACCTCAAACTAAACAAAGATTAAAAAATTCTTTGATCACCCGGTACAGATAGGGTAAAATTCTTAAAAAGGGTGTCCAGATGAAAGGTATCCAAAATAAAATCATTATATCTCAGAAAGAATTTATTATACATATTAATGGTTTAGACAATTACAAAGGGAACCTATTAAAGTTTCTTTTCTGCATATATAACTTTCTCAATACATTTAAATATGTGCTACCTTGGTGGTACGACAAATATCCAGATGATACATGACCTCGTTCCACATTGCTTGAAGCATGTTTGGTGTTACCGTAGCCACAACATCCTTTATGCAGGCTTTCAAGTGTTGAAAGTCGTTGATCTTAACCTGGTAGACAATGCTCTTAACATAGTCCCACAAGAAAAAATCCACTGGGGTTAAATCTGGTGACCTAGGAGGCCAAGTGATTGATCCACCTCTACTAATTCATATCCCAGCCATCTCTCTGTCCAGGTGATTTCTAACATGGTGGAAAAAATGTGGCAACATATGTGTGTAAGCCAGGCATGAAAAAAAAAAAAAAACTTTTGAGTTTTCCTTTCCAATGACATAAACCAAATACGTGTATGACAATTAGTTTCCGAGATATAATTTTTTTATTTTGGATACATTTCATCCGGACACCCGGTACATGTAACAGATAACACAATTTAACCTGTAATGAGTATGAATAAGCTGGGAGGAATAAAGAGCTATACTACTCAAAATAATATAAAGGGAAAAATATAGGGTTGATGGGTGGATGGGCATGCAGGCACACAGGCAAGAGGATGAACGGAGAGAGTATGTTTAGTTATTCATGGACTTTATGCTACTATACTAAGTGCTGAGGCTGTAATGGCAGGCAACATGATGGCAAATGATGAATCAGGGGAAACATGGCCCTTTTTATTGTTGGATTTGAGTTCTCATGATAGTGACTACGAAAAGTACTCGTACTATCTTCTCAGATGTAATGCTGTGTAGTCTAAGTTCACCAATGTTTAGAGGAATATACTGCCAACTTCTCAAGGACTGAAGAGTACACTAAGTGGTAAGACTCCTTCTAACTTGTTACTTGCTTGGCTTACTCTGAGGCACTGAGGATGGAGGCAGTATGTTCCTCTAAAACTTCAAGACTATACAGTTTTACAACCCAGGAGATGGGATTCCTTATGACCAAGTTTGGTTTATTCATTTATTTTATGATACTTTATCATATGCTAAATTGCATAATGTCAGATGTACCATAACATGAAAGTGGACAACAAATGAGGAGGAATGTGGGTGTACACAGTTTCAGTCTATTATAAGGTATTATCTTTGCATTTACGTGGCGGGAATGAGAAAAACCATTAAAATCCTTCATCAGGATAGCCAGATAATGGTCAGAATTCATTCAAGGTACCTCCAGAACACATGTCAGATGCGTTATCATTATGCTACTCCACTTTGTACCACAGCAGAAATAATAAAAAGGTAGAAATGTAAAGTCATCCCTTTAACAGGTTGTGAGACATCAAGGCTCCCACATTTTCTAGATAATCTGCTCACAGATGGCGGTACGGTTGTCAGCCGCATGTACCTGCTGCCCTTTACTCCCAGAAAGATTCCTGATACTCATTTCTGTTAGAGGCTGAGTCAACACCAGGGCCACAGTGTGTCTGGACGGATTAGTTCAGTTTAAATTGAATTTGACGACCTCGTTGGGAAACGAAGCCGTGACCTTTTGCCTTAAAGCACAGTGCCTCAACCAACTATGCTACTGCGTGAAATGATAGTGTTATGAAAACAGATGAGAAAGAGCACTAACTAAACAATATTCTCATCCACAAACTGGTGATCTAAGTGCTGAATATCAGCCTTCTTTTCTCTGTTTTTCCTCATGAGAAATGTTAGCATTAAGATGGCTGTATTATTTAGTATGGAAAAATTAAATGAATAAATCCATAAGGAAATCACTGCAGATATAATGAAAACAAAAAACAAATTTTACAAGCCTACTACAGTTATAATGTGTAACTGAGAAATTTTAGTGCGTGGAGGGGAGGGGGGAGAGTGTGTGTGTGTGTGTGTGATCACAATTTATTAAGAGCCTCATACAAAAAACTATACATACACTCTCATGGCATGAGGGGTGTAAACTTGGATATGAATGAAGAGGCAGGTAAAATTGTTTACAAGCAGTAGATTTATTTGTAGTTTGCTTAATGATGCTTCCAGCAACTCAGATTATATAGCACTGAATGATGATAATGAATTAACGAAGTGAGGAAGATATGGAAGGAACTGGTCACGGCTTCATTCAAATTACTATCCTGGCATTTGCCTGGAGAGACTAAGGAAAGGTACAAAAAGAAAGTGTGTCTCAGTCAAGATCTGAATTGAGCTCCCCCTGAATACAAGTCAGTGGTCAACTTCCTTGGAACATTCATAGTATGCATCCTGTTGTGTGTCATTCAATAAAAATATACAAATCAGACAGTCAACACAACAAATAATTGAAACCGAAATGAACTAAATATTAGGGTATCAACATTCATTTATTTGTGCAGATATTAATGCTATATATTTTGACTTTTCCTTAGGTTTTCTCCTCGGGACAGTAGTAGAGATGAACTTCCACAGAGTAACAAGAAATAATCAACAGGGAATAAAATACAAAACCAGAACACTATGCTACATATAAAAGGATAAATGTCCCAACAAAGTTGGTTAATTTAAGGACACAGCTATGCAGACATTTGCTATGCATGGATAACAACATAATCCCTTTCTAAGAGTGAAAAACAAAGATGTCAAATCAACAACCATTTTCCTTAATGCTGTTGAGTACTGCTTGCAATTCCCTTTGCTTCTCAGACACTGTCTCAAAATGTCGTCCATTCTGTGTCATTTTCAATTTGCGAAACAAAGCAAAATCACAGAGGGCCAAGTCCAGCAAGTATGGAGGGTGGGGAACGATAACCATATTGATGTTAGTCACAAACTCTGTGGTTTTCAGGGAACCTGTCATGATGGAGGAGGCAGTTGTGGTTGCGCCAAAGTTCCTGTCTTTTTCGTTGCACATTTTCTCTTAAATGTCTCAAAACATCACAGTAAAAGTCAGATTTGACCACAGTGTTAGGAGGAACAAATTCATGGTGAACAATCCCCTTAACATTGAAAAAACAATGAGCATGCTTTTTGTTGAACTCCAGACCTGCCGCACCTTTTTACTCTTGGTGATTGTGAGCTCTTCCACTGTGATGATTGTTGCTTTGTTTCTGGATCATAACAGTAAATCCAACTTTTGTCACCTGTTATGATCCTAGAGATAGAAGTTGGGTCCTCGTTAGCCTTCTCTAATAGCTCATGACACACGTTTACACGTCACTGCTTTTGATCATTTGTCTAGAGTTGTGAACAAACTCTGCGGCAATTCAGTGCATGTTCAAATTTTCTGTCAAGATATCCTCAGAAACTTCAACAGTGTCTGCGAGCTCACAGATTATTCGGCGACGGTCTTCATTTATAAGTTCTCAAATTTTTTTTAACATTTTCTGTCATTTTGGTGGTGCTTGGACGTTCGTCATCTTCAATTGACACTCGATCGGCCTTCAAACGTGAATGCCATTCAAAAACCGCTGTCCGGCTTAAAGAATGTTCTCCAAATTCCTCATAAAGCATTTTGAATGTTTCAGTAGTGGATTTACCGAGCTTCATACAAAACTTGATGCAGAGACATTGCTCGATTTTGCCATCCATCGCGGACAAAAAGAAACAGGAAATTGAAAAAGCACTCATGTAAAAACAATGTGTGTTCACAGCACAGTGTCACGTGGCATACTGATACAATTGGTTTGCAGAAGTGTGACCTTGGCCATCCCTCTCATCTTCTTTCACCAAGGCAGTTACCACAACAACTGTCCAGGAACCTAAACAAATCTGTGTCCATTGAAAGCTCTGAACATTCATGTAACATCATACTGAACATTTTAATATTCAGTATTTTAAGGTATAACATGTATAGGGGGCATTAAACTTCAACACAAAAATTACATAATAAAATATATCTAATGTAATCATTAGCCAATGTAGAGAATGAACAATAAAGCTAACAGTGAATGTACAAAACCTGATGACCGGCCAAGGACCAAAACAAGCAGCAAGGCTTTAACTTATACTATACCTATACAAAGCGGCCTCCATAGTCTAGGGGTAATGTTCCCACCCCATGACTCAAGGTATGCGGGTTCAAACCCAGTGGAGGTCGTGGAATTTTTAAGGGCGGAAAAATTCAGGGAACAAGTCCTCTGGGAGGGACTTTAAGCCATGGGTCCCATGTCGTAGGTTTACGGCACGTAAAAGATCCTCATGTCTCTAGGAGACCTCTGAGCAAAATTAGGCAAAATGTTTCCTGCCCAAGTAGTTTCCAATGCCTCCGGTAGATGGGGAAGTTATCGGGTACCAATGCCAGTAGAGGGCCGACCTCACTGGCAGAAAGGGGAGAGTTATCAGGTACCACTGCCAGTAGAGGGCCAACCTCGCTGGCAGAAAGGGGAGATAGCAAGCACCAGTATCGGTAGGGTATGGCGGTAGTAGAAATTAAAGGGGGACGTACAACAGACTATTAGTCGCGGTGCATGGGGAAACCCACCCCCTCTATACTGAATAACTGAATACCTATACAAAAAGCTGCGATGAGAACTGACAACACAGAACATTCCAGTCACACAACAGCTGGTTTCCCAGTCAAGATTCAAACTGAGCATCTCCCAAATACACATCTAGAGCATTAGTGCTACATCAGCCTCCTTAGTGTGGGAGAGAGTGGGTGTAGATAGAAAAGGAGCACAAAAAAGAGAAGACAAAGAGGAACATAACAGGACCACCATAATTTAAGCTGATGATGATAGTGAACAGAATTTTCAGTTTATTAGTGAAATAAGTGGCAGATCTTACCAACATGTGCATGCAGTGAGTGCAGATGATGCCCATGAGTAAAGTCCCCATGGTTCCAATGACAAGTCCTGCATTTTTAAATGCATCTGGCATGGCCAGAATTCCCGTTCCTATGTTCCCCTTCAATAAATGGATCATTGTATCCAAATTCCTGAAAATGTAAGACAACAATTAAGCACATAAATACCTGATATATTTATATAGTGTACAAAAATAAATATGGAATTTATAATACAAATTACTCGATTTTGTGGTTCTACAAAAGTTTCTTTATAGAACAACTCATGAAAGTGACAAACTAACAAAGAAAGAAATCAAGTAACTAACCAACCTGACTGTGAAAAAGTCTTTCTTGAGCAGTTCACAGTTATTCAGAAAGTCAAAGAAATTCTATGCGGTTACAGAACTCATCACCAGATTTACAAACGTCTGTCACTGGGCACTATCTTCATCCAGTTCAGTTTAGGTCATACCTTATTTCTCCATCATCCATTTAAATATTATCCTCTGACCTATAAATAGGACTTCCAGGTATGTTCCCCTAGTGTTTTCCAACCAAAACTTGACATTTATTTCTTGTGTTCACCATGCATACTATATATACTTCACTGTTCTTCATTCAAACTCTGTAATTGTAAAGAGTGAAGATATAAAAATTGTGGAATTCTTCATTATGTAATTGTTTATATACTCCTGTTATATCAACTCTCTCAAAACCATAGAAAACAAAATATCCATGTGTGCTACATGCCCTACTCATTTTGTCCTTCTTCATTTAACATCCATAACTAGAATACTAACTGAGGCACTCCTTTATTATATAAGTATTTATATTGTCCTTGCACTTTCTCTCTCTTAGGCAGAAAAGAAAGCAAAATGGTTTACCTGTTATCATGTGCTCATAGTATGTTCACACTTCAGAGCTTCATTTATCATTTCTGTGCTTTGTGAATGTCACAGCTGCATACAAAGTGTTAAGAATTTTGACACATGGTCTAACTTTTACAGACATTTAACCATTATGACATTGCTGATTTCTTTCCAGTTACTCATACTAACGAATCTGCGGCCGTGTTACAGCTTCATAATGTGTATTCTTCATATAATATTATTAGAATGACAAAATCAAGGAGTATGAGATGAGCAGCACATGTACCATGTACAAGGTGGTTCAAATATGACCGGGATTGATTTGTGTGTAAACAAGCCGTACTGCGCAGCAGCTATGCGACCTTGAGAGAGTGAAGCCACAACCTCTACCCTCCTCCTGTTCGGGTCAGAAGCTGTTCAGTCCTGTCTGGGAGTTGCTATAATGATGAGTGAACAGAAGGTACCGTGGAGCGTGGAACAACGCATTGTGATCAAATTCCTCGTTGGAGAAAACGTCCCATCCGCTGAAATTCACCACAGACTCCAACAACAGTATGGGGAAGAGTCTCTCTCATGGACCCGTGTGTTTGAGTGGTGTGTAAGTGCTTCAGAGAGGGCAGAGTGCGCATGGGGAATGAACCGCATGATCGTCAGCCGCGAACATCCATCACCGAGCCAAACATTGATCGTGCAGACGCACTTATTCGTGAGAATAGGCGCATCACTATCAAGGAACTTCGAGCAATGCTGTCCATCAGTGTTGGNAGTGTGTAAGTGCTTCACAGAGGCAGAGAGTGCATGGGGAATGAACCGCATGATCGTCAGCCGCGAACATCCATCACCGAGCCAAACATTGTTCGTGCAGATGCACTTATTCGTGAGAATAGGCGCATCACTATCAAGGAACTTCGAGCAATGCTGTCCATCAGTGTTGGTAGTGTAGAAGACATTGTGAAATAGCACCTGCACTATCACAAGGTGAATGCACGGTGGGTACCACGCACTTTGACGGACGTGAACAAAATGGTGCGCATGCAAGCTGCCAGTCGTCTCCTACAGCAGTTTGAAGATGAAGGTGATGCATTTTTGAAGTCTATAGTGACCATCAATGAAACATGGGTGCACTACTTCATTCCTGAGTCCTAGCAATCATCACGCGAGTGGCAGCATACCAGTTCTCCCAAACCCAAGAGNTTATTACTCAGACCTCTTGGCAACAGACAGGAAGGAAAAGTTCCCATCCAAGCGGAAGAGAGGGGGAAAGTGGGCAGCCTTCCTTCAAGACAATGCATGCCCCATACAGCCAAAACAATGGAAACCCTCCAAAAATTGAAATGGAACCTTCTGACACATCCGCCGTACAGTCCTGATTTGGCCCCAAGTGATTTCTACCTGTTCGGAAGGCTCAAATCAGACTTGCAAGGCATAGGGTTTGTGGACGACGACGCCGTCATCCAGTCTGTTCGGGAGTGGATATGCCACCAACCACAAGCCTTTTTTGAAAAGGGCATCAGGATGCTTCCAGAACGTTGGAAAAAATGTGTTAACTCCGGAGGGGAATACGTTGAAGACTGACATGTGCAAGTAAGAGTTTGGCAATTATGGTTNAGATTGACATGTGCAAGTAAGAGCTTGGCAATTATGGTTTAGAAAAAAATCAGTCCTGGCCATATTTGAACCACCGTGTACAAGACAAGAGTAATATAAATATATAAGGCTGCGTCATAGCTCAAACGGTTAGTCACTGAATTCCCACTGCGGCGGCCCAGGTTCGATCCCGGGTCTGGTCAAGTGGGATTTATGGTGGACAAATTGGCATTGGGGCGGATTTTCTCTGAGTACTTCGGTTTTTCCCTGCCAATCTTCATTCCGCCAGGTTCTCCATCATCATAATCACCCGGGGCAGGTACAATAGGCCAATCAGTGGCCGCCATGCTAAGTGGACTCAGTTGGACTCCACCCCCACCCCCCCCACTAAGCAAATTAACAAAAAATAATAAATATATGGGTTCCATAAGTCAGAAAATTTAATGACCAGCCCCTCAAGGAGGACTTTGCCCCACAGAGTTAGTCAGTGTCACAAAACAGGTGTTTACATTCTGGCCTCACTGTGGTGATCTACATTCAGCACCAATGCAGTAAAATATCAGCTCTGTTATAACAGATAAAGTGGTGCTGAAGTAGATCTTTCTCTGAATACTTCAGTTTTTCCCTGTCATATGTCATTCCTCTCAATCATCTACCATGACCCCCTGAGGTGTGCAATAGGCCTGGCTAGTTGGCATGCTACCACAGCCTTGGTCTTTAGTTGGGGCTTCAACTCTGACCCAGTACTTGGCATACAGCAAAGAAGTTAACTTCAATTAACATTTTCATCATCATTATTGAATAAATAAAGTCAAAGTTCTCTTGGCTATTCAGTATGTGTGTGTATTATCTACACCAATCACATTTTGTGGTGTGAATGAATTTTGTTTTCTGTTTGTTGCTTTGTGGTTATATAAACAAGTGTAGTCAAACCCCTGCATGACTTCTGACGCAATACAGCAGATTCATATCTAATTATAACTCTTATCCTATCCTTAATAAACTTAGTTGGCAACTTTTTATCTTAATATATAGACATGTCATTCTTCTTTATAAGGGCAGATCAGTAACAAGTAATACTGGATGAAATGAACAACAAACTTATATAAAAATGGAGTCTGATATCACAACATCATGAACACTGGGTCCCAACAAACATTAACATTACAGTATTATGTATATATCATGAACACAGAGAAAAATTTTGGGGATAAATTCATTTATGCATTAAAATGTACCACAACTGCAATAACTTAATGTGTCTCCTAACTATATTATTCACCCCAGTTTGAAATGCTGAAATGAATAAAAGAAATTCACAGATTACTTGTATAAAGTTTATTGAATAACTTTCAAATATAGTAATCAGTTTTAAACAATTAAACATGTTTAGAAATCTTTCACTGAATTTTGCTTCGTGTGTGCATTCAAACATGCACATGTATAAAATAAATTCCGAGCCAGAATAGCTCAGTCGGTATACTGATAGGCTATGCGCTGGATGGATAGCGTTCGATTCCTGGACGGAGCAAGACTTTTCTCTTCTCCGTAACATACAGAGCAGCTCTGGGACCCATCCAGCCTCCTATACAATGGGTATCATTGACAGCTGGGGCGTGAAGCTGACTACAGACCTCCGTTGAGCACTGAGGTAAAGAATGGTGGAGCTATACCTTCATTCCCTCATATGTCTTCATGACATGGTGCTTAATTAATTAAGCACAGGGGCAACTTTACCTTTTACCTTTATGTATATCTAAATAAATATAATGCACAGTCATTATTTCTGGAGATATCATTATTTGTAGAAAGAAGAGACGTGAAAACATGGTATAGGATGTGGTTGTAGTTATTACACAGAACGCATTATTAATTAAGATCTAAAAGTCTGTGACAATGGTATATTAATACGAATATTATGTTTCTGGACATTAAATAAAAACAGTATGCTGGATAATGTCTAGAAACATAAATTTATATTATAAACTGCTTAAAAATATGGTAATTTTCCATAAAAAAGAAGTGGTCTTTCCAGACAGAGATTCTGGAATACATTAACGAAATTAAATGTGTGCCTATGGCCATCTGCATGTCCAAATAACATATCTAACCCAATCACATCTGTAACCATAAAAATGGAACAACTAGATTTCTGAAAATTTTCGTCCATTCATTCAAGAATGAATAATAATAAACATGCCAAATATTTAGTAGAATTATTATTGTCAAATATCATCATCAGAAACTTTCATATTCAGGGATAATATTTCCTTTACCTAATCTCTGGTATAAATATAAAATTAATATGATTATAATCATAATTGATAATTATCAATGAAAACTTTGTAAACAACTGTTGCAAGAATAATGTTTCTATAACAATGTCTGCAAATTATGTATTGTAAATATCTAAGAGAAGTGCAAAACATTCCTTGGAATTTGAGGGATAAGTGTCCCAGAATTGTATCATGGAAAATTCATAAAAAGTATATAATTATGGTAGGGATTCTCCAATTGTTTCTTTTTAAAAATGTTATGTCTCTAGCATTTTCCAAGTGAATGACTCAGAATTTCAATTTAGTCAACATGTTTCATTTTCCAACAGAAAATAACACGTGAAACATTCAATAAAATTATAATTCTGTAGTGTAAGGCAAGTTCAATGTTATTCACGTAACCGAGAAATTCCATTGTCTTATGGAATCTGAAAATTCATAACTCTGTTTACAAAACCTTGCCACTGGACACAAATCATAAGCCAGTACATTGTACTTCATAACTTCATGTATATTTCTTTTGAAATTCAATACAATATTAGCCTCAAAATGATACCCAAAGTCTTTCAGTTCCTTTCTTTCCCTCAAGTTCTCCAACCAAACTTCTATATAGAAATCTTCTATTCCATACAACACATCATTTCCCCCCCCCCCTTACATTCTTATTAATTTAATCAATTTATCATTAGATAATAAATAAAAACAGTTATTTTTAGTTATTATTATTATTTTTGTATTTCATAAGAAAAGGTTGCAGCACGAAGCATTATTGCATGCTTCTCTAAAGAAAGCCTTGTGTGTACTTTAAATATACAGTCTAAGATAAAGTTGTGGTTAAATTTCAAACACAGGAGCACTTACGAGGTAGGATGTTCAAGCTCTCGGTTGAGAATCGGATTATATGCGCTATCTCCTGCACTGTGCCCATAGGATGGCTTCATGTCCACCATACCACCAGACTCCAGAGGACCTGGAAGGTGAACTATCATGCTATCTGGTGATGTTCGGACATCAGGCCTTGGGATCGACCCTTTATCATACGTGTCATTAAGAGGTTCTGCACTGCTGAGAAGCAATGGTTGTCTTTCTTCTTTCTTCATTTTCGTCAATTTTGCTGTCGCTGTTATACCTGAATTTAGCTGTAATGAAGTAAATTAATAATATTTAAAATTCTGTTTCACTGAATAACAAATGATAGTTCTGAATGAATATGAAAAACATGCCAGGACTTTCTCCTGAAGGTTTGCGCTCACTTCAGAGACTCTGGAACTATTCTAACTATAGATATATGAACCCTACAGCACAATTGTGGTACAATGCCAAGGCTGGAAGCAATATTCTCGAATAAGGAACACTGTTATTTCATCAGAGGATGTCCCCGGTTGTTGAAGAGCTTAGGTGTTTTAACGAAAAACAGAAGTGCTTCAAGTTACACACGATTATCTTGCTTAGCAACCCTGAATCGGTTGAAATAGATGATACATCTATCAGCCTATAGCTGTAGCATTTGCAGCGTGGACATCTATTAACTTTGGCGAGGTGAGGAAATATATATGTATATTTATACGCACACAGATATGACCTAAGAAACTAAAAAGATGTTCTCAAGTAACCTAAGTATCTATGAATGATTCAACTTTGCAAAATTGTACATGAGTACACAGGATTTCATTTTGACGAGAGGGAAGCGTTTTCAAAAAATCCAACACAAACTATACTTTATTGTGAGGTTTGGGGTTCACAATGAACATTACTGCCTTCTTGGATGTGACAATGTGTAGTATGATAGATGTCTGAAGACTTTCAGAGGAACATGCTGCCTCCGTCTTCAGGTTGAAGGGTACTTACTCTTTACACTTCTTTTTTACACTTTACACAGTAATACACCAATTCACAAATCAAAAATGCTAATATAAATTTTGGTTCCTTCATGATGAAAACATTCTTTTCTAACTAATTCGATTATAAAAAATTATTTCCTCTCACACATCTGGGTAGGACGCAGTTGAACCCATGACCCCATCCCTTTTATATGTAGATAACCCTTTCCCCATCTCCAATTGACCTGACATATGGTGGAAGCTTCTGCAGAATGTATGCTGCTTACAAGGTCAGCTGCTAGTCATGTCCTCATGTTATTTAACGGCATCTACATTTGAAACAGAGTTGGTAAATAATCTAAATTTCATATATACACATATATATAGGAATCAGGTTAGCAGTCACACAGCAAATATACCCGCTTTTAATATTTTATAATTATACTTCTTATTCCTGCTGTTTTGGTCATGCAAGAGCATTATCAGGCAGTTAATATAGGAATACGTTTACTTATTGAACTGCTGGAGACTGCGCCATAGCTCAAGCGGTTAGCTGCTGGCTTCCCACCGCGGTGACCTGGGTTCGATGCCAGGTCTGGTCAAGTGGGATTTGTGGTGGACAAAGTGGCGCTGGGGCAGGTTTTCTCCGATTTCTTCGGTTTCCCCTGCCAGTCTTCATTCCACCAACTGCTCCACAACCACCCTCACCTATCATCTGGGGCTGATACACTAGGCCAGAAGTGGCCGCAGTACAAGGGACTTAGTCCCATCCCACTAGCAATAAAAAATAATACTGAACTACCGATATGGATCCATACCAGTGCAACTTGTCATATTATATAACAACAGAAAATATGCCTCAAGTTGGTATTACAATTAAAATAAGATAAAAGTTAGTTACTTACTTACACATGGAGCTGAGCCCTTCTGGAGGAACCACCAATTCTGCAGCTACTCAAGAATTTCCCAACATTTTATGGAACCCGAAGGTTCATTACCATGTTCACAAGAGCCCTCCACTGGTCCCTATCCTCAGCCAGATCAATCCAATCCATACCATCCCATCCTATCTCTCTAAGATCCATTTTAATATTGTCCACCCACCTGTGCCTTGGTCTTCCCAGTGGTCTCTTTCCTTCTGGCTTTCCCACCAATATACTATACGCATATAAAAAATGAAATACATATCATTCTCAAGATATATTAGGTGACATAAGTCTTGAATATTCAGTCATTCATCAGTAATCTGTCAGATGACAGGTCCACAGTCTTTTCCAAAACAGTTCCTCCACTTAATGCGATCTCAAGCTTTCTCCTTCAAATAAAAATATCCTCTTCTGTCGCCAAAGTCATCCACCACCTTCTTACGTCTTCTTCCTCATCTTCTGGTCACTTCTATCTGCCCCTCCAGTTTGTTTTGTCTCCAGAGGAAACCTCTCGCATACATGGTATCTCTGTTTTTGGAAAGAGACTATCCAGGAAAAGTGGTAATGTGGAAGTTTTTCCATTTGCTTTCCACATTGCAGTACAACAGCCATTCAAACCACTCTGGTCATGCCTGTTGCTATACAAACTTGAACCATCTCGAGCATCATTTGCTCTGTGCTTCAAGTCGCTGCTGATGACGATATTTCCGTCATCAGTTTTTGGTTTTTAGTGTCTCTCTTCGTCTGATGCCTACCCTTTGACCTGTCCAGCAAGGGAGGCCCTGCCAGTAGCTACACTATTGCTGGTATAGCTCTCAGGGTACTTGGCATACTTAGACCCCTCACCACGATAAGGTGAAGACACCAACGAGGGGGTCTTGAATATATTACGGAAATATTAAAAATACTTAAAATTTTCTGTTAGTATATAATATGACACGTTGCACTGGTATGGATCCATATCGGTAGTTCAATAACTAAACGTATTCCTATATTAACTGCCTGATGATGCTCTTGTACGACCGAAACATGTAGCAGGAATAAAAAGTATAATTTTAAAATATTAAAAGTGAGTATATTTGTTGTGTGACGGCTAACCTAATTCCTATATATATATATATATATATATATATATATATCTGTGTGTGCGTGCGCGTGCGTGCGTGTGTGTCTGAAATACACAACAGGATGTGATCAATGAAGATAATCTAAAATTCGATCATTTCCTAGGAGTGTGAGCCACAATAGCTCAGTCAGTGAAGTGTCTGGCTATAAGCTGGATGGGTAGGATTTAATTCTTGGCAGGAGCATTGGAAAAATCTCCTAGTTACATCCAGACCTAGAAAAAACAGACATCCAACTATGATTCTATCCTACACACAGCAGTGCAGAAGCTCTTCTCTACCCAGCATAGTTTTAATATATGTGGAGCACTGTTTACATTCCAATTGAGTACTTCACACATATAGAAGCAGAAATTATTTAGCTTCTCAGTTAACTAAGTAATTTGTGTTTCTAAATGTGATGAACATAAAAATTTTCTAATCACTGAGGTTTCCATGTTGGTGACTATTCAGACTGTGGTCTTCTGGACTTGACACTGTTAAGTGGATACTAATGCCTCGAAGGAACATGCTGCCTCCATCTTCAGGATCAAATTATTCGGTGTTAGGAATCAGTTGGGTTATTAAGGCTATTTTCCTTTTCATATTCTAGTTGGTCTAGGCCACTTCCTGTCTCCTCTCCCCCTCCCGCAGATCTAAGTGACCACCTTCCTTGTAACCTGCCTCTACAACCAAACAGATCCCTCACCCTACACACTCTATTGGAGTCAGGATAGCTCAGGTGATATAGCTATGGGCTTGACGGCTAGAGTTCGATTCCGAGCATGGAAGATTCTTCTCTTCTCCGCAGCATTCATAACGGCTCTGGTGTTCACCCAGCCTAATGTCCAATGGTAACCGGGGACGATTTCCCCGGGAGTAAATCGGACGGGTCGTGAAGCTGACCACTCATCTCCATCTACTGCCGAGGTCATGAATGGAGGAGCTATACCTCCACTCACCTCTTCGTGACAAAATGCTTAATTAATTAATTAATTAATTAAACACAGGGGCAACTTTATCTTTTTATACACTGTGGCTCTGACAATATAGACAAACGTTCCACCAAAACACTGGTACTCATGAACAAGAGTACCTGAAGTCACAACCTAGGGACCACAATCTGAACGGTAAGGTTCCACCGAAATGGTGAAATTTTTTAACACATCGCCAAAAAACGATAAACAAGACTCTGCAATTAGAATGAACGATTACAAAAACTTCATATCTAAAAACATAACTTCTCCGCATAGCAATGTATGCTATTTTATAATACAAAGAATGTATTAAAAGTACAAACTTGACTGTGTGGAAAACCATGCAACAGAAATTACATGCAGGCATAGTCATATAAAAAACACACACATCAAATTTTTAGACTCAGGTTATTTTAGTTAGTACAAAAATAAACAGTTATAATATAAACAAATATCTACAATATTCTATGGTCTATTAAATTCTTTGTTTACATTACAGCTAATAAAAAGCTCTTGTACATAATATGGTTTCTAGTTACACGCACAAAATATTGGTTGCTGTAAGTTTATTTAATGGCGTTCGTCAACTTCAAATCGTCAAATGTGAAATGATGAGTCGGAAAGGATACTGAAGGTAACATCTGCCGCTCTTTCAGCTTCTATCCAGGCATTTTCTTGAGGTGACTAAGTAAAACCTCAGTCAGGATATCAGGTCAACTGACCATACAGGTTTGTCCAGAGGGAAAGCGTTACACTCGTATCTGAGGGGTGCTCGGTTCGAATCTGGGCCGGAAATCGGTCCATCCTGAAGTGGTTTTCCCCACTACTTCCAGGCAAATGCCAAGGCAGTACCTCAATAAGGTCAGGGCCTATTCCTTCGAAACTATTCGTCATTCATCACTAGTCATTCTACCACTGAATACAATCTTGATACTGAAAACGTTGTTAAATAACCCATGACAAAATCAGTTCTTCTGACAGATTCGAACTATGACCTGAATACTGACGCATAAGACCACTGCTAGGCAACGGCTCGGTAAACACATTCCCGAAGTTACGCTCTCAACAACAGAAGGACATCCGTTTCAGGGCAAAGGGTTGCTAAACATGTTTCCGCAGCAACGCACAATTACACAATAATAGAGGAACTCCTGAAGGTGCTGATCTCTATTAGGTTCTTCCCGAAGTTGTAAAGGGAGGACATATGAGAAAGCTCAATCAGCTCAGAAGTTCAGAAGCTGTAAGAGAACTGAGACATGAGGACAAGAATTGAGCGAGTTCTCGGCAGTAGATTGACTGTGAGTTATTGTTAACTGATGGTGATTAGGAGAGATTGTATTGTACAAGAAAATGTCAATAAATCCAATCCAGAACCAGTTATTATTAGTCACCCAAGCCCGGACACGTGATAATGACACATAAGTGGTAACCACAATGAGATGATGTGTGCGCAATTGAATAACTTACATGGGGCCATGAAAACTAACATTACAAACATTAACAAACCGTATCTGGAATGTCGTAACTAAATCTACTGTATTCATCACCTTGCTTGTAAGAAGAGATGAGCTGTGTTGTGTTAGGGTGGTCATAAATCAGCTGATATGTGCAAGCAACACTTTCCGCGTATTTTGGGTTATTATTCGTGATTTCCAGGAAGCGCATAAAATAACATAAAATGACTGTCTGTCTGTCCACGTATTTCAACTCTGAAACCACTCAACGGAATTTGATACTGAGGGTGTCCACGCCATTCTCGCAAATTTAATTTAAGTCCCAACAGGCTGATTGTTTCTGTTTATTTACGGGTTGCTTAACGATATTATCAGTATCTCAGACGAGACAGCACCAAACGGTAAGTAAGTAAAGTAAAGCTATCCCTGTAACAGGCCGTGAAGGCCCATAGGGTTGTGAGACGTTGAGGGTCCCACATTATCTAGACAATCGGTTCACAGATGGCGGTAAGGTTGTCAGCCTTACGCGCCGGCCGCGCTTTACTCCCCAGGAAAATTAATTAATTTCTGGCACTCATTTCTGTTAGAGGCTGAGTCGACCCCAGGGCCATAGTGCGGCCGGAAGGATTAGGTAAACTAAAAAAAAAAAATCGAATGACCTCATCGGGACTTGAACCCGCAACCTTCTGGCTTGTAGTACAGTGCCTCAACCAACTACGCTATAGCGAGTATAAGTAAACATTAAAACCAAAGACTTAAGATTATGGACTCATGGGTTAACACACTATGTAGTTTTGTTGGTGGGTACCAACGTTTCGGCATAACCTGCTGCCTCAATTTTCGCTACCAAGGGCTACCAAGACCACATTCTTAATTTTAAGCACCACGAAAGCCTCGGATCTCACGAAGACACAGATTAATGTAAAACAGTAAGAAACGCATTTTCAAAATGTGTATACGTATTCCAAAACTGGAGTTTGTAATGAAGGGAATGGGCACGTTGTGGGACTCGAGCAAGAGCCGTACAAAACAGCAAACAGAAGCGATAATATAATTTCAAAGAGACTGTAATTCTGATTAGTAACAAACTGCATGACCAGCGATAACATTTCGTTGCGATCGTCAAAGAAAATTATGCCTTTATTAGTAAGAATATGATAACCCCATAAATATTTAGAAGTAAAGGTTAAGCCCTGCCTACCAAGTGGAATTTTTACCAAAAGATAAAGTCTTTATGGTTATTATAAACGTTCAAATGTTTCCTTTCGACTTATTTCACATTACACGAAATGGACCTTCATTACTGGACGTGGCAACTGACGCAACTAATGACAGAAATAAGTATAATAATTATCTTCATTATCAATGTCATAGAGTATTTGTACAGTTCAGCAGCTAACAGAATAACTCAAACGTTCACAAAGGGAGTTAAGGGCAGAACTCATAAAGCCTTTCCTACTCCATAAAGTTACAACATACAAATCTTCTGTTGTTTTATGTTCAATTAGGATAATGCATGTTTACAATGCTGCATTTAAAAATGCAATTTACCTGATAGGTTAGCGAATTTAACTTATGAGCAGACGATCACGTGATCGAATCCCATTTGAGTCAGCAATTCTTTTTGTCTGTAATTTAAATGTATTATAGTGTACAGTATTATTATTATTTCTGGGAAGATCGTATTACTTAAGTACAGTTTTGTCGACAATAAGCGTGTTAAATATAATCTCATGCAAGCTGAGTTACTCACTGTCAAGAAATTCCGTTTTCTTTCCATTCAGGGTCTGAACACTTTCGCCTACCAGGCCAGAAAGAAAGAGAAATTTGAGAACATGACGAAGGAAGAAAAGAAAGGCAGAAAAAGAAGAAATGGAAGGAAAATAAAATGATGAAATAGAAGAATGGAGAAGGGGAAGATAAAGTAATAGGAAAAGAAAAGTACTAGAAAAAATAAGGAAGGAGAACGAAGAGGATGAATAAGACCAGGAGGAAAAAGGAGCCGGAGAATGAAGAGAAAGAGAAACAAGGGAGAACAGAAACAGCAGGATAAAACAAGAGGAAGAAGGTGGTGAAGAAGTAATTAAGAAAACATACTCATTTTCTGTGCGGTCTCCATATTTGATGACGTCAGTTTCAGAAAGTTGAGAAACCTGAAGATTCACCATTAACGTGTTCACACAGACCCATCACTGGACCTACACCAGTTCAGACCCCACTCTCACAATTTTTGTCTACTATTTACGCCTAGGTCTCCCAAGTGGCCTTTCGCTTGATTATTTTTGTAGGCATTTTTCACTTCCCTCCCTAAAAAAAATATAAAACTATCCCTGTAACATGCCGTGGAGCAACATAGGGTTTGTGAGACGTCGAGGCTCCCACATTTTATACAAAACGGGTTCACAGATGACAGTAAGGCTGTCAGCCTTACGCGCCGGCCGCCATTTACCCCTAGGAAGATTCCTGGTATTCATTTCTGTTAGAGGCTGAGTCGACCCCAGGGTCACAGTGCGGCTGGATGGATTAGGACAATCGAAAAATCCACTGGCATCGGGAATTGAACTCGCGACCTTCCGGCTTGTAGCATAATGTCTCAACCAACTACGCTAACGCGTGCCCACCATTTCCCTCCATAATATAATTTTACTCTTATTATTTACATTGAACCAGTTTTTTTTCTCTTTTTTTTTTGTCGGGGAATTTCTTTCGGCATTACACTCATGTTCGGCCCAACATATTCCCCATCGACTCAACCATTCTAGCAATATTAAGCAAAGAGCATTACGCAATTTTCTCCTCTTATTTCCCGTTTCCTATGGAGCTGGGGTAGCTCAGCTGATACAGTGACGGGCTACGAGCTGGAGTCCGGAGTTCCATTCCTGAGACAGATAAGAGATTTTACCTTATCCACAGCATTCAGATCAGCTCTGGGGACCACCCAGCCTCCTACCCAAGGTGTACGGCGGGCTATTTCCCCGGAGTAAAGCGGCCGGGGTATGAAGCTCAACACTCACCTCTATCTAATGCTGAGGTCAAGACTGGTGTAGCTATACCCCCACCTCCACATATGCCTACGTGTCGTAGCGCTTAATTAACTCAGCACAGGTACACTTTACATTTACCCTTATTTCTTGTTTCTTACAATGTTGAATCCAAATATTCTCTTCAGCACTTTTTTTTTTCTAAAAAAAAACATATTTTCCTCTCTTTAAAATCAGGAACAAAGTTTCACACTCATATAAAACAGAAGACAAAACTAAAGTTTCATATAGTTATTTTTTAGATTTTTTGATAGGGAAGAGGAAAATAAATGATTCTGAACTGAATGACGAACATTTACTGACTTAATCTGCTTTTAATACCACGATCTTTTGTCCTGTTACTACTGTTTTCAGAGAGATGTAAAATTTTCCATTACCACAGTTCCGCATTGGCTAACGTCCCATAATGCGTCTGACCTTTGAGAACTTCTCTAGACTAGTCAGTGGACAAAGAAATAGATGTAGGCCACTAGTATGTGGAAATACTCCAAACTTCTCTTTTTCTCTGCCTTCCACGTGATTCTAGAATGCTGACTAACAGACTGCGCACCTAAAAATCGATTTGTATCACTTAACTTTGATCAAGTTCCGCGTACCAGTTTCTAAATGGAATATCTGACTCTACGTCACACAATCGGTTATTAACTAGCTCCGCCGAGCTGGTTCCTTCCAGAGAAGCCAGTGGAACGGCTTGAGTGGCACCCCGTTCAATACATGACATCTTCCTAAAACGTGGAAACGCACGTCTGCCACATGTGGAAAATAGGGCACTCTCAATAAATGGCGCGCGGAGTAATACGCTCGTTTGTAGTAGCTCTACACACGCACTCTTTTAAGGGCGAGGGTACATAAAGGAAAGTGGCAACCGCAACGCAACCGCAATTTCCTGAGAACTGTTATCAGCCTGAGTTGAACCCATGTTACTGAATGGAGCAGCACAAATTGAGGAAACGGCCACGTAACTCGCGGAAAGACTGAGAAACTCAACTTCCTGGCAACGGAGCATGCCAGTCTTCTCACAACTGCGTTGCGGCGTGGTTTCCTAGTGTCAGCTGTTTTATAACACGCTTCAGTGATTCATTTGTTTCTTCTGATGTCACGAAAAGTTGATGAAGCCGCTAATTTTGTTTTTGCGTAGTCAATTGAGCAAGAGCACGGTGTGTGCGTGTGTGTGTAT
>NW_019723908.1:2028651-2046271 GCF_002891405.2 Cryptotermes secundus
TATATATATATATATATATATATATATGACAAACGTCACCCAGACTATGCTAGCCAGGACGAAATAGATTTGACTTGAAAAAAAAATTTCTCATAAGACGAAAGGAGTCTGTACCCTGGTTAAGTTCTTTCAAAACCATATAAGCGCCTCAGTTTAAACTGTCATCGAAGAACGGATGCACCCAATGTTTTCTTTTCCTGATACTGTATTTAAGCATCCTGTTCATTAATATATCATTTATTTCGCATATATTTCCGTCTTAAATGCAACGTATCACAGGTCACCCTTCTTCCTCATTACATGGTCCGGCTGAATACGGCCATCAGGTGTCTTCTGTCTTGCTAAAGCCATTGCACTGTATCACGTGTGAACGGGATAGTTCATGATTAAAATAAATTGACCTTAATTAAATCAAATTAATTAACACCCCAATATTTTCCTTAGGGTCGTCGTCCTCTCTCCTCACGCGGTCTCAATCGGTCCCCACTACTACCACATGACAGGCTCAGCATTATTATCTTACACTGCAGAAGGCAATTGCACGAAACTAAAAAATACAATCACGCGTTACGTCGGACGAACATACTCACTTCAGATGATGTGAGCAATTAACCAAAGATAAGTTTCCTCAGTGTGCCCCTGCTATTCTGGAAACCAGTTGCCTGCTTGAAATCGGCGACATTTCTCGGAAATTGCGGTTGCGTTGCGGTTGCCAGTTTCCTTGGTGTGCCCTCACCCTAGGAAAACTGAATCCTTCGCTTGTCATGATGTTCACTTAACCAGGCTAATTAGCATTAGAGGCACTACACTGCACACAGGGACACATTGTTATTTCCTCTTATTTAATTAAATATACAACCCACAGACATATGTTTCACATAAAAGTCACATATCTACGTGTAAATGGGGGTAAGTGGTAGTGTAGTAGGTTGAGGCACTATGCTACAAGCCGGAAGGTCGCGGGTTCAAGTCCCGATGAGGTCATTGGATTTTTTTTTCAATTGACCTAATCCTTCCAGCTGCACTATGGCCCTGGGGTTGACTCAGCCTCTAACAGAAATGAGTACCAGGAATATTCTTGGAATGTTCTTGGAGGTAAAGGGCGGCCAGCGCGTAGGGCTGACAACCTTGCCGCCATCTATGAGCCGATTGTCTAGAAAATGTGGGAACCTCAACATCTCACAACCCTATGGGCCTCCACGGCCTGTTACAGGGATACCTTTACTTTTTACTTTTATCTATGTGTAAATACGACTGCATTAAGGACATTGTTTGAATCATGTCCGGGGACCACCTAGCCTCATTTTTTCACACTTTTCTCCAGTACCTCCCAATGTATGCTGGGACAGTGCCTTTGTAACAGGCTACAGCATATCTCCCGATACACTATCATCCCTCTATATCTCACTCGGAGCCACATGACTTCTGAAGTTCATACAGCATACTAGAGCAGCTGTGTAAGCAGACAGGACTCTGCCCTTCGCTTCACATGTGCAATTTATCGCGAAAACTGTCAGATAAGAGCGTCGTAATGTCTAAAGCTGGCTTCAAACATGGCCTGTGTGCGAACACTAATGACCATACGGGAAAAGCACAAAGAGGAGTACACATACATGGACCAGCACGAACAACGGGAGCACACGAACATGCAGCACGAGCGGAGGAACATACGCGATGGCGAACAGGAACAAAATGGTCGAACATGAACAGACAGATTCAACACAGGCAAGCAACAATAGGAGCGAAGGAGCTTGAGCGGAAGCAGACGAAGAGGGACGAACTCTTGAGGGAGCAGATAAACACGGACGAGCAGGCCCGGTCACATGGGAACACTAAGCAAGAATGCGCGAAAGATACCTGAATGTGCAAGCCTGGACGCAATGTTCAGACGCGATTAACAGCAGCAGCAGTCTGTACCCGTAAGCTGATCACGCAGCTGTAGACCCTGCGCGATTCTTGTTCATACTGTCACGTATCCAGGTAACGCGACAAGATTAAATGAAGCTGTTTATTAGATCGCTCTGAAATAACGTCTTGCAGACGATGCGACGTGACTAGTCCGTCGTCTCTCACGTTTCGTTGTCTGGTCATTGGCTGAGCTGGTTTCTTCTGCTCTGGTCTCCTCTGATGTGACCTGTTCTCAATTCTCTTCTGGTCTGCTCTGATCTTACCTGTTCTCAATTCTCTTCTGGTCTCCTCTGATCTGACCTGTTCTCAATTCTCTTCTGGTCTTCTCTGATCTGACCTGTTCTCAATTCTTTTCTGGTCTTCTCTGATCTGACATGTTCTCAATTCTCTTCTGGTCTCCTCTGATCTGACATGTTCTCAATTCTCTTCTGGTCTCCTCTGATCTGACCTGTTCTTAATTCTCTTCTGGTCTTCTCTGATCTGGCCTGCCCTGACTGCCAAATTGCCGCTGGTCCTCCAGAGCAAAATTATTTTTGGTTCCGAGCCCCACCCGACTCATGACCATATTTTACCTACTGATGGCTCTGGGAGTCTTCGGACCTCTGTCTGTTGCTCCCGTACTCACAAGGGTAGTTTCGTGCGATCTAGTGTGATCCCTGATCACCGTGAGTGATAAAAACGACACAGTTAGAAACGGCCTTTTAATTTTCTAATGCGTCTGTTATTTGACATATTCAGCGGAACAAAGTATTTCTCGTCACCTTTGGGAATCTCAAACTATGCTATTTATGGTAGTTAAACCATCTGAAACATGAATTTATTCTATATAATATTTATTAATTCAGTTCCTACCTCAAAGGAAACATATTTCGTCTCCGTTACAAAAACCAATTGGTTTACACAGTTTAGCGAAATAATAGGTGTTTCTTTTTAAAAAATTCTTAGTTTATCGATGTTAAATCACATGGTATATATTGGACTGTACTTTAAAGAGTTAATCAAAGTCCAAGTCACATTGCGACTGACGGTCAGTCAGTCAGTCAGTCAGTAAGTCTTGGTGTCGAGCCCCATCTGGAGTTCATGACCAGATATTTATTACTGTTTGGCATTTACAGTCTTGTTTTTGTGGGGCGCCCTCTCTGACGAGAGGACGGGTCTGCCTTTAGTATATGCTGCTGGCCCTTGCCAATGCAGTCTTTCTAGGGTCTGAGTCCCTTGGGACTCGCGACCATATTTTACTGTCTCAGATTTGAGACTTCCCTCTTCGTCGCCTCCTACGCTCTTTAAAGTACAGTCACAATATATACCATGTGATTTAACATCGATAAACTCAGAATTTTCGTATTCATTCTTGATATTTTAAAGATAATGGTGCGAAACGATTTAACAATATTTCCTTATCCGCTTTATTAGACCATTTTAACCATTAATCATAAAGTATATTTTTGCATCGACGAAAGAGAGGAAGTATGAAGGATAAACTGTATGCCTGTACGCATTATAGCTCTCTGTGATGCCGCATTTAAGGAACTAAAGCAATTCTGAACATTTACTGCGCACTTGGCAAAAATCTTCCCACTTTAATAAGAACAGAAATTTTCCATAGGAAGCAGCTAGGTCAAAGTCACATAGATAAAAACCGCCTGCAAATGACAATCTTCATTATTCATACTGGTGATATGAAAAATAATTGCGTCTAACGATAAGAGAAGCAAGAATAATTTTCTTTTTCCAAAAATTTTCTTCAATCCTTCTGCCATGAAAATCCTCATCAGTATACAATCCGTGAAATTAATATTCAATGCTTTCACTGTCACTATAGTTTCAACATACACGCACTTCCGTTCCTTTCCGGGAGGCCATTACTTCATTTACAATTCAGCATAGATCACTCAATTTCGATGATTTACAATTATAAGCAAACACTGTACTTATGTATGTGTGTATGTGACGTATTTATTTATTTATGATTTATTTAACGACGCTGTTAGTAGTTCAAAGACCGCCTTTGTGGTCTAGTGGTCAGAGTTCCTGGCTACAGATCCAGAGGTCGCGGGTTCGATTCCCGGCGCTACCAAATTTTCTGAGAAGTAGTGGGTCTGGAATGGGGTCCACTCAGCCTCGTGAGGATAACCGAGGAGCTATTTCAAGGAAATAGCGGCTCCAGTCCAGAAAACCGAGATTAACGGCCGTTGGGATCCGTTGGGCTGACCACGTGACACTCTCTATCCGTAAAAGTTGGCACTAACTTCGCTGACAAGCGGCGGTCGCTCGGTCGGTATAGTTCGTTTGCGGACTAAAGGCCACAGAGTTAGAAAGTATGTGGAAGGAAACTGTCCCGCTTAGTTTGAGGTACTATCCCATCATCTGGCTGAAGGGAATAAGAACAACTACGAGGAATCTCTGTAATGATAGCCGATGTCCCAATGGAGATGTGAACAGGGCGTCTTACCAAGATAAGCCAGACGCTTTACCATTTGAGCCAACTTGACTGGCTATGGAGGCCCATTTACGTATGTAAACATGTGCGTATTATCAGTCACTACAGCATACGATGACAGGAACTACTCACATCTGAATCTTCAAATGCCTTTCCTTCATGCGCATATATAATTAAATATGCGTTTATATTATCTCCAAAGGCTCAAGTTAGTGAACAATAAAAGTGTGAGGCATAGGTCGTAATCCGAAAACGCAACAACACATACACTTAATTATCTGCATGTTGTAAGGCCCACCAGTAATAAAGCCGAATATATTACCTCTGTTAATTATTATTATTTATTGATATTTTAACTAATAACATGAAATACCATCCATTCCAAATACTGGACAATACCAACTATTATTAAATTGTTATAATATGTATTATATATATTAAGTGTTTGTAGTTAGTTTCTAAAGTTGGCACTAACTTCGCCGACAAGCACAGATCACAGTGGCCGCTCGAACACTGGGATCGTAGTTTCGAATCCCACTCGAGGCACGGATGTCTGAGTGCGTTTATTGTCTTTGTGTTGTTCTGTGTGTAGGCAGCGGCCTTGAAACGAGCTGATCACCCGTCTAAGGAGTCCTACCGACTGTGTATAGGGTTAAGAAATTGAAAAAGCGGCCAAGGTGCAAAGGGCTGTAGAGCCAAAGGGACAGAAAGATAGTTTCAGGATGCTGGCAGTAACTTAGAATGTCCAGTGGCTGGATGACAGTGAACAGTACATTTAAAAACATACGGGAGTACGCGGTCGTGGTCTTATGTACGGTACCATACTAACATATGCTTGCAGAGACACTGGAAAACCACAACACGTCAGGACAGTCGGTACCTTGGCCGAAATTCGAACCAAGCGTTACTGCTTGAGTCAACTTGTTCGGTTTTATTAAAGGTCTAACTTTTTGTCTCAAATGTGTTTCATTGTTAGAATGCATAAAATTGTCACATGTGGTAAAAGATCGGAATATATTATGAAAACTGATCCAATCTGAAACTGTATTTAAATTTATTTAGTCTCAAAATACATTCTCAATAACTTATGGTCATGCTAGAATTTAAATACTGGGACACTTAATTTATTGAAGAATAAGAACTTTGAGCAGAATTATTGTTTATTTTATTTACAGGTCTTTACGACTCAAATCGGCTATCTGAATATGAAATTTCATAGATATGCGTTAAGTGTGTTATTACTGGAACTTCCAGCACGCCTTTAAATTACACACAGATTTACACCAAGGTATTTTTGAGCTTTAGCGTGTTCAGTTTCACCACTGAAATAATATCCCACCTATGTATAATGAACCAGTCCTCAGTACCTCAGATTGATCAGGAAAAACAGCGGCAGAAAAAGAAGGTTCGTAATGATGTTTCATGACTTCAATCACTAAGAAACTTTCCACAGACTGGTTGCTGTGTCCACAGACCACGTTATCACTGAACGGTCAATGCGCTTGAAACACCTCATCTACCTACCTTATCAGAGCATGAGTCATTCCATTTCTGACGCGTAATCCAAATCTTCATTTCAAAACAATAATGAAACTTAAATAACATCTCCACACCTTCCTGTTAAGTTGTAATATTTCGTTGTCTAACAATTTGCGTTTGCCCACTGTCGATGCATGCGCCAACTACTGTACGAGGTAGACACTAGCCCGAAGAGGCAATAAATCAATTGCATGACTTTATATACAAATGCACTGCATCAGTCGCGAGACAATATGTACTTAAGACGCCTAATACTAATTTCATTTCATTTCAGTACTGGCCAACAGCACGCAACGTGCAACGTGCGAGTCCTACACAACGGAACCAAAGCAACAATTAATATAAACAATCAACTAAATAGGACTGAGAAATGAAAAAGTACCCTCAAGGAAGATGGTGTGTTTATTAAAAATATCGGCAGGTTTCCAGTTGTGACGCATCTTGACGAACTAACTCTAGTACACAATTCTAGAATTACTCACGGAAAAAGTGGCAAACTCCTTACTTTTGCTAGTGGCTACGTGAAGTTTAAATTATTTAAAATAAAATGGTAATTACAAAAAAAAAAAAAAAAAAGCTGGGCCGAATAAATCGGTTTGAATACAATCGTTCTTTTTGTATTTTCAAGTTTATTACAGCCTGCCCAAACAGGGCTACTCTAGGTGACCAAGTGGTCCTGAGAAGACGTCACCAGAACATTTGTTGTCATCTCTTTTCTTTAACCAAATGTTCGCTGAAATATGTCATCTGCCTCTTTCAACCAGCCGCACAGATCGCTCCCTATTGGTTAGCGTCCTGCTCCTCTGTTCATCCAATCACGGCTTCACCTCCGACACACTGTCTAATGCGAGAGCTATGTAGAGGTGCCACAAACCCTCACGAGGTTCGTTATAAAATCCTAAATATTCGTCACGGCATAATTCCGAATGCTGAAGACACGTATTAAACTCCAGCCGTGGAAACCTAAGGACTAGAATTATGGGATTTATTTAATAATAATAGGGGGAAAACATAATGGCAATGGTTTCATTTTCAGACATTCAGACCAATTACCACATCACTACAATCAATTTTTCACGTCGAGATAAAACATACAGAAACATATGCACATATGCATCAAACGACATACAACATTTACCCCATTACATAAATACTATATACACATGACCACATATAACCTCATCCTCAATTGTAAATGATTTTAATGCTTTAATACCAGAATACAGTACATATCTCGATGTAAAAATGGATCCATTTCATTGAAATTCATTTTAACATTAACTGGAAATTCAATGACTCCGTAATTACTTCTTTATTTCGAACCACTTAATGATCTACTACGTTCGAATCGCGTAGTGTTATAAATATGAACATAATAAATTAATCCTGACACTACTGTCTGTTCTGTTTTATTGTTAAGTCACTGTTGTGTAGACAGCCCCTACATACAGTAATAATAATTATTCAGATGACTGAAAAAGGAAGAAAGAACACAACAAAGGAAATAACGTACAAAAAAGACGAACACAAAATAGAAAAATAAAAATGTAACTTACTCCATGCGCTAACGCGACATGCTTATTCAGACTCCCGTAACCTCTGCCTGAAGCCATTGTTGGTGGCGATAAGATACTACACATAAACACAAAACAAAGGCAAGATTTAGAACAGAATGAATTACGTACACTGTAGCCAGATCCAAGCACGATACAAGAAAGTACAACAGAAACATAACTCACAGATTAAAGAAATAATTTTACTCTGCATTCACATTCATAAAATGAAAAGCAACACTGACAAAGTAAAAGGGTTCAAGGTTTCAAAATTTATAACGATTGCAAAAATATTCAGCTTTAACCATTCGTTTTAATCTTAGAAATCTTGCCGAGCGCCGAAACTCTTTGCTGTACCATAACAAAAAGGAATACTATTCATAACATAATTAGGGTAAAGCGAAATAAATTAAGTTACAGTAATGAACACGAGCACGAAGTGAAAGCCGCCCTCCTGTTAGGTAATATATGATTAATCTTATCTGTATCGACAAACAAGACCTTATCACCTAGGCTTCAATCCTGGGTGACTTTACTAAGATTCGTGGTGGATGAAGTGGCAATGAAGTAGGTTATTCACAGAGTGTCTTCCGTTTCCCCATGCTAATCGTCACTTCAGTACTGCCCCATACTCATCTATCACCTACTGAGACATGCGATAGCCTTAACTCGATCCATAAATTTGGGTCTTCACAAGTGGATGAGGAGTAAGGTGTTGGTTTAACTTATTCGTTGTAATGATAACATTCTATATACCCACATTTCAGAAGTACCCTATTCGAATCTCGACTGGCTCACTGGATACCCTGATTGAATAGTTTGTGTTTAGCCTTGGTCTCTCCAGAAATGTGTAGGATCCTTTGAAATAAAATATGACCGTTTCCTTCCACATCTTTATCCTTGACGGAAAGAACTAACAATACCAATTAGACAAAAAAATGAAAATGCTTCAGACATGGTAGCGAAAGCGGGAATCGAAACCAGGACGTTCAGCTACTGAGGTATCCTGTATCTGAGTTAAACGCTGACTGTGAACCGTCATGTTGCTGGATATTTCTTAAAGCGGACATTTTTCACGGACTCTACACCATTTAAGAAAAGATACAAAACTCGAAAGTGCTGAAGTTAGCAACAAATGACAGAAATGTTATTCTTCCGATCGTTTCTGATCCACGAAACATTCCGATGTACGAATAACATTCTAGTAACCAAAAATCGTTGCTGAATGATAAACATCCCCACTTCTTAATCGGAAGGTCCTGGATCTGATTCTTCTTTCAGAGACCGTTTAATATGACCGAGGTTTCTCATGATATTCCTCAGTCCCTCCAAGGTATCTCAAAATTGAGCACGACCTTACAGCTCAACATTCTGTCCACATCGTCCACTTCCGTCCTCCGATTTATCGAAACATAACCTCAAAATTGAGCACGACCTTACAGCTCAACATTCTATCCACATTGTTCACTCCCGTCCTCCGATTCATCGAAACATAACCTCAAAACCGAGCACGACCTTACAGCTCAACATTCTGTCCACATCGTCCCCTCCCTTCCTCCGATTCAATGAAACATAACCTCAAAATTGAGCACGACTTTACAGCTCAACATTCTGTCCACATCGTCCACTTCCGTCCTCCGATTCATCGAAACATAACCTCCAAATTGAGCACGACTGTACAGCTCAACATTCTGCCCACATCGTCCATTCCCGTCCTCCGATTCATCGAAACATAACCTCAAAATTGAGCACGACCTTACAGCTCAACATTCTATCCACATTGTTCACTCCCGTCCTCCGATTCATCGAAACATAACCTCAAAATTGAGCACGACCTTACAGCTCAACATTCTCTCCACATCGTCCACTCCCTCCGATTCAAGAAACATAACCAGCTGGGGCTGAAAAAGCGTCCTTCCATAGAATATTCCATTCAATGCGGTCGGCTTTCCACTCCTCAAAGCAGACAAATCCTGGATATATATCAACATCAAGAAATCAGTGTAAGATTCACATTGTATCTGTGTACTTATCACGCAACCGTACTGCATATTCACTTGATTCACATTCTACTCGCCCCTATGACACATACTAATTAATTTCGGAAATAAATTCCTACACATTACATGACTATGTTACGTCGCGCCCTCAAGAAAACGCGTAATTTTATAATAAATAGCCCTACTGGACAATACACAAATCCCACTGAATCCAACTTCATTTGTTCACCATTGTATGTAGTCCGACAATAAAGTTCGCAAACTCGCCACGGTGTGCTTGCCGTGGCAGCAGTGGACAGAAACCTGAGTATGGTTTGGTGACCTTGGCATATCAGCATTTCACAGCTGTGTTGTTGTTGATCTATGGCAGTCTCTCTCTAAGTGGCATTTATTATTGTCTGAGTGTATCTCTGTGTGTGCCGTCGCGAGACTGTTGGAGCTTCTTGTTTAACTTAGCACATCACTACATCGCTAGTTTAAAACTATTTCAGAACTTGAGTTGAATTTATTTAACAACGCTGTACCATGGAGATATATAACATAATTAATGAATATGGAGCAGTTGGTGGGACGTGAACTGACAGAGGATATCCTCTGAAAGTGCCTCTTTGTCTGCCAAAATTCCACATGACTAGATCTGGGATCCAAACCGGACCACCGCGATGGGAAAATGGAGACTAACCGCCTGAAGTACGACACTACCACAACAATCTAATCAAAGAGTCAATATAAACGGAGTGTGGCATATAAAACTATGGAAAATTTCACTCGGAAGCTTGGAATCCAAAATTACAACAAAACAGAGCAGAATTTCGAGTTTGAAATATTTGTAATATCCTTAATATTTAGCATACCTGAAGCCCAAACGTGAGGATAATAATGATAATGATAATACTATTATTAATAATAATAACAATAGTGAATGTTTGAAATAAAAATAATGAACGTTGCATTCAACAGCTCAAGCAACAGAAAATTTCATTCAGACTTCAGCAGAATTTTAAGTTCGAAATATTTAAAACACGCTTAACGTTTAACATACCTTAATTCCAAATATAAGAAACCGAACGTAACATAAGTCACACACTAATACAACAGAATAAGCATTCACAGACGTAAGTTTAATGTGCGTGAAGATTACTGAACAAATCACACTGCGTATTTCCTATTAGCCTAATATATAAACAGAAAATGTGAAATATAGAAGGGGAAATTTCCCCTTCTACTATTTCACTGACTTATCTGTTCTGCAGTTGGCCAGCAGTACAAATGTGCGTTCGTTGATCAACGTGTGAGACAGTAGGGTCATGGTACAGTACCCAGCAGAGGTCATATCTCGACACACTGACTATGTAATAAGTTCGTGATAACAGAATATGCAAATAATAACATACCCCTCATTTTTTAACACATTCACGTGATGTGCAAATGACCAAAAGGAAAATCAAGGCCGAGTAAAATATTTCAAGTAAAGCTAATATTTCTTCTTTTTTCGACGTCAAAACAGTTCTTGTTTTAAAATTCTCTGTGTTCCATTATGGAATACGCCCTTTGCAAACTTCTATTGCATATAGGTCACTCTAGTTAAATCAACTAGGAATATTTCTCGGTAAATCACCATAGTCACTGGTAAACCGCCCTTTATCATCCATTACCTTCATTAGGAGATTCTACCACAATGCATCCGTTTCGCTTCTTTGGCATTCGCAACAATATTTTTTTTTACACAGCAAGGTCGTCAGCCTTGCATCCCACCCCCAACCTGGAGGACCACGTCCCTGTATTTGTCCCCACAGCGACAGGGTACCCAGGTTATAACCGTCACCGGATTCCGTTTTCCGTCTCCTACGACTCGCAGGGCTACGGTGGAGGCTTTACAACCCGCCTCCACACGGGAAATCTCGGTATATACAGGCGGAAAATTTAACAAAATTTGGACTTTCCTGCACCTGGTTTTGTTGGCTAGGTTTGTAGCATAAACTTCTACCTCCTTTTCTATCATAGTTCCACGCAGGTGGGTGCTTTATTACAATTTTTAATGCATATTGTCTTGTTACGTGCTTCCGAATTTGCCTGAGCTCAGGTAATTAAATAAATGTAGTGAATCTGATTGTGATTATCCAAAAATTGAGGTTAACCTTTCTAAAGGACCCAGAGTGGATGTCTTCCATCCCCCCCCCCCACTCATCACACGAGAACGAAAACAGATCCAGTTCATGAAAAATTGTTTTCTAGTTTCTAGAATACCGGACGAAGTACAAAGTACAAAAAAACCAGTAATTCTGAAAATTTTAGGCCCATTTATCCTCGTAAATAAATTGTAACTGTCGATGTTCAATGCGGGCAGTTATGACCTCTCTTAGATTTTAGTATCGTTATAAGTAACTAACTAGTTACATCCCCCATACTGATAAAGATATCCCCGGCATTTATGGAATAAGTTCATTGCTACGTTCATGAAAGACAGCTCTGATTCCTCAGGGCAAAGTGATCCGGGAGTGAAGCTGACCACTCCCGTCCATCTGCTGTTGAGGCTAAGAATGTATGTGACCTATACATCCACTGCTTCGTGCTTCATGGCGTCGTGCTAAAGTAGGGGCAGATTTACTTTTACGTATCTTGAAATGCTGACAGTTTTTTTTTATTATGGCTAGTGGGGTGGGACTAAGTTCCTTGTACTGCGGCCACTTCTGGCCTATTGTACCAGCCCCAGATGATAGGTGAGGGTGATTGTGGAGCAATTGGTGGAATGAAGTTTGGCAGGGGAAACCGAAGTACTCGGAGAAAACCTGCCCCAGCGCCACTTTGTCCACCACAAATCCCACTTGACCAGACCCGGGATAGAACCCGGGCCGCCGCGGTGGGAAGCCAGCGACTAACCGCTTGAGCTATGGCGCGGCCTAATGCTGACAGTTAATAGAAAACAAACGTTAAAACTATCTAACCTCAATAATTTAGAAATTTCTCAGCAGCAGCTATATTTATATTGAAATGCTAAACTTAAGAGAATAGCAACTGTACAGTAACAGGTGCTCCAATTTGGAGGAAATGTTTTCGGTAATGTTCGCCCATAGAAACAAACTTCGCCAAAAATACCTAACTTCTCTTTTTCAACTCGCAACAGAACATCATAATGCCCATTCGAAGAAGAGAGATAGATTTACAAATCTTTCAATCACAACTTCATCAACTGTAAGTGTCGGTGGTTAAGTGATCTCGCCCTCAGATATAAAATACACAATAACATACACTTTACAAATTTCACTAATGCCCACTATTTCAACATTACCTACACACACTTCATTTTCTTCCTATGCACATTTTGTAACTTTCTCTCGTATCAACAAGCAGCCTCACATTATTCTGAATGAACTCATGGGCTTAATCTTCGAAGTAAACAAATGCTATCCATTGATCCACTTTTACATACTGAAAGCTACGTAAATCAAGGTTTCAATGAATATGCTCGCCATCAACAATGGAAATTTGGTTTCTGCAAAAGCTGAATGCCGGCCTGAAGCACAGGCGCTTCTCTGATTGCCGCCCGTACGGTCTGAGACTCGCTTAAACACTGCGGGTTCAAATGCCGCTGTCGATATAAATGTATTTGAGCGTTTTCCTGACACGGCCCGATCCCCAGTCAAAAGAATCCGAAATCAATGTATAAGAATTAGCAATTTCAGAACTAACGTTAGATTGGAATAGGTCAGGCAGCCCAGCTGTGAGAGACGAAGAAATATGAAATGATGTCGAAACAAAACACTCTGAAAACAGTCATAGAAATGATTTCTTCTTCGCATGTCACGAATTACGTTTCCGGCCTGCTCCGGCTCAGACGCAAGACATCTGGCAGGACTCCTCGCAAGAAGTGATCCCAAAGTTTGAGCAGTTCAGCAATCTACGCGCCTTAGATCCCGCGGCCATGTGACCGACAGAAGAGACCTATGTATGATACAGGCCTATGCTGGCAGTCTCTTTGTGCAAAGGTCTATGAGAAATTAATGTTACACTTTCTATCAGAAATGCTTCATTAATCCTTCAGAATAATCTAGTCCTCAATCTAATGCCATAAGCAAAAGCGGTTTGAAGCGAATAACGGAGGTTACAATGATAACCCTGCAATCAATCAAATAATTTTAAATAAATGTTAATGAGATACTTGTATGAAATCATAATTAACACATTGGAAACGAAAATTCACGTCCTTCTGCTGCTTTTGGAGCATTTGGTGTATAAATCATCGTTGTCTGCCGAAACAAGGGTGCGTTCCTTTTAATGTTACTGCTATCTCGAACGAAGGAGGACCACTTGGGAAACCAAGGCATAAAGGCAGGATAATATTACAACTCATAAAGAATTAGGGTGTGAGGCCAAGGTCTTCTGAACTGCTTCAGAATAGGGTCCAGTGAATGAGCTTATGGCCATATTAATGAACCTTCGGGTTACATAGAAAGAGGAAAACACTGCATATTGACCAGCTGAAAGACTAGCTAGCGCCTTCTGTAGAAAGATTCTGTCCAATGGTGTTAAATGTAAAGAAAACTCAATGCTCTCGCTGTCAATCCCGACTATACTCGTTACCCGCTGTGTTAAACCCATATACAGTAAAACTTGGTTATAGCAACATCGGTTTCTGCGACACCTTGTCTATTGCGTCAAATATTCAATGGTACGAACTAATTCCTCATAAAGCAACTGTTTTTATACCTTGCTTAGTACGACATGCACAAATGCATCAACCTCGTATGTAACGTCATTTTCATTCCTGAATTTCTCTGATATGGACATTGAACGTAATTTAGAAAGTGTGTATTGGGCAAGTAACAGGAAACAGATGAAGATAACTGATTACTGTACTCGTATCTAGGTACAGTAAGGCACAACAATTGATGTAATCTACTGTAATTTGGTGAGTAGGCCTACCTTTAATATACAGTATTAGTGCGGTGTGTATTGTCAGTGAAAAGCGCTGTAATATGTCTTTGATATTACACATTTGGGCAATTCCACGTTAATGTTACGTTAGTCTGTACTTAACTATGTATTTCACTAAAAAATGCAACATTTTAACTCGGTTTTGGTAGATTTTTACGTGACTAACATAAGGCTACTGTGGAAGTGCCCATTTCGGTTACAACGACATTCGTTTATAACGACACTATTTTTAGGTCCCTTTGATGACGTTATAACCAAGTTCTACTGTATATATATATATAAGTATGGAAGGGGTTTGGATTGGTAACTGAATTTACTGAACACCTCAAGATCGTAACTGCAAGTAATCATAACACTCTCGCTAATACATGTACTCGTCTTCTTACTAAAAAACGGGTTGTTTTCATTAGCCGTTTCCTGGCAACGGAACGTCTGATTACGTCTTTACTGGTTGGCGAATGTCTTAACTGAGTCTTACGTTACGACCGACGGTCAGTCGGCCTGCCTCTCTTGGAATAAAGCACCCATCTGGGGCTTACTACCAGATTTTTATTACTGTCAGAGAGCTGCGGGTTTGTTGATGTGGGGCGCTCTCTCTGACAAGAGGACGGGTCTGTCGTTTAGAATTACTGCTGGCCCTCGCCAGAGCAGTCATTCTCGGGTCCGAGTCCTTTGGGATTCGTGATCATATTTACTGCCTCAGATTCGAGACTTCTTTTCGTCGCTTCCTATGACTCGCAGGGCTAAAGTGGAGGTATTCGACCAGGCCTCCACACGGGATACTGACCAAACTGACTAAACCCTAGACTTTTCCCGCTTATAACACCTAGGCACCGAACGCGTAGAAAACCCCTCTCAGCATTGTTGTATTCCAGTCGTTGCCGTGGGAACATGTTTCTTTGCAAAGCAGTTACTCAGCAACGGCTGCCGTATATTGGCTTATTCCGCGGCCGTTGCCTAGGAACGCACGACCTTCCGGCTTGTAGCACAGTGCCTCAATCAACTGCGCTAAAGCGTACCGTGTACGAGTATATATACGTAGGTAAGTCAATAAGTTACAAATGGATATAGAACTTAAACAAATAAGAGTACTGATTTGAAAAATGCTTTTATTTCTCAACATAATCTCCCTGTACATTGGGGCACTTGTCCCATCGTATCACAAGCCCCTGAAAACCAGCAGTATAAACTTCTTTGGGCTGCTGACGGAACCAGGCGGTGACTTCGCTTTCTACAGCTTTACCGTCGGTAAAATGTTCAGACGAAAGATGGTGTTAAGAGGGCCAAACAACTGGAAGTCGCATGACAGGTTAGGTTTGCAGAAAGTCTGTGCACGATGGGTGCCGCGCATGCTGACCCCACAACACAAAATGCAAAGAATGGGTCTGGCATTGCAGCATCTCAATTGCTACCACGATGAAGGACACGATATCCTAGCCCTAACTGTCACAGGTGATGAGTCATGCTCCAAGCGACTTCCATTTGTTCGGCCCTCTTAAACATCGTCTTTCAACTGAACATTTTTCCGACGATGAAGCTTTAGAAAGGGAAGTCACCGCCTGGTTCCGACACCAGCCCAAAGAATTAAGTAAAGGCATCCCTGTAACTGGCCGTGGAGGCCCACAGGGCTGTGAGATGTTGAGGTTCCCATATTTTCCAGACAATCGGCTCACAGATGGCGATGAGGTTGTCAGCCTTACGCGCCGGCCGCCCTTTACCCCCAGGAATATTCCTGATACTCATTTCTGTTAGAGGCTGAGTGGACCCCATGGCCATAGTGCGGTTGAAAGGATTAGGTCAACTGAAAAATTTCACCACATCGGGCTTGGATCCCGCGACCCTCCGGCTTGTAGCATAGTGCCCCACTATTGGCTAACTGCTACTAAGTTACTTACCAATAGAGGAAATGTACATTAGAATTTCTACACGAATCCTTTGCAATACACGTGTAAGATAACTGTCACTGATACTCATTTCAAACATAATTTATTTACAAAACACATCCATATGACGTAATCAGTCATTATGAGGATCTTCCTTCTACCCCCCTCCCCCCAAGTGTTCCGACCCTTAAATAAGGATCATCACCGGCGGCTTTCATACAAGAAGTAACTTATATAATCTGTTCAACGAATTATAATGCGTCATTTGATTAATAAAGGATCCCTTGTGAACGTACACGCGTGGTCATCGTTATTATCTACAATATAAGCCTTCAACTGTCTTCATTCAACGGAACTATATAAAAATAGTCATAAATATATAACTGAAACTGTATTTTCAATTGAAATCTACTAGATTCTAAACGGTTCTGACGATGGTGTACAACACTCAGAATTGCTGGGTTTTTGGGCTTTTCCATCGTCCCGTATTCTAGACACTAGACAACACGTTTCGGAAACTGGATCTGTTTCCGTCCTCAGGTGAGGGGGGAAAATACCTACTCAGTTGGGTCCCTTAGATAGGTTAGCTCTTTCTAAGGGAACCAACTGAGTAGGTGTCTTCCCCTCTCACCTGAGGACAGAAATAGATCTAGTTTCCGAAACGTTTCTAGTCTCTAGAATACCGGACGATGGAGAACGTCCAAAACTCCAGTGATTCTGGGTAAAATCTACCAATATATTACGCTGTATGATGATTTTACAAAAAGATTATGCCTAAGGCATATCTACGAACGAGGTGCAACAGGACACCACACAGGATTTGATACACACTTTCTGCATATACAGTAGAGGTAAAAAAACGACGGCGAGGGGCACCCACGCCCAGGTCCCACTATAGGCAGCCCTCCGGGGGCAGGGGGTAGCGTAGTTGGATGAGGCCCTAGGCTCCAAGCTGGAAGGTCGCTGGTTCGAATCCTGATGAGATCATTGGATTTTTCAGTTCACCTAATCCTACCAGCCGCACTATGGCCCTGGGGTCGACTCAGCATCTACCAGAGTACCAGGAATCTTCCTGAGAGTTAAAGCGCGACCGGCGCGTAAGGCTGACAACCTTACCGCCATCTGTGAGTCGATTTTCTAGAAAATGTGGGAGCCTCAACGTCTCACAACCCTATGGGCCTCCATGGCCTGTTGCAGGGCTAGCTTTACCTTTTATTATTATATTATATATCATCATCATCAGTAATCTGTCAGACGACAGGTCCACAGTCTCTTCCAAAACAGTTCCTCCACTTGATGCGATCTAGAGCTTTCTCCTTCAAATGATAGTATCCTCTTCTGTCCCGAAGGTCATCCAGCATC